>NC_090266.1:425111548-425423048 GCF_040414725.1 Anabrus simplex | reverse complement strand
AGGGGAGGTGAGTAATACTAAAGAAGTATTAAAATTTACCTATGCTAACAATGACATTTACAGTAAGATACAAAAGTTGAAAACTAGAAAAGCAGCTGGAATTGATAAGATTTCTGAGGATATACTAAAGGCAATGTGTTGGGATATAGTACCATATCTGAAATACTTATTTGATTATTTTTTGGTTGAAGGAGCTATACCAAATGATTGGAGAGTTGCTATAGTAGCCCCTGTGTATAAAGGAAAGTGTGATAGAAAAAAATCTGAAAATTACAGGCCAGTCAGTTTGACATGCATTGCATGTAAGCTTTGGGAAGGCATTCTTTCTGATTATATTAGACATGTTTGCGAAATTAATAACCGGTTTGACAGAAGGCAATTTTGGTTTAGGAAGGTCATTCCACTGAAGCTCAGCTTGTAGGATTTCAGCAAGATATAGCAGACATCCTGGATTCAGGAGGCTAAATGGACTGTATTGCGATTGATCTATCTAAGGCATTTGATAGGGTACGGTAGATCATGGAAGACTACTAGCAAAAATGAGTGCTATTGGACTTGAAAAAAGAGTGACTGAATGGGTAGCTATATTTCTAGAAAAGAGAACTCAGAGAATCAGAGTAGGCGAAGCTTTATCTGACCCTGTAATAATTAAGAGGGGAATTCCTCAAGGCTGTATTATTTGACTTTTATGTTTTCTTATATATATCAATGATATGTGTAAAGAAGTGGAATTAGAGATAAGGCTGTTTTCGGATGATGTTATTCTGTACAGAGTAATAAATAAGTTACAAGATTGTGAGCGGCTGCAGGGTGACCTCAATAGTGCTGTGAGATGGACGGTGGGCAATCGTATGATGATAAACGGGGTTAAAAGTCAGGTTGTGAGTTTCACAAATAGGAAAAGTACTCTCAATTTTAATTACTGCGTTGATGGGGTAAAAGTTCCTTTTGGGGATCATTGTAAGTACCTAGGTGTTAATATAAGGAAAGATCTTCATTGGGGTAATCACATATATATGATTGTTGATAAAGGGTACAGATATCTGCACATGGTTATGAGGGTATTTAGGGGTTGTAGTAAGGATGTAGAGGAGAGGGCGCATAAGTCTCTGGTAAGACCCCAACCAGAGTATGGTTCCAGTGTATGGAACCCTCACCAGGATTACTTGATTCAAGAACTGGAAGAAATCCAAAGAAAAGCAGCTCGATTTGTTCTGGGTGATTTCCGACAAAAGAGTAGCGTTACAAAAATGTTGCAAAGTTTGGGCTGGGAAGACTTGGGAGAGAGGAGACGAGCTGCTCGATTAAGTGGTATGTACAGAGCTGTCAGTGGGGAGATGGCGTGGGAGGACATCAGTAGACGAATAAGTTTGAGTGACGTTTATAAGAGTAGGAAAGATCACAATATGAAGATAAAGTTGGAATTCAAGAGGACAAATTGGGTCAAATATTCGTTTATAGGAAGGAGAGTTAGGGAATGGAATAACTTACCAAGGGAGATGTTAAAAATTTTTCCAATTTCTTTGCGATCTTTTAAGAAAAGGCTAGGAAAACAACAGATAGGGAATCTGCCACCTGGGCGACTGCCCTAAATGCAGATAAGTAGTGATTGATTTGTTCCTGCTATTTTTATATTCTTTCTCATTTTGTGGGGTGCGATGCTGTATCATTTTGAAGAATAATATTTGTTTTTGCTTGACAGCTTCTGAAATTTCTTTATTCCATATTTTACGCACATTTTTTCTCCTAAATTTCTTCTCTCATCCAATTACTTCATCTGCTGCCCTCTGAATCGCCGAGGTTAAGATTTCCAATTCTTTGTTAATATCTGTACATGTCGGATCTGAACTGAATACTTTTGCAGCCGATTTTGATTTTGATTTAAGTATTTTATTCCACCTAATTCAGGAACTGGAAAAAATCCAAAGAAAAGCAGCTCGATTTGTTCTGGGTGATTTCCGACAAAAGAGTAGCGTTACAAAAATGTTGCAAAGTTTGGGCTGGGAAGAATTGAGAGAAAGAAGAAGAGCTGCTCGACTAAGTGGTATGTTCCGAGCTGTCAGCGGGGAGATGACGTGGAATGACATTAATAGACGAATAAGTTTGAGTGACGTTTATAAGAGTAGGAAAGATCACAATATGAAGATAAAGTTGGAATTCAAGAGGACAAACTGGGGCAAATATTCATTTATAGGAAGGGGAGTTAGGTATTAGAATAACTTACCAAGGGAGATTTTCAATAAATTCCCAATTTCTTTGAATTCATTTAGGAAAAGGCTGAAAAACAACAGATAGGGAATCTGCCACCTGGGCGACTGCCCTAAATGCAGATCAGTATTGATTGATTGATTGATTGATTGATTGATTGATTGATTGATTGATTGATTGATTGATTGATTGATTGATTGATTGATTGATTGATTGATTGATTGATTGATTGATTGATTGATTGATTGATTGATTGATTGATTGATTGATTGATCCTCTTGTAGTAGATATATATTATAGATTTCTTGCTTTCTCTTTCTCTTTCGTCGCCATAAGACTTATCTGTGTCGGTGCGACGTAAAACAAAAATAACAACATCTTTATATTTCTATCCAGCCTTCTCCTCCATTTAGCAAGAATTCTGATTGTTGCAATGACCAGATAATGATCTGTGTATAAATCGCTGCCTCTATGTACTCTGACATCTGTTACGTTTGGGCCTAACGTTTTATTAACCATTATATTGTCAATAATTGTTCGCTGTCCTCTTGCAGTCCATGTAAATTTATGTGTTTCCTTCTTCTCAAAGAAGATCAATTAGTATTGATTGATTGATTGATTGATTGATTGATTGATTGATTGATTGATTGATTGATTGATTGATTGATTGATTGATTGATTGATTGATAGTAGTAATTGTTAATTGATTATAGGATGCAAATTCTATCAATAATTTACGATTTTTATTTGAAGTTGGTTCACCTTTATTTCCCACTATTTCTGCAGTTGGCTTGTTCCCTATTCGAGTATGAAATCACCAGCCAGTATAACAAATTCTCTTTTACGTACGTTATCTAACAATGATTGAAAAACTTCATAAAACTCTTCAGATTCTTCCTTTTTGTTTTCTTCAGGAGCATACGCAGCTACCAAGGTTAATTTCCATCTCTCTACCTTCAACCTCAGCACTAAAATTTTTCAGTTATAATGGTGCAGCTTTCTGTTTTGTTTGTCCACTTCTTTTCTATTAATATTGCAAACCCTACTGCATCTCTTTCATCCTCTGCAACTCTACTATATATCATAGTGTATTTATCAATTTATTTTGCCCCTTGTAATTTTTTTTGTCTCAGTAATTACAGCAACGTTGATTTCTTTCCTAACCAGCGCTTTATCCAGTTCTTCTTCTTTGCGTTTGATGCATTTCACGTTCCAAGTTCCCAACTTTAATACATCTCAAATTACAAACCTTTTGTCCTTTGATCTTTCCTTTGTCCTCATCATTGAATCCGTCCGGTTATTCATCTGAGATTTATGAGTGAGCTAAGTTTTTAAGGGAAAGAGTTATCAGCCCTTCGAACAATCCCCAACCTGGATAAAGAGAGACTATTCTGTCGGGGTTACCATACCTTAGCCGAAGGACCCGGTTTTAAGGCACCAGCACTCGCCGTCACCTATCCTCATGAGGGGTGGGATTGTCTTGTTACAATAACAGTTTGACTGTCAACTAAAGCATTTCTTGAGGTTTAATGGCAGCACTTACTCGACATCAGTGCAGCCCCCAAGGCTCAACAAACAGCCATTGATCCTCCTCCTTGACCCGGGCTTGGGACTGGCACTGGGAAATCTGAGTCATTCCTAGCGGTGGACATTTTTGTCCATTTTTAAATTAGATTTTTCGAATAGCTTCGCCTTGACGGAAAACCAAGAACAAAATTTCGCACAATACTAGTTGATCGGTATTACTACTACACTCTTTCTTCCTAATGTAAGGCCTGACCGCTAGGTGCGCTGGCAATCAATATCCTTCGTTATCTTGCAAAGTGGTACGTATTCTCTATAGTGTGTTTGATATACCTGTCCATTTAACCTGTTGAGTTGAGGAAGGCGCTGCTCTAAATCTCAAACTTTTATTTCTCTAAAATCTATTTCAAAGTAAAAATATTTGTTATTATAGCCTTTGTTTTCGAAAGCTCCAACCACCACGCAAATCCTAACCCCCACCGAAAAAATTCCTGGTTACGGCCTTGCCTTCTTTTATAAATAAGTATTAGAATATGAGGTTTCAGAGATGGTAGTAAAGGCCAAATGTAGGATAGCCGGGAATTAAGAATAACTAACGAGTTTTGGAAAGAAGTAAAAAATCAACGAATTCTTGAAATATTAGTCAAATTATTCAACAAGATACTTGATTCTTCAGAATTCCTTAAGCTATGGCGAATGGGTTTACAGAATGTGTGTGTATGTATGTTGTGTTGAGTGTTGGGTATTCAGCCCGAAGGCTGGTTTGATCCTCTGCAACTCCGCCAACAGCTGTCATGAATAGCCTAGGCGTCACTGAAGAGGCGTACTAGGGAAATGAGGAGTGAGGTAGTTTCCCGCTGCTTTCCTCACCGAGCCAGCAGCTTCTATTACACATCAGTCTGCCAAGCCCTCTGAAATGCATGCATCAACCGACCCTATGAGTGATATTTTCACACCATTCATAACAGGGACTGGCTGCATAAGGAATGGTATTACTAGCATCACTCATGCCTCAGTCACTTTCATATTGTCAAAGCCAAGGATGAGACTGAGACAGGTCAATGAAAGTAACAAATTTGATATAGCCCATAACAGTACACAAATGAAAACAAAACTCGGTAACTTACGCACGCAGAATCTCTAGAACAATCGAACCTTCCCAAACCTTCCGGAGGAGGCGGACCTGACAGTGTTCAAAATTGGGACACAATAGCAAAACAGCGTAAGTAAGCAAGCGCGAGCATTTCTTCACCAAGACCATTTTTTTTCTTCTTCTTCACAGCGATGAACTATGATTTAGTTTTGGTGGGGTTAAAAATCCGCTGAAATCCAAGTTAACTTTTAACATTGAACTCTAAGGAAATATTTTCATTGTTAATGTGTTAACGTCGCACTAACACATAGATGGACTTCGGCGACGCGATGATGAGAAATGGCCTGGTATGAAAGTAAAGAACCACAGAAAGCCATTTTCAGGCCTGCCAACGGTGAAATTCGAACAGATATCACAGATATTTTCATGTATTTAAGAAATCGTGTTACGAGAAACTTCTATTACGCTCTCAGACTCAAAAGACTCTTACAGACACTTGAAGTGCGCCCGCGCTATGAGTTGAGTGTATTGTTTCTACATTGGTTGTTCCCCCTCCTGTCCCTTCCCCTTCCCTTCTCAATCGTAGTATTGGTGGCTGGTTGTTTTCAGCGTTTGGCTCTCATTATAATTTTGTCGCTCGCTAGAGCATCTACTTGGAGGTTCCTTTTGAAGCCTTCTGGGCTGCGAACATCGGAGCGTAAGTCGTGAGTGAATGTTACATGTGTATATTGAGTGAAAGTTTGATGCTTGTGGCCGCGAATGGGTGTGCAATTGGGTTTGAGTTGTATTTCTGTGTGTGCTGTGCTGTGTGGATGTGCGGGGTTCGTAGCTCAGGGGCCTATGGCCAGTTGAAGGCCGTTTCTTTTTCTTTAATGTTAACGTTTCATATTACATTCTAGTACTACTTGTTTTTTCTTTATATTTCTTGGGGGTAATATCTTTTGTTCTCTCTTGTATGTACGAGCGCAATAGTAGTTTATTGTTTTACTTTTGAAAGAGCAGTGGCGGCTCGTGGGTTGTAAGTTTGGTGCAGCCCAGCACTCGCATCTGCAGTAAATGTGTAGCCTACATTTTGAATAGGTGTGTTGGATAATCTAGCTAGGAGGATATAAGGGATCGGGGAGATCTTTTGGTAAGATAATGGTCTACAAATATCCGCTGTGTAATTTTCATGCAATTACTTCAAAAAGCACAATGTAACTATAACATTAACTAAAAAACAAATATTACATTCGGCAACGTCTATTGCTTGTACGTTAAATTTATTCTTCGGTCCTTTGAAGCAGCGAACTTGTCAATGATGCCATCGTAACAGGGCATTGTATCCATCAGGTCGCTGAGCAGTGACTTCTCCAGGAATATGGTTGCCAGCGCAATCAACCTCTCCTGCGATGTTGAATTCCTTAAGTAGGTTTTTATCCGCTTAAGGCACGAAAAGCTTCTTTCTACTGAGGAGCTGGTAGACGGTATGGTAAGCATTAAATAATTTATACGCTTCTTTGAAAACGTCCGTGAGTTCATTTTTATTGAGCGACAGAATTATTTCCTCCAAACTGGTATTTTTGTATGTGGAATCAGAATAGATAAACTGAAGTTCATTTTTTAACCTGTGTGTGTCAAATGTCGTGGGATAAGAGATTTTTAAGTTCTCTAGACCATCAAGAGGGAGGATTTTAGAAAATTCTTCAAACTTAGAGCTATCCCCTAAGCAAAGAAATTGGAGCTTCTGCATATCTTGAAATCTTGTATCAGTCTCTACGGAGACTAAATCCAGTATCTGAAAATAAAGCACTCGATACTTTAGAAAAATTTCACTTTCTCTTTTTAAACCAGAATGTCTTTTCAGTTCTATTTTGGTTTTCTTCTCAGCCGTACGAAAATTGGTTTTAAATGTTTCTTCATTCCTTTTACCTAGTATCAGTTGCCGTGTGGGTCTTATTTTTGAGAGGCAGAACTAAACGTCCAGATAATTCTTTTGGAGCACGTTAAATAATATATTAGCAAGCTCAAAAATGTCACTGAATACTATTGATAAAAATGTGAACTGGAAGCTATTAAAGTTATTAAACAACCGCTCTGATTGGCAAATGGTTTTTTCGTCTGACTGAGGATCGTACATGAGTCTTTCAAAAATTTATTTCAATCTCCCACTCCTCGACAACCACGCTCAAAAGTTTCCCATGTGACGACCAACGTGTATCAACACCAGATGGTATTCGCTTCGCAATTACTGAATCAGCGACGAAAGTTCTTTTGGCTGATGAATGAATAAATGAAAGAATACCACCAAGACTCGCAAAAAAATACGGCACTCTGATATGTTGGTAATACTTTGCTGTACCACTAGATTTAATTAGTGTGCCGAACAATGTACAAATAATGCTTGAGGGACATCCTCCTTGACCTAAGTTTGAAGACCATTTAGATGACCTGCCATGACACTAGCTCCGTCATAACACTGGGCAATCAATTTAGTTTTGTAGGAAATTTCACTCAATACAGTCTGCAGCAAGGTGAATAAAGTAATCGCCGTACGGTCCGAACTAACTTCAAAAAAACCAAGAAAGCGTTCTACTAGCGCACCTTTGTGGGTAATATACCGAAGTATCACCGAACACTGCGATTTCTTTGTGATATCAGTTGTATCGTCGACCTGACCTGTGAAAGGGAAGAGGTTTCTAAAATTTCTTCTTTCACAGCATCCCTAATGAAGGTATAGATGCAGTCTATTACCTCATATTGTATAGTTTTCGATTCTGCGCTAAAAACTTTCTTTATAGAAGCATAATGCTGCTGCATTTCTAATGAGCTGTTGGAAACTAGAAGTTTCAACAGTTCTTTGAAATTCCCTCTATTTAAGGAGTCGCCGCTCTCATCATGGCCTCTAAATGTCATTTCCTGCTTAGAAAGAAATAAAACTGCACCGATTTGCAATCGCATGAAAAGTCCTTTAAGCCTCACATTCTCATTAAATTTTGTGATGTATAGACGAGCATCTTTTCTTAAAGCGTCAGCAATTTGACTGATTCTTCTTAAGTTCTTTAAATCCCACGGCATTTTTATATTCTCCGAGCAACCTTCGTGCTTCTGGAAAGACCTAGTAGCACAGGACATATTTTCAAATCGTGTGTGATTCCAGACTCTCTGTTTCACTCCAACAATAAGACAAGGCCAACAAAAGTGTTTCTGCAAATAATGACTACCTACCGCATAACCACGGATAACTACTATACCAAGATACTTGGAAAGTTCGTGTGTGCATCTTTCCGGAGGCAGTACATGTTATTTTCTGACTGACTGATAAAATTTCTCTTTTATCCTCCTCCTTTCATTTCGAAAACGGAGTTTCTCTTAAAATACAAACTAAATCCACGGAGGGTTCCATGTTAAAGCACGCTTTGGAGGGAACACTATTCTTTCACACTATAAGTATATTTAAATACTCTAATACTACATATTTATATCCCTAATTAATTTCAAACGCACTTCCTCTCCAAACATCCATACGGCAATAATTATTCTACGCTTCACATAGTAACTGAAAACGCCAAGAGCTGTGCTACTAAATGCTCTTCAAATGCGCTTATGTTATTTCAGTTCACTCACAATTAATCCGCCACACGGCCACGATTCACATTATAACAACGGACATTTATTTTCACTATGAAAGAATACTCCGTGCACTACACGTTCAAATTTATAAGAAGCTTCTTGTTACAGCTGGTGTAAGAGTAGCCACAACTCTCGGGACAAAATATACTAGTAAATGTGTCTTTGTTTGATTGTGTTTTAGCGTGAGATTGAGATACTAATATTGGCAGCAATGCTGTAGGAGCCCGCATGTGTTCAACCTAAGCAGAGAGGGCGGATTACACGTTCGGTTGGGTTCGGATAATATCGTCCCAGCTCGGGCCAAGCAGCCGAATATCCCAGAGACTCGCTGGGCTGCACCACGGAAAATACAACCGTATGCGTACTCATGACAGTCTTGAGCGTTGTCATGGCAACCGTTGTGTTACACGTCACAAGTCAGCCCGCACTGCTGTGAGCATTGTGAGGGCTGCACTAAGTAAAGGAAGCGAACAGCGGTGCTTGCTTAACTATGAGCGCTACGCATGTTGAGTAATCACAACATATAGAGCGCACTCTTCGGTTTTTTCAACGAATATCTTTTAAACAGAAAATGCAGGGATACAGGAAATGATAGACAATTGTTTTGAGAAATGTTAGTGCAGCCGGGCTGTACCTGATGCACCTGAAAAGCCGCTACTGTGAAAGAGTGCTTCAGTTATAATGTTGTAAATATGTTACCAGTGAATAAACAGATGGAACGCTCCCTAACCTCGGTACACCTAGCTTCCTCTCTGGGCATGTTCCTATTTTCCTAGGACCTAATGCTAGCACCTTCTCACACACCATCTCCCGAATGCAAGCCATCTCGTTCGGTCCCCGATGAAGCGTGGAAGGAAACGAACTACTAAGTAGGTACAGTGAGAAGATCCAGTGCAAGTCTACGTGTAGCGATCTATAAAGGTAGGCATAAAAAATCAAAAAATATCCTGGGAGGTCGAGCTGGGAGGTTCGAAAATAATACTCGGAAGCAAAACCCGAGAAAATATTGAGGTATTAAGGAGAAAAGCATACATAACAGATCAACAAAGGAAGCTCCATTGAAATGATCCCGTTGGTGGGCAGTAGATGAGGGGGCCTGCCACAAATACAGTAAAACATTATTTATATATGTGGATCAGTTGAGAGTCTTCCAATAAATGAAAAGATTAACTAAAAATAATTAAGGCATATTGAAACCGGCGCCTTGGCCCTTGGCTCAGAGGATTCCGGGTAGGATCGGCGATTTTAATCGGGTGTGTTTAATTCCCTTGATTCGAAGACTGGGTGTTTGTGTTTGTCCCAACAATCTCCTCTTTATACGCACAACATATTGTTCTACCAAACACCCCCAGAAACACGCAACAGTGAATACACACCTTCATATACCTAAGGCTGGAGTCAGGAAGGGCATGAGGCAGTAGAACAGGGCCAAATCCACATTTAAGGCACAGTTCGCAGCTGCGATCCAATCAGGGTGTGAAGAAAATGCGGTACATGGGGAAGAACGCATACTGAAACTATGTGCTCGGGAACAAGCCACGTGTATTGATACGAAAAAGCAGTTATAGCTGCATACAGCATACTGTACAGCACGCCTGGAAGTTCAGGGCAGATGACGCAACTACAGCAGGTTCAGCGAGAATAGCAATGCAACCAGTACGGTTAAATCAGCGATCACTTTAGTACGTCCGAATTAAAATCTTACAAATAAATTTATTCAATAAATGCAATCACAGGATGTCGATATAATGGAAGAAAGCTAGTGTCTGATATAATTAAGCATATACTGTATTTAAATAATAATAAACATAGGGCTAAACCACATCGTCTGTTGTGTGTGAAATTACAACACGAAAATAAGTGTTATAACCTCTGTTTTGTAATTACAATTATACATAGGCCTACACAACATCCACCTTCGTTATAGACTGTTACGTCTTTCACCTATTAGCCTGTAAGCCTCAGAATTCGTCCGTGAAACTGAAACACGCAGACATTATTCGCACAGTGTCTATCTCCAATCATTGCCGTGGCGACCTTTGAGCTCGGGGCACGATGAGGTAGGGCAGAGGCGTGTGGTAAAACGAGCTCCATGAAAGCCACCAAAGGCACTTTTTGACTACGTTGACTTCAATTATCGGCAATACAATTGTTACATATCTACAGGGAGGAAATAATGCTAATACATATCTTACAGAATGAAATTTGGCCATTTCATCTGAAAAATGCTATGGACCTGGTTTATCTGTTTATTAATATTATTATGTAACATTGTCTATTCCATTGGTAATTTGCATTTATCGTGCAAGTTTTCCTAAAAACGTCTTGTGATTTGTACGTGTAGCGAACTACTAATACTAAATGTTTTCGTTCCTTTCCCTGAAGCGGAAGGCGGGCCTCTTAACGGGGACGCCGTATGTCAGGCCAGGAGATTAGTATGGGAGAAGGTGGGAGGGTTGGCGGCCTTGGCCTACACTAGGAACTGCCCCGGCATTCGCCTTAGTGCAGGAGAATGGAAAAATCATTCTCAGGACAACCGACAGTGGGGACCAGCCCCTGCTCATCTCCCGAATATAGCGGCGTACAGCTAAGGAGGAGCAGTGGCCACCCTTCCTCTGCTCGGTCGGTCGGCGGCAGTGCAGAGCTGTCGGACCACGGACCAGCCATGGCCAATTGTGGGCCGAGACCCACTCTGCATAGAGAGAACTGACAGCCCTGCTGAAGACCCAAATTTGAAAATACTGTATCTCCCCAGCTATTACCCTATATTTCGTTCTCACAGAAAATGTAAATTCCAAGTATATATTTTGAATTGCTCTTATGAAAATGAAAATCCACAACCTGTTTCCAGTTTCAATAGGTCCAGGAATGGAATGAAGTCCCCATCCAGCGGCGAGAATAGGAACTGTGCCGCCTGCTGAAGCCTGTCGCACCCCTCTGGGCCAATGATTAATGACTGAAAGATGAAATGATATTGGAGAGTGTTGTTGGAATGAAAAATGACAGGATAAACCGGAGTACCCGGAGAAAACCTGTCCTGTCTTCGCTTTGTCCAGCACAAATCTCACATGGAGTGACGGGGATTTAGATCACGGAACCCAGCGGTGAGAGACCGGCGCGCTGCTGCCTGAGCCACGGAGGCTGACTGCTCTTATAATTTTCCTTAATATTCCGATCTGACGCTACTTATAAACAAACTGTAGACGACGGCCCGTCTGTTCACCCAAGCTAAAAAGCTTCCTCCAGATAAACTGAAGTAATTACATTGATGTACAATTTGCCTCCTACAGAATGTGTAGTGAAGGAAATGATCCAAATAATTATAGTAGTTTATGTTTTAATAACGTGGTAGAAATCTGTACAAACAATGTAAACATATGTGCGAATCACACATCCCTTGGGAAGGTCTACTAAATCCACCATCCTCCCATCCCTTCTCCGTCCAATTTGTGGTAGCATTAAGGTTTGAAATATTGTTGTTGGTCTTGATACGACCACAAGCACAAACTCATACTAATTGCATAAATTTAGAAATGTATTTAATATTGTACTTTCATTCATCCATACCAAGCTAACGGAAATAGAGAATCGGGGTTGCGATTTTCAAGAATCAAGTACCTGTATGGTGTAGACAGAGCCATTTGAGTCGAAAGTTGGGCTGAAACAGGGGTGTAAATTGTCGCCAGTCCTTTTCTTATTGTTTATTAACGACTAACTAGGCAGTCATGTAAAGAGGAAGTGAGCTTATCCGGTACTAGGCATACAAGAAATTCCAGGATTGATTTTTGCGGATGACGTATTGTTGCTGTCGTTGACAGGGGGAGGCCTGCAAAAAAGCTTGAACGCGGTAGGGAGCTTTGCAGAGAAATGGTCATTGAAGATCAACAGTAAGAAGTCTAAGGTGATGGTGTGCAGAAAAGGGAACGAAAAGGAACCGGAGGTAAAGTGGGCAATAAAAGAGAAAGAGATAGAGAGGGTGGGAAAGATGGAGTATCTGGGGGTGATGATAAGTAGAAATGGTAGCTGGGTGGAGCAGATTAGGTGAGCCAAATGAAGGGCCAAGCGGCACTTTCAGTAACTAGGATATTGGAGAGTAAATTTTGTGGGGTAAGCTATGATATACAAACTATGGTGTTTAATGCGGTGGTGAAGAGTAAAATGCTGTATGCTTCTGAGATTTGGGGGCGTAGAGAAGGAGTGTGGGATGTTAGAGCAGGTAGATAATAGGTTCTGTAAGATTGTTATGCGTTTACTTTTGTGTATCGTGAGTGCAGAAACGGGGATGTTGTGTAAAGAGTACTTCAACATTTATATTTTAAAAAGAGTGCTTGGTTACTGGTGTAGATTGAGAGAAGTTAAAGGGGGCCTAATTCTGCAGTCGGCTTACCAAAGTCAAATGAAGGGCTACCATGGCGATTACGGGGTGGACAAGGTGAAGAATGCCTTAGATAGACAAGGGATAGGCGAGTTTTATAATTTTAAATGGGGGAGGAGTAGGGGCACGTATTGGAAACAGGTGATTAAGAGGTCGAGAGATATTTCTGAACAAGAGCTGGCGGCCGAATGTAGGAAAAGGGCTACCCTAAAGATGTTTCTGAGGGTAACTCAGATGGTAAATTTGAGAGTGGTAAATGTAAATATGGCGGTGAGAAGAGGCTTAATCTGTTGGTTTTTATGTGTGTATATGAATCAAGTTTGTACAAAGTTAAAAGAAAATACGTTGTGTGTTTTATGTGGTGAAGAAAGGAAGGACTTTCATTTGCTGACCGTGTGTAAAGAAACGCTTGGAGAGAGGCTTGTGTTGAATAAACAACAGTTGAAGTGGATTTCTCATCCGTGCAATGGAGATAAACTTTCGAGGTGGTTAGTACCGGAATGGAAGTGCGCTGGTAATTTGTGTAGGTTTTTGACCAGAATTAGATACAAATGTACAGCAGCCTTAAAGGCAAATTCTCAGTTGTGCCAGGAGGAGGAAGATCCAAGTAGTGGTTTATCATGATACAGGTAGAGTGTTGAATTTCACTAATCAGCACAGAGGAAATGTCAGCCTTCCTCGCTGCTGGCTAGCAGTGGGGAAGGGGGGATGTGATGGCACGTGTCACCAGAAGGAGGAATCCTAGCATATGTAAGATGCTAGGTCAGGAGAGATTGAGTTATACATGCCATCACGTACCCAGGAAGAGAGGTAGTTAACCTTATGTTACATTATTTTGTACTTTTGTTTTGTATTTACTACAGTTGGATGCGAGGCCAGTGATTTTATTTTTCCTTTGTTTTTGTGTTCAGTTTTGTTTTGTACACCAGCGTGATATGTTATTGTACCCTTATAGTGTATTGTCTATGTTGTTTTGGTTCCATTGTTTTTTCTTGTAACTTTTCTAGTTTTGCTCGGTTTTTCAATTGATGATTGATCTCCGTTAAGATCGAGAAAAATAAAGCTTATTTACTTACTTACTTTAAGAACAGTATTCACAAGCTCAATTATTTTGGAGCGTTGACAGCTTCCTTCACTTATTGTTTTTATCCTCACTGCCGATATAACTCGCGTTCTTCATCTGCTTTCTATAATTATTTAAGACGACATTGGAAAATGTAGACAATAAACAATCTATCAGACAATTATTGTCACGCCCACAATGAGGGCTTTCAAACAACTATTCATTTTCATTTCTCTACCTAACGCAGCTCTGGATAGAGAGAATATAAATTACTTTTTGATTTTCACAATCCAGGAAACTAGTCTTCAGATATCAACAAGGTAAATATTCCTGCCTCTGTTATGCAGACACACACACAACACAATCTGATGGTACCACTAACCCACCCCTCTGTGTTCCCCAAAATAGGGTTCATCTGTTTCATTACTCTGCAGGAGTCCTAAGCATTTTTCACAGCTTATCCTTCTGGATATTGATCTTACTGTACACCCACAAATGTGCATTACCCCTGACACCTCAAAATGCCCACCAAAAACTTCAAATGATAAAAGTGAGTCTAAATTGTTTATTTCTTCCACATTGGGCTTAACAACACCTGTCTGGATGGAATCAAACATTTCTAATTGGCTAAAACCAAACTTCACTTTTCCAATTCACCACCACCGCAAGTTTATAACACACTCAATCCTAATTTTCATCTCACTTTCTAGGACGTAAAGTGTAGTGACATCATAGTTACAACCACTAAGCTACGGTACTTCTTCCTAAGTTATCACTTTTAAACATCCATAACAGTAAATGATTTGTTTTCACAGTTCTAAACGAAACTTTTTGAGTACCGTAACTCTTCTTCATTTTAGTGCAAAGTTCAAATTGTACCCTTATATATATGAGGAAAGACAAATAATCTGTGCTTTCACTGATTACCTCACGAAACTCTATGAGCTTGTTGAACATTTTTAATACATTTCTTTGTACACATTCAACGCTAACACTACTAGGAGTGGCTCCTATATAATTTAATAAATATTCATTTTGTTGAGACCACTTGGATATTTTACCATCAGTTAAACATGTCATTTCTTTCACCGACACCTGATAACTATTAACATACATAGTGACATTCATATCTCGGGGAATTTTGAGTAAATAGCTTACATTTGGCAAATCATGCATCTTGTTTTCCCTACCCTTCATTGCCAGTCTCCTGGATATGACAAATATTTTTACAAATTTGGGAACTGGACATGCATCAGGAAGAATCTCAGTAGGTGTAGGTGGTATTATAATTACGTTCGCTTTACTACCACATATTTTATCCCCTGTTAAAAACCTTTCGTGTGCGAAATGTTTTATGCACACGACTGAATCTTTCCCAGGTTCCCAATTAACCCGTTTAAAGTGACAAATCCATTTTTGTTTTAATTTATCATCTGTAGGAAACGTAAACGAGGTAACAAAACCTTCTTTTTATGCTATAGTTGCTACGATATTTGGGAACACAGCATTTTCTAGGCGTCTGCAAATACACGAAACGTTTTATTATCAACACAAATTCAGTCTGCGCATTCACAAATAATAATGTTATTGATTGAACGTCCCACAAACTACCTTTACGGTTTTTGGGAGACGCCAAGATGCCGGAATTTCGTTCAATAGGAGTTATTTAACGTGCCAGTAAATCTACCGAAATGAGGCTGACGTATTTGGGCACCTTCAAAAACCACCGGACTGAGTTGGGCTCAGAAAGCCAGTTCTACCGTCTAAACTACTCATCCCTGCTGCGCCTTCGCATTATTTCGCTACACATCAACATACACTGATAGCTCCCGTGCTTTCACCTTGGCCTCCGCTGCACGTTGCCAAACTTACATGTTCTGGCTTGTAACTGTTGTCGGCTATATGCCGGTCTCCACTGATTAACATTTAACACCAACATGTTAAATTTAACATGTTACAATTGACATGTATATTGTGATTGTGCCTTCCAATTGTGCATGTTAACTCAGAATGTTGAGGTTAACACTTTTAACATTTCGGCGTGTTTTCCGCTCCAAGTGGAAAACATGTCAAGTCAATTCGTTGTTCGTGAGATGTTGGCACAGCTTCGGCAACTTCCTTTCCATGTCAACAGATAGCCAAACGATGCAAACGACGTGCTCTTCGTGAAGTAGGATTATAGTTACAACACTCCGCAACACTCATTCTCTTTGTTATAAGCCACAAATACAGTACCAGTACGCGCATGCGTGTCGTTCTCTTTGCACTATACTAAAATTTATAGTCAGAAATGGAGTGGAGCAAGATTACTTTGGACTTAATTAATGATATAATAGAAAGGTCTTGTTTGTGGGATGTCTCATCAAAAAAATGCAGTGCTAAAGCGAAGAAAGCCGACATTTTCCAGGAATTCTAAATTATCTATAATTGTTCCCGCGAGTGCATCGAAAAAATCCTAGCGTCCCTCCGCTTCCAGTACAGTCGAGTATTGCAAAAACAATTGGTTATTACCAATTACGACACGAAAGCTTTCAAAGTGGGGATTCCATTTGATCTAATGGACAGGGTATATGAAGAGGAATTCTGGCCGAAAGGGATTACAATCAAACGTTTTCAATTTCGATCCTTTCGCCCCATACGAGACAATGGACGCTCCTTCGAATAATTCGGAAAAGAAAATAGTTGAAAGAAGGAACCAAAACTTAAAAGACGCTTCAAGAAGTCTAAGAATCATGATGTGGAATATAGAAGGGCTAAAAGGTGCAATGAATATGAGCCCGGCAAACTTTCTATTAGGGTACGATATAGCAATTTTATTGGAAACATTCGTCACTGACGACTGGCAACACCCAGACTTCTATGGTTTTCATCTTACGGCTAGACAGGGAGAAAAAGGAAGACCTTCTGGGGGGGGATAACTATCCTCATAAAACCACACCTAACCCCAATATTATAAAAAAGGCAACAGAACCATACCCTACTACTGGAAATAGGCGGCCTCGTAATTATAGCCGCTTACTTCCAACCGAACATAACAGCGATCGACATAATGGACGAGCTAGGCCAAATGATCACTCAGAGCAAGCAAGATAAACCAATAATTATAGCAGGTGACCTTAACTGCAGACTGGACATTCCGAATTACAAAGCAAAGCTAGTTCTCGTGAAACTGGAAGAAGAAGGCTTCATCCTGCTAAACAACCCCACTATCCCTACATACATCTCACATAATGGAAAGAGCACAATAGATATTGCACTCACGAAAGGACCAATAACAGGCATCATGACAACAATATGGACAACAAACCAAGCCGTGATTAGGAAACACTTACCAATTGAAATACGTATCCAAGGGGAGTGGGAAAAACTACAGAAAAAGACAATTCACCCCATTTCAAGGAAAATAGATGTTGAGAAAGTTAAACATATGCTAGATTCAACTACACATCTAGACACATTAATAGATAATTCAAGATTGGATGATGCAACAGGAATAATAGAAGAAATCCTACAAAAGGCCGCCATTCCGCGGGCCACAAGAAGAACAAAGATATGGTTTGATAGTGAGTGCTATAGGCTGAGGAGGGAGACCCTAGATAAATTGCAACAGTTAAGGCAGAACTTGAATAATCAAAGTCTAATATACATATACAATGAGAAGAGGAAAATCTACAAAAGAACACTGAAAGAAAAGAAACGCGCCTACTTAGAATCGGAGAGCAAGAAGCTAGCAGAGGAAGCCAAGAAAAATCCGTTCATAGCCCTACACCCAAAGAAACAACAACAGACGCAACACATAGACATGGAAATCTGGGAATCACACTTTAGTAAGATTCTCAACATCGAAGGTCCAGCGCACCCCAGAAAAGATCTACATACCACTACTCCACATATACAATTAGACTGGGTACCCATGACCATAGAGGAAACTAGAACCGCTATAGACAGCACCAAAAACAAGAAAGCCGCAGGTCCGGACGGGATCTATAATGAATATGTAAAAGACACTGCATACCTGCTAGCCCCTATATGGACAAAATTATATAACAAATGTATAGAAACTGCTTCCATTCCCAACCAGTGGAGAAAGTCAATTGTAAAAGTTCTATATAAAGGCAAAGGAGACTCAAGAGATACCAATAAGTACAGAGGCATAGCACTGGAAAACTGCTCCTTCAAAATATTCACCAAAATTATAACAGGAAAAATAAATAGTGAAATAAATGAGCATCTGCCAGAGAACCAATTTGGTTTTAGGAAGGGACGGTCTACTCTAAACGCTATTGAACTCCTGCTAAACCAAATCTGGGATGCCTTAGAAGACAACGGAATATATTACACCATCTTCATAGATTTTACTAAAACTTTTGACCTGATAAACAGGAAGCTAGTGATAGACAAGCTTAAGGAGATGCTAGGCACGAACAACATATGGATCTATCTCATCACATCAATACTGCAATGGAACGAAGTACGAGTTTCGGATAACCTCACTCTATCAGATCCAGTAGCTCAATCAAACGGGGCCCTACAGGGTGACCCGCTGAGTCCTATGCTGTTTATAGTTGCAACCGCAGATATCCTAAGAATTACCCAAAAGGAGGGAGTATTTTCTTGCGCGTATGCCGAAGATATTGTAATTGGCTCAAGAGACATAACAAAATTAAAGGAAACTGTAAATGACGTCCAAAACTGGTGCTCCGGAAACAAGCTGTTCATAAACATCTCAAAAACAGACACCATGGTGTTCAGGAAAGGAAGGAGAGTACCCGCCTCAGCAGAGACCTTCATTCGGGATAAAAAATTAAAGATAGTATCAGACTTCAAATATTTAGGCATCACCCCGCAATCGAGCGCATATTGATTCACAAAACATGTCACAGAAAAGGCAACTCAAGCAATGATGGCAATGCATGAAATAAAAGACATTAGATCACTTAGTCTGGAGACAGCAATGTTGCTATTCAGAGTAAAAATTCTTCCAATAATGACTTATGGCATTGAAATTATCTGGACACATTTAACAACGAGGAACTCATCAACCTTGGAAAAGATGAAAGCGAACTATATAAAGAAGGTGATAGGTGTATCAAAAACGACACGATCTAGACTTGTATATCTCCTCGCAAGGGAATCATTTCTCATAGAAGATCTCAGGACAAGTATGCCACTACCGAACTCCGGTGCATCAAAGAAACTGCTAGCAAATCTGAAGGAGAAGAGAGAAGAAGTCCAACCAGACTTCTATGGCACAGGGGCAATGATAGATCGCTCGTGGACAAAAGCTAATTTTGAATTAAGACATGTCATTACAAGATTAGCAGTTCACGGTTTTCATCACCTACTCTGCAAATCAAAACACTTCCATGACCCAAGTATAGACTGTGAGTGCAAACTATGTGAAAAAACGTGTGAACAGTACCACATTGAATTCTGTACAAGAAGAACAATGTCTATAAGTGATTATGCAAATATGTAACCCATCAATGTAACCTATATTCTCTGTTATGGCTATTTGGCTGCATTAAATATATTTAATTGCAAAAACAATCAGAAAATTCAGGGCGGGAGCAGACAAAATTTATACTTCAAAATGGTTTGCTTTTGAAGCAATGAGCACGATGAGTGGAGGAAATGTATCTACTAGATCTGCAAGTCTAAATCATAACAAGGAACAACAATGGCAATAACAAAGGCCAAATCCTCATCATCTGAGTCCATTGTCCTTGTCTGAAAAATACCAGACACCGCCTAAATGTATTACCACACATTGATATGATGAACTACCTATATATAAACAAAGGAAGTCAGCTTAACATGTTTATTAAGTGTGGACACAATGTTAAATGAAACAGTTTCAACATTTAATATTTAACATGTTCATGGTGTCACCAGTTAACATTTAACATGTGGTTGTTAAATGTTAATCAGTGGAGACCGGTCTTAACATGTTGTTAAATGTTAATCAGTGGAGACCGGCCTTATGGTTGTATATCATAGCCGACTAAAGTTACAAGCCGGAGTCAAGTAAGTTTGGCAACGTCCAGTGGAGGCCAAGGTGAAAGGCGCGGGATCTATCCGTGTATGTTGATGTCTAGTGAACTTCGTTTCGTGTTTCGTTTAATTTTTCAGGGATAGGTTCGAGTATATATAACAAGATAAGTGATTGAATAAGCATACGTAGAGCCTATTATCGAAATAATGTGACGGCTAAGCAGGGCTGAGTAGCTTGGACGGTAGAGCTGGCTTTCTGAGCCCAGCTTAGTGTGGTGGTATTTGAAGGTGCCCAAATACGTCAGCCTCGTGTCGGTAGATTTACTGGCACGTCAAAGAACTCCTCTGAGACAAAATTCAGGCATCCCGGTGTCTCTCAAAAACCGTAAAAATAGTTAGTTGGACGTTAAATCAATAACGTTATTATTTGTGAAGCTGCGGACTTAATTTGTCTTATTGATAAAATGTTTCGTGTATTTGCAGATGCCCAGAAAATGTTGTGTTTGCATGTATCGTAACAACTATAGCATTAAAGTAGGTTTTGTTACCTCGTTTAGTTTTCCTTCAGACGAAAAAAAAATGGATTTGTCATTTTAAACGGTAAACCTGGGAACCTACGAAGGATTCAGTCGTATGCATAAAACATGTCTCACGCGAACATTTTTCAACAGAGGATAACATTTTTGATAGTAAAGTCAACGTAACTATACTTCCACCTAAACTTAATGAGCTTCTCCCTGATGTATGCCCAATTATTTTCCCAAATTTGCAAAAATATTTGACATCGAACAGTGTTAAAAGAAAAGGTCCTGAATGTAGGAGCCTGGAAATGTAGAGTATGGTAAACAAGAAAATGGATGCTATGCCAAAATTAACCCATTTACTCAAAATTCATCAAGGTATGAATGTCACTGTATATGTTATCAGGTGTTGGTAAAAGGAATTACATGTTTAGCAGATGGTAAAATATCAAAGTGGTCTCAACTAAATGCATATTTCTTAAATTAAATAGGAACCACTTCTTGTAGTGTTAGCGTTCAATGTGTACAAATAAATCTATTAAAATGCTTCACAATCTCATAGAGTATCGTGAGGTACGCAGTGAAAGCACACTCTTTGTTTTGCTTCGTATTTTTGAGAGCACAATTCGAACTTTGCACTAAAAGGGCCAGGCTGAATGGCTCAGACGTTTGACCCCAACTTGGCAGGTTCCATCATTTGAAAGTGCTCAAATACGTCAGCCTTGTGTTGGTAGATTTACTGGTACGTAAAAGAACTCCTGAGGGAATAAATTCCGGCTCTCGGCGTCTCCAAAGACCGTAAAAGTAGTTAGTGGGGCGTAAAGCAAATAAAATTATTATTATTATTATTATTATTATTATTATTATTATCATTATTATTATTATTATTATTATTATTATTATTATTATTATTATTATTATTATTATTATTATTATTATTATTATTATTATTTGCACAAAAAGGAAGAAGAGTTAGGCCCTACTCAAAAAGTTTCGTTTGGAACTGTAAGAGCAAATTATTTACTGCCAAGAAAGTTTCGAAGTGATAACTTACAGCTTATTAGTTGTAAATCCTCCCCTGCGAACCATGTGACCTTGCCGCGGTGGGGAGGCTTGCGTGTCCCAATGATGCAGAAAGCCGAGCCGCAGGTGCAACCATATCGGATGGGCATCTGTTGAGAGACCAGACTAACGAATGGTTCATCGAAAGGGGGGTAGCAGCCTTTCGGTAGTTGCAAGGGCGGCAGTCTAGATGATTGACTGATACGGCCTTGTAATAATACTCAACATGGCTTAGCTGTGTTGATACTGCTACACGGCTGAAAGCAACGGAAAACTACAGCCGTAACTAACTCCCGAGGACATGTAGCTCTCTTTATGAATGATGTACTGATGATGGCTTCCTCCCGGGTAAAATATTCCGGAGGTAAACTAGTCCCCGATTCGGATCTCCGGGTGGGGACTACACGAGAGGGGGTGCGAGTCGGAGCGTGGAATGTTAGAAGTTTGAATCGTTGTGGTAGGTTAGAGAATCTGAAAAGGGAGATTGATAGGCTAAAGTTAGACGTAGTTGGTATAAATGAAGTACGTTGGCAGGAAGAACAAGATTTTTGGTCAGGCGACTACGAATAATCAACACAAAATCAAACAGGGGAAATGCAGGAGTTGGTTTAATAATGAATAAGAAAATAGGGCAGCGGGTAAGCTACTACGACCAGCATAGTGAAAGAATTATTGTCGTCAAGATAGACACCAAACCAATGCCCACCACAATAGTGCAGGTCTGTATGCCTACTAGTTCAGCGGATGATGAAGAAATCGAAAGGATATATGAGGAGATAGAAGATTTAATACAATATGTAAAAGGTGACGAGAATCTAATTGTGATGGGAGACTGGAATGCAGTGGTAGGCCGAGGAAGAGAAGATAGTGCAGTAGGAGAATTTGGATTGGGACAAAGGAACGAAAGAGGAAGTCGGCTGGTTGAATTCTGCACTGATCATAATTTAGTCCCTGCCAATACTTGGTTCAAACACCACAAACGACGGCTGTATACGTGGACGAGACCTGGAGACACTGGAAGGTATCAAATAGACTTCATTATGATTAGGCAGAGATACAGAAACCAGGTGTTGGATTGCAAAACTTTCCCAGGAGCAGACGTGAAATCTGCCCACAACTTGTTGGTCATGAAATGCCATCTGAAGTTGAAGAAATTGAAGAAAGGAAGGAATGCAAGGAGATGTGATATATACAACTTGAAAGGATAGAGTGTGAGGCATTGTTTCAAGGAACATGTTGCACAAGGACTAAATGAAAAGGCTGAAGGAAACACTATAGAGGAAGAGTGGAGAGACATGAAAAATGAAGTCAGTAGGGCTGCTGAAGAAATGTTAGGAAGGAAGAAATGATCAACTTAGTGGATAACTCAGGAGATACTAGACCTGATTGATGAACGACGAAAATACAAGAATGCTAGAACTGAAGAGGGCAGAAAAGAATACAGGCGATTAAAGAATCAAGTGGATAGAAAGTGCAAGCTAGCTAAGGAAGAATGGCTGAAGCAGAAGTGCAAGGATGTCGAAGGCTGTATGGTCCTGGGAAAGGTAGATGCTGCATACAGGAAAATCAAGGAAACCTTTGGAGAAAGGAAATCTAGGTGTATGAATATTAAGAGCTCAGATGGAAAGTCACTTCTAGGGAAAGAAGACAAAGCAGAAAGATGGCAGGAGCATATCCAACAGTTGTATCAAGGTAAAGATGTAGATAATTTGGTTCTGGAACATGAAGAGGTTGTTGATGCTGATGAAATGGGAGACCCAATTTTGAGGTCAGAGTTTGACAGAGCTGTGAGTGACCTAAATAGGAACAAGGCACCTGGAATTGATGACATTCCCTCTGAATTACTGACTGCCTTAGGAGAAACCAGCATGGCAAGGTTATTTCATTTAGTGTGCAAGATGTATGAGACAGGAGAAGTCCCATCCGATTTTCGGAAGAATATTGTTATACCTATTCCCAAGAAAGCCGGTGCTGACAGGTGTGAAAACTACCGCACCATTAGTTTAGTATCTCATGCCTGCAAAATTTTAACACGTATTATTTACAGAAGAATGGAAAAACAAGTTGAAGCTGAGTTGGGAGAAGATCAATTTGGCTTCAGAAGAAATGTAGGAACACGTGAAGCAATCCTGACTTTACGTCTGATCTTGGAGGATCGAATCAAGAAGGACAAGCCCACGTACATGGCATTCGTAGATCTATAAAATACATTCGATAATGTTGATTGGACCATGCTATTTATGATTCTGAAGATGATAGGGATCAGATACCGAGAACGAAGAATTATCCACAATCTGTATAAAAATCAGTCTGCAGTGATAAGAATCGAGGGCTTTAAAAAAGAAGCAGCAATCCAGAAAGGAGTGAGGCAAGGCTGCAGTTTGTCCCCTCTCCTTTTCAATGTATACATAGAACAGGCAGTAAAGGAAATCAAAGAGAAATTTGGAAAGGGAATCACAGTCCAAGGAGAGGAAATCAAAACCTTGAGATTTGCCGATGATATTGTTATTTTATCTGAGACTGCAGAAGATCTCGAGAAGTTGCTGAATGGTATGGATGACGTCTTGGGTAAGGAGTACAAGATGAAAATAAATAAGTCCAAAACAAAAGTAATGGAGTGCAGTCGAACGAAGGCAGGTGATGTAGGAAATATTAGATTAGGAAATGAAGTCTTAAAGGAAGTAGATTAATATTGTTTCTTGGGTAGTAAAATAACTAACGATGGCAGAAGTAAGGAGGAGATAAAATGCAGACTAGCACAAGCAAGGAAGAGCTTTCTTAAGAAAAGAAATTTGCTCACTTCAAACATAGATATCGGAATTAGAAAGATGTTTTTGAAGACTTTCGTGTGGAGCGTGGCATTGTATGGAAGTGAAACATGGACGATAACTAGCTCAGAAAGAAAGAGAATATAAGCTTTTGAAATGTGGTGTTACAGAAGAATGCTGAAGGTGAGATGGATAGATCGAATCACGAATGAAGGGATACTGAATCGAATTGGTGAGAGGAGATCGATTTGGCTAAATTTGACGAGAAGAAGAGATAGAATGATAGGACACATCTTAAGACACCCAGGACTTGTTCAGTTGGTTTTTGAGGGAAGTGCAGGTGGTAAGAACGGTAGGGGTAGACCAAGGTATGAATATGACAAGCAAATTAGAGCAGATGTAGGATGCAATAGTTACGTAGAAATGAAAAGTTTAGCACAGGGTAGGGTGGCATGGAGAGCTGCATCAAACCAGTCTATGGACTGATGACTCCAACAACACAGTTGTAAATACAATGTTACTGCACTTCAAGTCCTAGAAGGTGAGATGAATTATTTTTTTTACAAGTTGCTTTACGTCGCACTGACACAGACAGGTCTTATGACGACGATTGGACAGGAAGGGGCTTGGATTGGGAAGGTAGCGACTGTGGCCTTAATTAAGGTACAGCCCCAGCATTTGAGTGGTGTGAAAATGGGAAACCACTGGATACCATTTTCAGGGCTGCCGACCGTGGGGTTCGAACCCATTACCTCCCGAATACTGGATACTGGCCGCACTTGAGCGACTTCAGCTAACGAGCTCGGCGAGATAAAAATTATGATTAAGGGAGTTTTAGGGTTGCGGTGGTGGTGGTGATGGTATGGAAAACTGAGGTTTTGCTGGAGGCAATTGGAAATGTCTGATTCTATCAAGACAGATGTTATTGGGCTTAATATTGTAGTAATAAACAAGTTAGCCTCACTTTTATCATGTGCATTATTTTGGTGGGCATTTTGAGTTGTCAGGGGCAATATGCTGTACATTTCTGGGTATACGCTGAGAGCAATATCCAGAAAGATAAGCTGTGGCACTTGTTTAGGTCTCCTGCAGCGTAATGAAACAGATGATCCTTATTTTGAAGAACTTCAGAGGTGGGTTAGTGGTGCCATAACACTGTGTTGTGTGTGTCTGCAGAACAGTGGTACCATACGAAGACTACCTGGATTGTGAAAATTATAAAGGATTTGTTTTCTCTCTATCCTGAGCTGCTTTAGGAAGAGATGACAGTCAACAGTTCTGGTTTGAACGCCGTCATTGTGGGCGTAACAATAATGGTGCGATAGATTGTTTATTGTCTACTGTTTCAACGTCGTGTAAAATAAGTTCTGAAAGCAGATGAAGAACGCGAGTTATGTCAGCTGTGAGGATAAAAACACTAAGCGAAGGAAACTGTCAACGCTCCACAATAATTGAGCTTGGGAGGACTTTTCTTAAAGTGTTTTGTTTTTATTCATGTAAAATGTGTATTTCTAAGGCCCCATTCACAATGCAAACGTAACCGTAAACTTAACGACGTAACGTAACCGTAAAATTAACGTAAAATTTGTGGTATTCGCAATGGAGGAACGTAACATTAACGTAAAGAGTACACAGCAGCCAATCAAAACACTACCTACCATGTTATTTAGTACGGAAGTCAGGTTTTGGGCTATCTCGCAGTTTTATATTTCAATAACTCGATGGAATCAAACAACGTGGTAGCGGAATCCATATTACTTCAAACATCTATTGCTTTGCTCCTGGGAGCTGTGTAGGCCTACGGTACCTGAAAAGGCGATCTAAACAACGGTGCAGAAAATGGGTTCATCCCTTGAATCAAAGAAGGTTATCTCAGGGCGATTTCGGTAATCTACTGTAAGAAATGACCCTCATCAGTTCGTTTTGAACATGCGGATGAAACCTGAACTGTTCGCCTTTCTTACGATTCGCTTCCCCTTTTGTAATAAAAAGAAATGTAAAAGGTCTCCTTTACCGACATCTATGACCCTATCTATCACACCCCGATGAGATATTTGGATCTATTTGTTTGGATGATATCGTTTTCGTAAACTAGTAGTCCGTCATAATGTTAAGAAATATACAGGGACACTGTTTTATTTATGACAGGGATTGTCTCTCGTCCGTTTGCCAGCGCTGCGAGCTTGTCTCCCGCCATTTATTGTCAGATTTCATTACTACAGGATATTAATTTCCACCTATTACTTTTCGGTACAGCGTATTTGTAATTCTTTTTCCTTCTATCATACATAGCCTATACACAAAGATTATTTTGAAAGAGAATTACAAGTGTTTCATCGAAAGAAGTCATTATATCGTGCACAACACACAATGTTTACCTCTGCTCTGATTGGCTGGTTCTTAAAGTTAACGTAAAATTAACCGCAAGAGCTTGGAGTTTTCAATCCCTTAATTTTACGGACTCGCAGTTAAGTTTACGTCGGCGCATTGTGAATGGATCCATTAGATAAGATTGCCGCTAACTTCTAAGTTAACGTTAATTTTAAGTTTACGTTACGTTACGTTTGCATTGTGAATGGGGCTTAACTTCAGTGAATGCATTTACTGATGTGTGTGTTTCTTAATACCATTATACGAAGAGTGTGCATTTATCATAATCATCGTGTTGGTCTAAATGTAGTGAATATGGGTGAAGTCATTCAAAATCGGAACCGCTCCCTTTTTCTCGACCTTTGCATGACCGTTGCCTACGAGATGACAGTTATACAGCTTTGCCAAGCTTACCAACTTATTTTAACTGCACATGGCTCTGTTGTATATATAACCTCTCTGCCCTTTAATACGAAGGTTGGAAGGTTGGTATACATGAAATACAAGAAACTCTTTGATTCGTTGTTAAATATCATGCCATTTGACAGTAGTGTTTTTGATGCTTGTTCTGCTTTGAGGTTAACAGCTGTTGCCTTTTGTTGGGGAGTGTTTTTCATGAAGAGGAGGTAAAGAGAAATTCAGAAGTCATGACTTTGTGTTTTTGTTTTTATTTTATGATGCTAAATTTCACTGACATTCTTTCTGTGTGGTTTTGTTTTCTCCAGAAATTCGTGCCATGGTCCTTGAAAGCTGAATTTATTTGTAATTTTGAAGAATGGATATTGCAAAATCATTATTTGGGACAAGACCTCATGACGGTTATGCTGGGAAAGAAGACTACAATGTATGTGTATATGTTCATGTTGTATTTCCAGATTGGGGGTTATTGGTTGGATTTTATGTTATCTTGAGGACTTGATTTTTTTGCATCTTTTATAGCTTGGAAATTGCTTGGTTTAGCGAATAAATTGGCTGAAACATGTTAAAAGTAACGAACAATAATCCGTTGAAACTCGTCGTCCTTCTATTTTGAGTTTGACTGTTTAGTATTCAGACAGGTGTCTGATACAAGTGCACTTTATATTTGTTCCAACATAGATAGAAAGCATTACAAAGTTTCTGAGGTAGATGGAATGAATAGATAATGCAAAGTCATTTAAAACCTGTGGGTTTAAAAAAAACATACCATGTAAGTTACTAAGTTGTATAGGATATCCACCATTTTCAGAATGTTAACAGTTTTGTGTACCTTTATGGGATAAGGAAATTTAGTCGTCATTCTCACTTGAAACGGCAAATTTTGGCAGCAACTTAAAACTGCCCTTTAAAAAAAAAAATGAACCTGGTCCTTCTCTGAAAGAATAGAAATGTACGCTTTGAATTATTTGCTTAATTTTTAATTTTTATTTAAGCTCCTTTTTTTTTCTTAGCTCCTGTTCTTGGTAAGGCTTTCCAATGTATGTGAAGTTCTTCATTTAAGTTATGGTTCATTCACTTTCTTGAACCATTGTTTATGGTACTCGTGTGAGTAACATGTGCTATCTTGTTGGATATTATGGAAGCCATTAAGCCAGGATCTCTATATCAAAATGTAATACTGTCTGCCCACATGGATATTCTGAAACATTGTGCAGTTGTTTTAGGAGCTTGGGTTTGGATATCCAAAATGTTTTTAAAATAGATACTTCTTTTTATTTGGATAAGTTTGACTGAATTCTGTGTACATAAACAGAATTGATGGAAGTATCATATACAAATAGAGTCGTAAGAGGAAAAATAGTGAAAATCAATGCTTTTTATGTAGGAAACAAATGGAGGTGGAACATCTACTAAAAGACTACTGGTGCCGAGTGAGTTGGCCATGTGGTTAGGGCCATGTAACTGTGAGCTTGCTTTCGGGGAAGTTTGAATCCCACCGTCGGCAGCCCTGAAGATGGTATTCCATGGTTTCCCATTTGCACACCAGGCAAATGCTCGGGCTGTACCTTAATTAAGAGGATGGATCTTAACCTTCCAAATCCTAGGTCTTTCCCACCCTTGCATTGCCAAAAACCTTTGTTGTTTTAGTGCAACGTTAAACTACAAGCAAAGAAAGGACTAAATAAAACAAG
Source organism: Anabrus simplex (assembly GCF_040414725.1). Taxonomy (NCBI): domain Eukaryota; kingdom Metazoa; phylum Arthropoda; class Insecta; order Orthoptera; family Tettigoniidae; genus Anabrus; species Anabrus simplex. The sequence goes on along the minus strand of NC_090266.1, from coordinate 425,394,347 downwards.
GAGAATCGGAGAGAAATATATGGACAGGAAAAAAGGTAGATAAATCAGAAAATTAATCCAAACTTTACTCTCTTGTTAGGCTATTAAATAGAGAAAGGAGGAGCAGTGAAATTATGTAATATTATCAGAGAAATGTGCAAAAAGAAATATAAAGAAGCCAAAAAAAGAGATGATGTGTGTATTACATGTGCAACTTTTAGTGATATTTGGTGTTACGTGGGTGAGGAGTAAGGAGGGAGCTCTCCCGGTTCCAGTAATAATGCCAAATGAAATCTGAATTGAATCGATAATATGATTTATCGATATGAATTTTCTAAACTTTTATTATCTTAAGCCAACAACTGTGTCACACGTACATTATATAACATTTCTCGATGCAAATCTTGTTCCTAGCATGAATTCTATAGTTTGGCTTTGCTCTGTAAACAACAACAATACTGGTACGTAAAATGTACGCCAGATGTCTCACAGCGATGCATAAGCGATTCATAGTTTGTGTTTCAAAGGTTGTCAATACGAATCTCGAAGATAACTGAGGTCTACCGATTCAGCACTAGGGAGCCCATGTATCACTAAAAGTTGCGTGATTAATAGTTCATAGTAAGAATATAGATAAGGTGGTGTTCTTGACACTATAACTTAGTGTCCAGAAAATATCTCAAAAGTTTAAAGGTTGGCCGACTATAAAAATATGTAGATTCATTAAAATACCTTTGGTATTTTGTTTTATTGACAAAAACTGCATGTAGTAGTTATGATTAGAGTAAATTAATACTCTCTCCCCAGCTGGTCTTCATCCGTGATTGGGATAGATGTATTCTACTGTATTCGCTTATACATACTTTTGGGAGAATATAGCAGTTGTTACAGAGTGAGATGGCCATGCGGTTAGGGGTGCGCAGCTTTGAGCTTGTATTTGGGAGATAGTGGGTCGGCAGCCCTTAAGGTGGTTTCCTGTGGTTCCTCATTTTCACACTAGGCAATGCTGAGTGAAGCAAGTCTTGAAATGCATGTGTCTACAAGACAGTTGTCATTTGTACACAGAATTGTTTCTTTGATTGATTCAACGGTATTTAACCTAACGAGTTGGCCATGCGGTTAGGGGCACGCTGCTGTGAGCTTGCATTCGGGAGATAGTGTGTTCAAACCCCACTGTCGGCAGCCCTGATTATTGTTTTCTGTAATTTCTGATTTTCACGTGGCAAATACTGGGGCTGTACCTTAATTAAGGTCATGGCTGCTTCCTTCCCAGTCCTAGCCTTTCTATCCTGTTGTTGCCATAAGACCTATCTGTGTTGGTGTGACGTAAAGCAAGTTGTAAAAAAAAAAAATTGGTGGCATTTCAGATTAGAAATACAGTACCTACAACTCGGATTTAAGGAAGTACCTACTGAAGGTTTTGGTGCTTATGTTACTTTTTACAAAGTCTCACTAGTAATAATGTTATTGTTATATAATTTTAATCCGCACTAGAAATTCTGCCATGTTTTTGAATACAGCCACAAAAAAAAGTCTCCTACCATCACACCTTTGTACGTTGGATATTCTTTACTAAGGAAGGATTTCGTCAAGTTTTGTGTCCTAAATATTTTGAGATCAAGACACGTAAACAGTGGAAAGCATAAAAATTCAGCACGGTCCACTGTATTATTATTATTATCAGAAGGAAAAGCAATTTTCGATGTGTATTAAATCCAACGATGATGATATAATTATAATGATAATAATAGATTTGGCTATTATGTGTAGGTATTTTGATTTGATACCATATAGACTGCCCCCATATCCCGTTATCCACTGAATTATCAGACTATACTGATTCGTTTTAAACCCCTACACATTCTTGAATAGACAAAGTAATTCAGGCAACTGGGACAACATTAGTACGTCTATTCCATGCAGTCTGATCACCAGTCCTACAATTCTATCGATTGTACATCTAAATTAAACACCGTCATTGTTTTAGAAATTGGAAATGAACTTAATGACAGGGCAAAAAGAGAAAACCTATCTATGTAGTTTGATACCTGGGAACATAATGAATGGTTTTCTAATTTAAAATTGATTTGAAATATTTATTTACAGCTATTTCCTGTCTATATTCCCAGTGGACTGAGATATAAGAGGGTATGTTCCGTGGTACATTATCTCCCCTACAAATAAACATGAACATTGCTAAATGCCGGAAAATTCAGAATGAATTTTAATGCTGGCCAGGCAAAGTGAAAAATTATAAAAGCTGAATTTGTTTGGGATAAGCTGGATGAATGTCATCCCTACACATTTTACACACTTCATTTCATCCAGCAAATGGATCAGTTTTGGATTGTCAAGGCTCCTTGAAAAACTGGAATGACTAACAGAGCAACGGACAATAGAAAATGGTAACTTAAGAGTGTTAAGGATGAACATTAGGTATAATAATATTTTTGTAATACATTGATAGAAATTTGTTCCTTTATTATTATTTTGCTCATTAGTATTCAAATTGGTCTATGTTGAATAGATAGTGTTACTGATAGAAGTAATTATATTTAACTAACATAATTTATTGTTGTAACTGTCAACAGCATAACGTAGTTGGTAGGCAATTACCTCCTTACTGAGCAAGTTGGCTGTGTGTGGTTTACCTGTATAGCTGTTGGCAGCCCTGAAGATGGTGTTCTTTGTAGTTTCCAGTTTTCTTGTCTGGCAAATGCTGGAGTTGTACCTTAATGCCCCGGGTTTATAAAATCATGAATAACAGCCAAGAGGAATTGTCATACTGACCCTGCATCACCTTGTAAACTGCAGGTCTTCAGGCTGCATTCACTTGGTAGGCCAAGGCCTGTCAGGGCTGTAGTACTATGGGGTTTGTTGTTTGTACATTAATGCCATGGTTGCTTCCTTCCTAGTCCTAATCCTGTAATGTCCATCGCCTATTCAAGTTGGTGCGGTGTTAAACCAACAAAAAAAAAAAAAACCACTAATCTCCTTTCTTCACGATTATGGTATTGATCCTGATGAACTTGTTTGGTTGTAAGACTGTTCAGATGTGAGAAACCTATGTCAGTAAATATACTGATTCACTAAAGAACCCATTTTCAGGGCAGAACTCCATCTAGTATGTTGAAGATCAATACGAACTGAAAGTACCAAGGTTGTACCCAGGATTTTTTGTAGGGGATGGGACGCTCTAAAAGCTAAAGCTATAGGAGCAGTAAAAAAACCTGTAGATGGGGGTGGTAGAATACACGCACGGTATCCTCCACCTGTCGTAAGAGGTGACTAAAAGAGGGATCTGGAGATCTCAATTTGGTAGTGAGGGTTGGCAACCATAGTTCCCCTAGCTGAATTTGGCATTGCTTCCACTTATTTGCCAGGCTTCTCACTCTCATCTCTTATATCTGACCACACTTAGGCAGCACTTGTTCTGTTCCGACCCCAATGTTATTAGGTTTGCAAGGCATAGGGATTCTTTAAATTTTCACCTGGGTAATACACCTTCCCTTTCTTTTGTCGATGCCTTCATTCTTTGAAGGTCGGGTATATTCCACATTCCCTGTGATTAGTGTTAATACAAGCTGGTTGCTCAATAATAATAATAATAATAATAATAATAATGGTTTATGGCCTCTGGAGAGGCATGGTGCAGGTCTTTTGAGCCGGGCCGATGACCTTCGATGTTAGGCCCCTTAAAACAACAAGCATCATCATCAGGTCTTTTGAGCCAACGCCGTATAGGCAACCTGCACATCTGTAAGGACGGGTCCCTTCCTAAGATGAATTCTAATGCTGAAGACAGCACAAACACCCAACTCTTCCCCTCCCTCTTTCCCGAACCAGAAGAATTATTCAATGAATGTTCAAATCTCTGACCCGGTCGGGAATTGAATCTGGGACTCCTGGGATTAAAGTCCAACATGCTAACCATTTAACCATGAAGGTGAACAAAACTCCTGTCCCCTGCCTCAAGGTGGTAGATCTCTTTTCAGGCACAGCCCCAATGGTGGTGAGCTACAAGTGTCATTTTAACCTCTTACCAGCTCTCCTGCCATTCATAAGAATCTGGCATTACCAGGATTCAAACCTGGACTTCTGATGACTGCAGCTAGTTGCACTAACAGTAAGCTATGAAAGTGAAAGTCGCAAGGTTGAACTTCCCCTTGAAGTAGTAACCACCACCATCAGCAAATAAAAACTCTGATTTTAGTTATGAAGTAGATATAATCGAATAAGCATTTTTTGAGCTGTACCATTTACAGCTCAACGGCTTAAGTGGAAAGGTAAAGTGACAACAGTGTAGACAAAGTGTTCTGCCATTTGTTTAAAAATGGAGGAAACAATTTATATTAAAAAAAGTGAAATTTTACAAGACATTGATAAATTTAAAAAATATTATAGCAGGTTGATAACATGAAAATATTTCTGTATGTTAGTTAAGTTATGCCACCCATGTGTTACATTTAATAGTTTGTTCTTGTTTATAAGGTATATGTGCATTTCATTAATTTACAACCTGCACTTACAGAAAATTTTAAACTGCATAAAAAATTGTTTATTATGTTCATAATATTTCTAATTTGCGAAGTTACCTATAGCCAAAATTTATTAAACTTATTATTAACCTTTTTCTTTGCTATTGGCTTTACGTCGCACCGACACAGATAGGTCTTATGGCGACGATGGGACAGGAAAGGGCTAGGACTGGGAAGGAAGTGGCCATGGCCTTAATTAAGGTACAGCCCCAGCATTTGCTTGGTGTGAAAATGGGAAACCACGGGAAACCATCTTCAGGGCTGCCGACAGTGGGGTTCGAACCCACTATCTCCTGAATACTGGATACTGGCCGCACTTAAGCGACTGCAGCTATCGAGCTCGGTCTATGAACCTTTTAATGAGTGAACACGGCATATGCCGTGCAATAATGATGGCCACAGTCCGACTCGTTGGCTGAATGGTCAGCGTACTGGCCTTCGGTTCAGAGGGTCCCGGGTTCGATTCCCGGCCGGGTCGGGGATTTTAACCTTCATTGGTTAATTCCAATGGCCCGGGGGCTGGGTGTTTGTGATGTCCCCAACATCCCTGCAACTCACACACCACACATAACACTATCCTCCACCACAATAAACACGCAGTTACCTACAAATGGCAGATGCCGCCCACCCTCATCGGAGGGTCTGCCTTACAAGGGCTGCACTCGGCTAGAAATAGCCACACGAAATTATGATGGCCACAAATCTGAAATACTTGTTTGATTATTGTTTGCATGAAGGAGCTATAGCAAATGGATGGAGAGTTACTATAATAGCCCCTGTGTATAAAGGAAAGGTTGATGGACATAAAGCTGAAAATTAGAGGCCAGTGAGTTTGACATGCATTGCGCGTAAGCTTTGAGAAATTACTCTTTCTGATTATATTATACATGTTTGCAAAATTAATAACTGGTTTGATAGAAGGCAGTTTGGGTTTAGCAAAGGTTATTCCACTGAAGCTCAATTTGCAGGATTCCAGCAAGACATAGCAGATATCTTTGGACTCAGGAGGTCAAATGGACTGTATCTTGATGAAAGAGGGTATAATAGGATAGAGATGAAAGTCAATAATAAATTTCGGTTCCAAGACAGATGGCCCCTTGTAGTTTGTCTGCAATCAGAGATTGCGCCACAATGCGCATTGTGTGCAATACCTTACTGTTATCATCAACAGATAGCGCAGAGGAGTGACTTCCGTCTAGTGACGCACATCCGGTTATGCTCACCACAACCCCTCCCTCCCTTCCATCACCTTGTATCCTATTCCCCCCCTCCTTCACCACATACCATCACCAACTATGAACATTATAATGCAGTTCTACTATTTCCATTCCCGGTACACTATAATACATATACATATTTTTATTTTCAAGTACTACCGGGCGAGTTGGCCGTGCGCGTAGGGGCGCGCGGCTGTGAGCTTGCATGTAGGATGCTAAAAGGTTAGTTTTTTCAACCTATTCAATACATATAAATTTTATAAATTAGGAATTTATTGTTGATTCCACTTGAGACATGTTTCGCCCTTCATTGAGGGCATCATCAGTCAAAATAACACCTCAAGGTAAAAAATCAGGTAACTGGTTAGTAGTTGACGGTACAAATTAATAATATGTATTAATATGTATTAATTAATAATATGTATTAATTTGTAAAATAACACCTCAAGGTAAAAAATCAGGTAACTGGTTAGTAGTTGACGGTACAAATTAATAATATGTATTAATATGTATTAATTAATAATATGTATTAATTTGTACCGTCAACTACTAACCAGTTACCTGATTTTTTACCTTGAGGTGTTATTTTGACTGATGATGCCCTCAATGAAGGGCGAAACATGTCTCAAGTGGAATCAACAATAAATTCCTAATTTATAAAATTTATATGTATTGAATAGGTTGAAAAAACTAACCTTTTAGCATCCTACATTCAGTATCTTCAATACGGATAGCAATGATTTTTATCACTTGCAATGTGAGCTTGCATCCGGGAGATAGTAGGTTCGAATCCCACTATCGGCAGCCCTGAAAATGGTTTTCCGTGGTTTCCCATTTTCACACCAGGCAAATGCTGGGGCTGTACCTTAATTAAGGCCACGGCCGCTTCCTTCCAACTCCTAGGCCTTTCCTATCCCATCGTCGCCATAAGACCTATCTGTGTCGGTGCGACGTAAAGCCCCTAGCAAAAAAAAAAAAAAAAAAAAAAAAAAAAAAAAAAGAAAAATTTCAAGTACTTGCTCTTTCCTAAATAATAATGATCATGATCTGATACCCCTAGTTCGTATGGCATTCTATGTTATTGAGAGCATAACTTCACACAACAAAGTACCTTTACCTTGAAATCGATGATTGACACATTACCACAAAGCTGATATTATGGCAAATAATAAATTCCTTCAAAAGCAAGACAGCATAGCATATGTAAGATATGGGTATCACATCAGTATCCAAGTACCACATGAAAATAAAAATAACAGAATTAAGTGCACTGAGACAGGAAATATATCTAAATAGATTAATAGAACCATTCAGCTTCCAGCCCCTGAGATGTACTCAAACAGGAAATACAGTATTTCAGGAGGACTGGCGAAGATATATTTGTAATAAACAAGCACAAGGAACAGAGATTTGCCGCACAGGCATATGGGCACTTGGAATTCAAACAACACAAATACTGTAGCATCATGGGAACTACTGGTTAAAATTGTTGTTAGTTTGAACAAGGTTAATTGATTGGGTCAAGTCGGATATAGTGCAGTCCAGCTATATTATCTCCATAATACTTGACGTTATACGACTGAATCTTTGTCAGAAGGGCCCACTGATTGAGGTTAGACTTGAAATACTTCAGTTCGAGGCAAACGGCCTTTAATTAAAAAGTCGCTCTTTTTATGCCCACTTGCCTGCCATCTAGAGAACGTTCCAACAACTATCTACACATTGTGAATGACCTCCAGCGCTGTCTAAAATTTAGGATTGGAACTACCTGAAGCTGGCTATAGATTGGAACCATAAGCCCAATTAGACTTTCACCGGAGTGATTGTGATCTAAGGCATTTGATAGGGTAGATCATGGGAGACTAGTGGCAAAAATGAGGGCTATTGGACTAGACAAAAGAGTGACTGAATGGGTGGATATATTTCTAGAAAATAGAACTCAGAGAATGAGAGTAGGCGAAGCTGTATATGACCCTGTAATAATTAAGAGGGAATTTGTCAAGGCAGTATTATTGGACCTTTGTTTTCTTATATAACTCCTATTTTGCATTACGTCAGTTTAACGTATACCTCAATCTACTGGAAGAAATTTCAAGTCCTGAAAATTTTTCCATAAGGGCAGAGAAATTTTACATTTGTTTTAGCATAATTTGTGTTTGGGTAAAACCCACATTTAGCAAAAGGAAGTTTTGAAATTCTCAAGTATTTATTTCTTTTCATTTTGATTATGCAACAGTAAGAACCTATGGAAAAGATGTCATAAGACATCTTAAGGATGATGGAAGCCAAAGGTTTTAACATGGCCCAGCACTTAGCGTTTAAGTGAGATGTTGGGCTGAAGTATGGATCAGACCGTAGCTGAGGTCAGTGTTCTCACATAATGACTGGTACAGTCCGAGCAAATCTGATGACCGACAATGTTACACAAATGGTGACCATTCAAAACACGCTCCTTTGCTTATATGTGCCAAGACCAATTCTGTCTTGTATAAGAATGTTGCAATACACATTCAATACGATATTCTGCCACAAAATAATCTAGTCTCAAAAGTTATTGATACTCAAATAATATCGGAAGTATATATCAATGCCAGTTTTATCATTCAGTATTCGCAGTACTGTGATGAATGATGACTTGAAGAATATTTTCAATCAGCCATTATCATATCATGCACAGTAAAAATGTATCTGATATAAATGATTGAAAATTAGATTTCTATAAATGTTATACTCCTGATGCTCAATGTAGTGATAATGAGGGTTATCAGTCGGTTCTTTTACTCTGGACACTAGGGGCGTGTGTCGTTTAAAGGGCAAATGAGCGCTGTCAAGAGCAAGGTTGTCGCATTTTGTGTTGATTATTTAAACATGTTAGCATTTAATTTATTCTAAAGACAAAATATAAATATAAAAACCTGATCATGAACCACAGCACAAACCAATATTGCACAATATTTTTTTTCGTGCATAACCCGTTCAGTGGTCGCAGATGTTAGAGGGAAGAAACACAGAAGGTATTGGCAAATAAACTTGACAAAGAACTTTCAAATAGCCATAAATGATTGCCATGAGCTATTTTAAATATAAATAGCAGGTCTGTCTAAATACTATGCTTGAATTCATATCAGAGTAAACTTATTAAAATATTACTTTTATGCAGCTAATATCAGTGTCTCGCTTTCAGTAAAGAAAGGAAAAATAAAATCGTGAATTACCGAGCGAGTTGGCTGTGCATTTAGGGGCGCGCAGCTGTGAGCTTGCATTTGACAGAGAGTGGGTTCAAACCCCACTGTCGGCATCCCTGAAGGTGGTTTTCCATGGTTTCCCATTTTCACACCAGGCAAATGCTGTACCTTAAGGCCACGGCTGCTTCCTTCCCACTCCTAGCCGTTTCCTATCCCATTGTCGCCATAAGACCTATTTGTGTCGGTGCGACGTAAAGCCAAGTGTAAAATAATAACAACAATATAACCCTTACTTATGTTGTTCTTCGTTAACGTATTCGTATGCTTTACATATCAGCCATTGACTTTGCTTGCTTAAAGTTTGTCTCCTTTCTTTTCTTCGCAGAACTATTACTAGGTTGAGTATCACTCATGGGCACGGAACCACTGCTACTCTGTCGAGTATCGCTGATGGGCACCGAACCATTACTATTTGGTAGAGTATCAGTGCTGCTGATGCTCAGTTGTGGATCGTTTGTGTGCGCAGGCAGATTTAATTCAGGATCTTATGGTGCGTTAAATTCCAGTTTTGATTCCCACGGCCTCCACGTTATTACATGAAGGTAAATGAAAAGCAATACACTACACAAATATTAATGAACCAAGGTCAACGGCTGATATGTAAAGCATACGAATACGTTAACGAAGAACAACATAGGTAAAGGTTATATTATTATTATTATTATTATTATTATTATTATTATTATTAATACTCTTGGCTTTACTTTCAAACAGCAAACAAAGCGCACCTGAATTGTCTGAGCTGGAAAGAGAGACGGATTTCTATTGTAATAGCAGGTGCGTTAGCAACAGAGCTCTGAGGATTTCTGTTGGGGAATGACAACTTCCATGTTAAAGCCCGCTACAGTCATAAATCACCCCCTACTGGGCAAGCAAATGGCCGAGAGATCAAACGTTTGCCAAACTGTTTGAATGCCGATGGGTATGCGTTGCCCGCCTGAGCTATATGCACACTTTGTAGACAGAAGGAATATTTCTGGAGATATTTGGAAGTTTGTGAAAAATATAGTATCACAAATACCTCTGCTATTATTCCATGCACATTAAAAGCGCATGAAATACAAAAATCGGAAATTATATTTTATGAAACTTGTATGAAATACATTTTTCCATACAGCTAATATGAATGGAGAAAGGAAGACATTGGCCTCCTAATCACATAATATGAAGACTAGTGCACACCCCAGCTATTCTAGGACTTAAACACCAGGTTTTGAGAAAGTCTGTTCAGCTGTTTTACTGTGATGTCGATACAGACAAAATTTGACCTAAAACTACCTTGAGGTATCTGCTTGTTTTAGTGCTGTCATTGTGTAAATGATATATGTTGGTACCACTTATATTAATACAGGCAAAGATTAGTAGAAAAGGTGTGCTTTCTACTGAAACCTCGATTTAAGGTCGATTCCTCTTTAAGGGCCAGGCTGTATAGCTCGGACGGTGGAGTACTGGCCTTCTGAGCCAAACTTGGCAGGTTCCAACCTGGCTTATTGGTATATTTATTGGCATATTAAAGAACTCCTGCGGGACAAAATACTTGCAGCTCGATGTGTCCGAAAACTGTAAAAGTAGTTAGTGGGATGTGAGCCCTTCCCGCGTCCAGGAACGACACAGCCATAAAATCCCGACAGTCAGATGTAATCTCAGGGTATCTCATCAAATAAGAAAAATATTTAATTTTTCTTGTAGGTTAGGCTTTATGCGAATTCAGAGAAAAACGTAGGGACCGTTCGTGATAATCACCGATGAACGTCTCCATCCTATCGCATAGAAGTGTAAATTCATCACCGACCGCATAATTCTAATGCAAATCGCATGATAAACACCTTACAAACTTAGTCAATCTACTCACAACTACTACTAATTACCGCTTACTGTATTATAAAATAATAAGAAAACACATTTATTAAACTAAAGAAAATAAGAAAGAATTGAGAACTCGTGTCGTTATGAACTTCCACAATCATTGCTTAAAATCAATAATAATTTGTAAAATTCAACATTTAAGTCAGCGGTGGCTTACTAACAAAATAATATGATATAATGAAGTCTCTATTTCTGAAATGAACTCAAGTTTCCATATCTATAATCATCTTTGAAAAATTAAACCAGTCATTCACATACATCACTGTATCACAATTATATCATAATAAAAAAAATTTGGAATTCCTTCTTATAATTTCTAAAGTCTGAAATCTGAATTTGTTAACGTATCACATCATTGCCAACGGCCATACCATGTTGAATACTCCGGTTTCGTCCGATCACCGCAGTTAAGCAACATTGGGCGTGGTCAGTACTTGGATGGGTGACCGCTTGGGAACACCACGTGCCGTTGGCTCAATTCCATTTTCCCTGTCTGGCCAGGTTATCCTGCTACAGTATGGAGTAGACCGTACAGCCAGCGACTCAACGCCGAGTGTTGGGCGGCGGGAAATAACCTGGCACCCTAAAGGAGCCAACGGCTTATGGCGGAGGAGCTCCCTTAGGAGGGTGATGGTCCCTTAGTGGAGGAAATGCCACTAGAATCCATCAGGTAGCGTCTGTACTTCATGTTAGGAGCGGCTACCAACAGCGTCTGTTCTCCATGTTAGGGGCGGCTGAGTCTACACCAGTGAAGGCAAGGGGAAACCACACTGGTATAAATTCCCAGGAAATCACTATGGCGAGGAATCAGAAAGAAACGGCCCCTAGTCCCGGGCAGCCCTTAAATGGGCGAGGGGTGCTAAGAATCTCCCGGCTCAAATGAGTGAATTCCGCAATAAGAATGGGGACTGGGAACGTCAGAAGTCTCTATGCAGCTGGCAAGCTTGACAATCTTATCAAGGAAATGGTTAGATTAAGAACACCATTAATGGGAATTAGTGAAGTTCGCTGGCCGGGTGCAGGTAAATGTCATCGTGATGATGGTACATTCTATTACTCTGGTAGCGAAGATAATGATAAAGATCATAGAAATGGAGTCGGAATCTTTATAAATTCTGAACTTACGAAGTATGTCAGCAACTTTGTACCAGTCTCTGATCGAATCATGTTATTACAGCTTTCATGCTCACCTTTTAACGTAAACATCTTGCAGATATATGCACCATCAGCGGACAAAAAGTACGATGAAGAAGTAGAAACATTCTATGAACAACTTGGAACTGTTCTTAAAGACTTGAAGAAGGATGAAATAACTGTCATAATGGGTGATTTCAACGCAAAAATTGGTCAAGGGCGTCGTTCCGACTTGGTAGACGAATTTGGGCTTGGTAAATGCAATGACCGGGGAGAAAAGCTGTACAAATTTTGTGTAGAACATCAAATGGTTCTCACCAATACATGGTTCAAACTTCCAAAACTTCGTTTATACACATGGAAAGCTACTAAAGATGATCCTCAGAATCCTGACTCAACAAGGAACCAAATTGATTACATTCTGATAAATAAGCGTTTCAGAAATTCCATCAGAAGAGTCGCAGCATATCCAGGTGCAGATATTTCCTCGGATCATAATCCATTGATAGCTAACGTAAGAGTTCGTCCGAAAATCATGAAGAATAAGCCTAGAAGAAAGGTACTAAATACACCTAATCTGCAAAATTGTGAAGCTCGGCAGAAAATTGCTCAGGATTTGAATAGGCATTTAAAAGAAATCAGTACCAATAACTGTGAAACAGCAAATGATTTATGGAATCAGTTTAAAAGTCGGGTAGAGATACTTCTTCAAAACAAAGATCAAAAGATACACCCAGTGAAGAAAAAGAAATGGATGACAGATGATATTCTTGAACTAATGGAACAACGAAGATTAGTAAAAAATGATGCAGAGGAATACCAAAAATTACAACGCCACATAAGGAAAGACATACATGCTGCGAAAGAGAACTGGATGAAAGAACAATGTGTGGAAATGGAAATCTTTCAGTCTAAACATGATCTGTTCAATATACATCGAAAATTAAAGGAAATAGCTGGTATGTACAGAAAACGTAACCTTTCTGTACTGGTTGATGCTACAAACAGGCCTATTATTAATGAAGAAGAAGTTTTAAATACTTGGGAAAATTATCTGATAGAACTTTTCTGTGATCAGATAGGTGAGGAAACTAACCAAGGAGCTAATTGTGAAGGCCCTGACATTCTTAAATCAGAAGTGTTATATGCTGTGAAAGTTTCAAAAAGCAAGAAATCACCAGGTCCAGATAACATCCCTGTAGAACTTCTTAAAATGATTGACGAAGACAATATCCAATTCTTGGTAAAGTTGTTCAATACTGTATATAATACTGGAGACATCCCATCTGACTGGCTGTTATCTACATTCATCACGTTGTCAAAGAAGCAAAAGGCATGTAAGTGTAATGATTATAGGCTAATAAGCCTCATGAGCCACACACTTAAAGTATTCCTTCGTGTAATACATAACAGAATCAAGACTAAGTGTGAACAAGACCTCGACGAAACACAGTTTGTGTTCAGAAATTCGTTTGGTACAAGGGAAGCATTCAGAACAGTCTATATCAACAGCAAGAAGTGTTTGCTTGTTTCATTGATTTTGAAAAGGCATTTGACAGAGTTCAACATCCAAAACTTGTAGAACTCCTAAAAGATATAGGAGTTGACAGCAAAGATATCCGCATTATTGAAAACCTTTACTGGAGACAAAAGGCCATTGTCCGAATCGGAAATCAAACTACAAACGAGATAGCCATCCAAAGAGGAGTTAGACAAGGTTGTGTTTTGTCTCCATTGTTCTTCAACCTTTACTCGGATAAGATTTTCAAAACAGCTTTAGAAAATCAACAATATGGAATAAAAGTAAATGGCGGCATAATTAACAACATAAGATATGCGGATGATACAGTCATCCTGTGTGACAATTTTGAAGGTCTCCAACTCCTGCTCAATAATATCAGTGCAGTAAGTGAGGACATGGGACTAAAAATAAATGTAAACAAGTTCATGATCTTCAGCAGACGTGCCAATGCTGAGGCAATCTTACAACTAAACAACCGACAGATTGAGAGAGTAACCACTTTTAAATATCTGGGTGCCATTGTCACTGAACAACTTGATCCCAAGAAAGAAGTGAAACAGAGGATAGCAATAGCACGAAAAATATTTACAAAAATGAAATCTTTCTTTTGCAATGACTACTTAAATTTAAAACTTACACAGAGGATGGTCAAATGCTATATATGGTCAGCCTTGCTATATGGTGTGGAAACATGGACTCTCAAGAACATATCAGTGAAATGCTTGGAAGCCTTTGAAATGTGGATCCACCGTAGGATGCTCAGGATTTCGTGGGTTGCATGCTAACGAACCAAGAAGTACTCAGAAGGGCAAGAGCAAGTTGGGAACTCGTTCAAACAATAAAACTCCGGAAGATCTCTTACCTTGGCCACATCCTTAGAAATGACCGTTACCTCATCTTACAGCGGATTGTACAAGGCAAAATACAGGGTCGAAGAGGTGTCGGGAGGAGGCGAACATCATGGCTTGGAAACATCAAAGAATGGACTGGAATTCACAGTGTTGAAAGACTTTTCCACCTAGCAAGAGATAGTTCTGCATTCGCCACAGTGATCGCCAACGTCAGGGGGACCTGATACGGTACTATGAAGAAGAAGAAGAATCACATCATTGGCGAAGGACTGTATTATGATGACTGACGTGCTAAGGTTTCCGTCCCTCTTGCCTCTTAAATCACGGCTCCTAATTTACTATCTTCTCATTTAAAATCATAACATGAAAACAACACTCAAAATATAAAATAATCTCTCACTATTCTATCTAAATAATTCTTATTTTACTGCTATACAGCTCAATATGCATTCATTTGTTAAATTTATCTCTAATATATCATACGTGCAAGTAATTCAATAAGTATCTACGTTATGATATCTCGGTACTATGTATATACGTCGCCTCTACTATATATATTGTCTTAACATACCTTACACTTCACATATGTTACGAGAATACGTCATAAAATTCATCTATTTTAATATTAACAGCTGTATTTGACACTACACCATCTCTCAAATCTCAACTATATATGAATATTCACCTTTCATACCTTATTTCACTCCTGCGGTGTATTTCTTTCCTTGTGTTTGCATTGTCTAACTGATCCAATATTATTCATATTTAGCATCTACCGTCCATATATATGTCTCATAAGTACCATAACACACATTATCATACTCGAATCAATTCATATATCTTCTTACTACCTTATAAAACCTTCAATTAATTCCCTTTCATCTTAATACCATTTCTCATCATTCATAACCTCCTTCATAATAAGACATAACATTTTTCTGTACATAAATACTCCTTTACATTGATCAATTCTCTTCCAAAATGACGATGCTTAACCTGAAATACTGCATTTGTGCACTTAACAACATTACTTTACAAGGAATAACTCGACTATATCCTTCACTTCTCACATGCAATCCACCTGTGACGTAATCGTTGATCAAATGGTTTCACGAGATTCATATATATTATTCACCGTATGACAACCTTTGCATTCAGCAGTTGGATAACTTTTCTTCCTACTCCTCGGTGATCCACTTATTTCATACATAGCCATGCTCCATGAGATATCTATTTAATTATACATTAACTTAATATAGTATTAGCAGCTTAAATGTAACGCACTTCACTTCACTTCACTGTTTCACTTGCACTCTTAAATATTTCACACTTAGAATACTCTATTCTAATGCATATGCCTAGCTAAATTAAGAATTATATTACTTATGGTAAACACTTAGCTCGTCTTTCATATCAGCCGTCAGTTGCTCACCTCCTGCTCGTCACATTGCTGGTTCATTGGCCATGTTTCGAGGTTCGGCTGGACTCCTCATCTCATCTTAGGTAGTTTCAGCTGGGCGAATTCTTCCTCTCATCTTAGGTAGGTTCAGCTGTTTGAATGATATCTCCCTCCAGGTTGGTCCATCTGGATGCTTAGCAAGTCATCTTCTTCTCGGAATAACTGCCAAATAAATCAAATAATATCGAAAAGTAAATGTAAATTTTAAATTCTTCTTAGAGTAATATTTCTTTTAAACTATTCTCTTAGTCTTCTCTTGTGTTCTAATTAACCAATTTTCTAAGTCTGCATAAGATCTTTCGTCTTGTCTTATGAAAATCTTCAATTTTAAATTATTTATTTTCTAAAATATTATTCCTTCCTTGACTTTCCTTCTGATGGAGTAGTTCTCTCCTATCCTTTTCTTTTCTTACGGCTTCCAATTTATGATTTCCGAAGTATCGCTGATCTTGCACATCGGGTCTATCAGTGTACGTATTTAAATAAATTCTCGTATATCTCGCTGAATTTATACCCTCCAGTGTTTCTGCAGGTTATTTTGCCGTCTTCTTTTAAATTATAATAGCTTTTCTTCAAAATTTCTGCTGTAACTTTTACAATTTCCTTTCTTCTATGCAGCAACAGCAATTTCCTTCTTGTCTTCTCGAGTTTAGTTTTTCAAATAAGTTTTTTCAATAATCTCTTCTATTTTACTTGTGTTTTTTTGAAACAATTCCCCTAACATTGCTCTGTTCTTCACCGCCTTTGAAATGTATTCGTTCCAAGTTAATCATGGCCTCCTATTGTATCCATATGTTAAGACTTTATTGTATACTCTCTTGGGCCTGAGTGGTCTCTACCTTTCCTAGGCGCCATTTTGGAACAGGTCCGAAAATGCAACGGGCACAGATGTAAATTCAATAGAATTATTTAACCCTATTTAATGTAAAATAAATTCACGTCCTTACAAAAATGCTAAATAGGGGTTTACTCTAGTAATTTAACATTTATTTTTTTTGACCCATTTAACTTCTAGGACATTATAAGTAGACACAACTGTATTTTACAAAGGTGCAAAATTTTACATATTAGGCTCAAAAGCAAAATCGTGAAATAATTGATGAAATTATGTGGAATCACTCTTCGATCCAAGAAGCATAATGAAAGGCGATTTAGAAAATCATGAATTCTCTAATATAATAAATCAGATTCTCATCCTGTGATAACTTTCAACATCAGAATATCCTGAACCATGCACTGGGTTAAGGTTGGTAGTTCATGTAGAACAGGCAAAGATATTGATGTGATTGCCATTCTTCTTACCCTGATATCAGAATATGGGTATTTTGTGGAAGCTGTAATGAATTCTTTATGGACCCCAGTCAGTAATGTTGATAATGGGAGTTCATTTTTCATGTAAAAGCCAAACCCCATAGCGCAACAGCCCCAAGGGGCCATGTCCTACAAAGCAACCGCTTCTCAGCCCGAATTCCTGCAGATTGCGAGGTGTCGTGTGGTCAGCACAACGAATCCTCCCTACCGTTATTCTTGGCGTTCTAGACCGGGGCTGCCATCTCACCGTCAGATGGCTCCTCAATTGCAATCACGTACGCTGAGTAGACCTCGAACCAGGTAAAAATCTCTGATCTGGCTGGGAATCGAACCCAGGGCCTCCGGGTAAGAGGCGGGCATGCTACCCCAACAACGCAGGGCCAGATCATTTTTAATGTATTGTAATATAATATCTGATGAGAGAAAAGCTCTGACTTCCCTTAATATGGAACTCATGGTACCAGTGTCCTTTTTCAGACTAATGTGTAAATTATGTATGTAGGCTAGGCCCAACTTGTTAAAGCAGCAGTACAAAATTTTTCCAAACATCCACGCTTTGATATATGTAATTTGTTTTACTGAAAATATGCTATCAGCTAACTTCCTTTTGGTTTAACATGTATTGCTGAAAAGCGGAAATAAAAATTTAGCAAAATTATTCACTAAATAAAATAAAAATGGTAAAAAATTTATTTATTTATTATGGCTTCTTTCATGTGGCGAAGTTAGGGCACACGGCCCTCTCTTACACATTAACCAAAAATGTACCAAAACAACATTTTTAAATGGCAAAATTAGGCAAAACTTTTCACCAAAAACATGTGCCTCTAATTATAAGCTATATCACTGTAATCCAAAAGAAGTGAATCAAGAGATTCAGCCAGTTCTTTCGTAAGGTTATTACATTGTGCATGGATACATATTCGTTATATACTTATGCGTTTCAGTGTGCATGCACCTGTGAATTTAGTAAACGCCTCCACAATCCTCTATTTGTAACTAGCTCTGTGGCCTCATTTACGTGCATACCTTTTATTTTTAAATCATTAGAATTTGAGTCTAACCATTGTCATTGAGCAAGTGACTGACCGGGCGAGTTGGCCGTGCGGTTAGGGGCGCGCAGCTGTGAGCTCACATCCGGCAGATAGTGGGTTCGAACCCCACTGTCGGCAGCCGTGAATATGGTTTTCCGTGGTTTCCCATTTTCACACCAGGCAAATGCTGGGGCTGTCTTCCTTCCCATTCTTAGGCCTTTTCTATTCCATCATCGCCGTAAGACCTATCTGCAACCTATCACTTGAATGTGCCTCATCAGAAGAAGACTATTACATGATTAATGTTGTAAAAATGCACCATGATATTTGAATGTACGACATTCCCACAAGACTCTTACGTGCACAACTCGTTGTACAACACGCTAAATATTTTATAGAACCCTCAAATTTTTAAATGTGTAGCTGTTGTCAAAATTTTATTGTCACTATGTTTATACATAGCTGGAAGGGGACATCTCGAAACTCAAGGAGAAGGTGGAAACCCAGGTTTCCGGCATAAAACAGCAGGTTGAGGGGAGAATTTCTACGGTCGAGGGAAATTTTGGGAGCTGTATTTCTGCCATTGAAAGAAGGTTAGAAAACCAGATTTCAACCTTCAAGGGAGATGTGCAGGATATGAGAGAGATCTTCCTTCAAGCGGTAGAAGGTAGATTAACTCGAACAGGCCCTAGCTCCACACCTTCAACCCCCTCGAACCTAACTGGCAACACAGGACACCTAGACCCGAAGGTGATCATAGAGAGCCTTGACCTTACTTTTTGTGTACTTGCTATTTTGTATTCTTGGGCTGATGATGATGCTTCAGAAATGTCAAAACCAGTCTTATATCATTAAATAAAGACCTGTCTGTGTAGGTGCGACGTACAACAAACAGCAAAAAGAAAAAAGAAAATGTTTAAATAAAGACCTATCTGTGTCGGTGCAACGTACAACAAACAGCAAAAAAAAAAAAAATTCTTTGTATTTATGGAGGTATGCGAATACTCATTCAGATCAAAAGTCAGACCTTCAACTAAGCTACATCTATCTAGAGGAGAATTTGTATTAAATAAACCTGCTTTGTTCTAATCACTGCAGTTCAACCCCCGATTTCTTTCCGCTTTATATTTTCATCATACAGAATATTCTTCCACGTGTATTTGCATATTTTTTCCGGAGTCTATTGAAGAAAACCAGAGGTGTGTGCATTATTTGAAATAAGGTTGGTGCTGGTTCACCTCAAACAATGACCCCCTTATGCTATATGTTGGGTAGGCAACCCACTGATCTTTGTAATAGGCTAGCTTCACCTGTGTGTTGTAATGAATGTACTGTGTCGAGGGCCACACAGACCAAGGCCGGACAACACTATTCACTTGACCAAACTTTTGACTAATAAATGTTTTGGGCAACACACGCTAACTTCAAATATAGACATTGGCCCAGCACTTGGAATGTTTTTCCTTCCCATGTTATATTCAGCATTGAACCTATTCTGTTTTCTTTCTACTATGTATTAGCTTGTCAATTTCCTTCTACATCAAGCATTGACTACGGCTTCAAGCCATCAATTATGTTACTTACGATTAAATGACGTCTCCTTTAAGTGAAGTACGTACAAAGTTATCATTGTATTATACTGTATATTCAACATTGAACCTATTTTAATATTCTTTCTACTATGTATTAGCTTGTCAATCTCCTTCAACATCAAGCATTGACTACGGCTTCAAGCCATTAATTTTGTTACTTACAATCAAATGACATCTCCTTCATTAAGTGAACTACATACGAATTTATCATTGTATTAGTTTTAGTTGCCTGTTTCAGAAACATTTTTATGATGAACTGTAAATTTTATCTTGCACACATCATCTTCCAATATATTTTGGAATAATCTTTAACCAAGTACCTGGTAATAAGAAAGGATTGTGATGATGATGATGATGATGATGATGATGCTTGTTGTTTAAAGGGCCGAACATCGAGGTCATTGGCCCCTAATGGTACGAAATGAAATAACAAAAAATTCAAATTCATCCACTGACTAAAATAAAATAAAAAATGTCATGAAGAATGAATGGATGGACATGAACCCTACAAAAAAACAAAAACAAACAAAAACAGTGGATCAGACACAAGAAGACGGTAGTTAGAGTATTACTGTCCAAGGGACCATTCATAAAGCACAATGATGCTTGATGTCTGAAGGGGTGCTAAATTCACGTCTAAGGCCCCACAGAATGGTACATGTTGTGAGTAAAGTAGAACCGTGGTATTTGTCATTTTGGGGTACTGATCAAAAGTAGCGAAGACTCACGGTGGTCCACACAAGATGGTACTACTCACAAGTATTGCAATTCATACAGGGAACGCAGACCTATGGTGTTTCTCACACAATGGCGCCACTCATAGCCAATGCAAACCGGTAAGGTTCCTCACCTAGGTGTACTAGTCACGGGCGCCGTTATTCCCGTGATGTTCCTCACATAGTGGGTACCAATCACAGGTAACGCTGACCCACAGTGCCGCTCATATAGCGGTACAACTCACAGGCTACGCCCAGACCCGCGGTGTTGCTCACATGGGTACAACGCACGGGTACTGGAATCCACCAGGCCAGGCTTTTTACTGCAACTAATCACAAACCTATTTCATACCAATTTAGTGATACTACTCACAAGTACATGCAACCCATGGTGTTCCCCGCATGATGGTACGAATCAAGAGTAGTTTCATGGTTCTAATTCATTCATCCCTTGGTCGCCCCTTGTAGTCGCCTCTTACGATAGACAGGGGATACTGCGGGTGTATTCTACATGTGCGTCCCCCACCCGCAGGGGGTAGTGTGTTTGGTCCGTGAGAGGTATTTTATTTCCCTCAAGTCCGCCGGCAAGCCGGTTAGGACCCCCCTATCCGCCACCTGGGACGCGCCACGTGGGAGTATCACCTCTCCCCCTGCTACGCCTGCGTAGCAAGTTCGTGGAAAGAAAAGATTTGACATTGACTGAGGATGCCTCATAAGAAGAGGTGAAACATGTCTCATTATATTTTAACAACTTTTTAACTCATATGTTAACATTTTGTATTGTATTGAATAGGTGGCAAAATAATAAATATTTTCTTGTATACATTATATGATACTTTCAAAACGGACCAAAAATGATTTTCATTACTTGTAATAAATGTGATTCTTCCACTAATGATGATGAAAGGGATGATAAAGAGAAGTACGGGAGCATGCAGTTACTGTATTGACTTCAATATTTTATTGCGCACATGACGCAAGTGTAATAGACTAATGTAACTCGGACACAATATTCTTTAACTCATGGCTAAATAATGCAAATATTTATTATTATTATTATTATGACTTGTGAGGTATGGCTATGAAGTGTTTACATCCATTCAGTGTTAGTATTGTTATTTACATAGTTGTTTACGAACCTGATTTGGTATAATCACAATTGTATTATTTTTGAGGTTATGTCATGAAACATCTGCTGTATATATATCAGCAGGAGTTGTTTTAATGAGACTTGTGTGGAATTTGTGTTAACAGAGTGTTTGAAGTCAAGTATGTGAATTGGTTTTGTTGGGTTGGTAGTTGACATGCATCTGTTGCAGTCTTCTTCTGAGTCTTCGTAGTAGTATTTTGTTTATGATGGCAGTTTATTAGTTTGTGTGTATAGAATGTGTGTAAATGACTTGTAAATAAAATAGTGTACACAACTGACATCATTTCGTGTGTGTGTCCTTGTGGGGACATCATCGGCGACTGTGGCAAAAGGACTGAAGAAATTTTTTTGGGATAACAGTGTAAGTGTATTAGAACAAAATGCAAGTGATACTAGAAAATATGTCTGTACAACAACTGCATACGTTTGAGCAAGGGACGGGGTAACCTACTCCATCAGAGGAAAGACTAACCTAACCGCTAAATGCATGGACCTGCCTATTGTAATTGACGTTGCAGTGATTCAGAACCTAATACCTGACTTCATATTAGGTCGTAACTTTCTGGTAGAATACAAAGTCTGTGAGCTTGCATCCGGGAGATAGTAGGTTCGAATCCCACTATCGGCAGCCCTGAAAATGGTTTCCCATTTTCACACCAGGCAAATGCTGGGGCTGTACCTTAATTAAGGCCACGGCCGCTTCTTTCCAACTCCTTGGCCTTTCCCATCCCATCGTCGCCATAAGACCTATCTGTGTCGGTGCGACGTAAAGCCCCTAGCAAAAAAAAAAAAAGAATACAAAGTGATCGTAGACTATGCAGCTCATGAAGTCTTTTTGGGAAAAGACAGACGTCTGAGGGTCGCCTGGCGTGGTGGAAATTTCCGGATTCGCCAAGATGTGGAATTCGATGTAGACCTGGGAGATAACCAGTTAATGCATCTTCCACCAGTTGAAGAGGAGTTGAGATGTGCCTTAAGACTTTCTGGAAGTCATCACCATTAAAATAGGACAGACAACACTGTAACGCACACCATTGAATGCAGCCCTTCCTCACCCATCAAGCAACGTTCATATCCAATCAACCCAGATAAGCGCAACTTTGTCATTCAGAAGATTGAAGAGATGGAAGGGCAAGATCTCATTAAACCCTCTACATCCTGTTGGGCTTAACCTATCATCCTACCAAAAAAGAAGAATGGGGAGTATCGACTGTGTGTGGACTTCCGCAAGTTGAACGAGAAGACCGTTAGTGACACTTACCCCATGCCTGACATGAAAGATTCGCTGAGACAAGTGGGTCTAGGATTTTCAGCACTCTGGATCTCAACTCCGGATACTAGCAAGTGGCGGTCAAGGAAAGTTCTAGACCACAGACAGCCTTCATGACACTGACAGGATTGTACCAGTTTACAGTAAAGCCTTTTGGACTGAACAATGCTCCTGCAACCTTCATGTGATTGATTGATAAGGTATTGTCAGGATATGTTGAAGATTTCTGCCAAGTGTATCTCGATTACGTCTTAATTCACAGTAAGAATTTTCAAGAACACCTTGTACATCTGAGGAAAGTGGTGGAACGACTGAAGATTCATGGACTGACTTGCCAACTGGAGAAGTGCCACTTCGCCCAGCCCTGTGTAGAATATCTTGGCCATGTCCTAACATCTGAAAGCTTAGAAAGGCAACCGGAGAAGAATCAAGCTATTGAGGAAGCTGAACGCCCGCGGACCAAGCGACAAGTATGTCAGTTCCTTGGCTTATGTGGATGGTATAGCAGCTTCGTGCCACACTTTGAAGAGAAGGCAGTACCACTCACCAATCTACTCCATAACAACTGCCCGTTCTGATGGACCAGCAGGGAAGAGGCACCATTCTAGGGCATTAAGGCTGCGATATGCAACGCTCTCGGTCTAGCCATTCATGACCCTCAACGAAAGATGTGCCTGTAAATGCATGTGAGTGATTCCGGCCTAGGAGCAGTGTTATTCCAGGAGAGGTGTGACGGCAGAAGGGACATTGAGTATGCCCGGAAAAAATTTATCTCCCACCGAACAACGCTACTGCACTGCCGAGGAGGAAGTCTTAGCCATGATGTGGGCCATTGGCAAATTCAGAGGCTACTTGGAGGGAAGGAAGTTTCAACTCTACACCGATAACATAGCTCTCAGATGGTTGAATTCTGTCTCTGGCTCAAAATCTAAATTCCTGCGATGGGCTCTGTTAATTGCACAATTTGACTTCGATGTGTGTCACGTCTCAGGACCGATGAACGTTGGAGCAGACAGTTTTTCTAGGCACCCGGTGAAGAAACCTGAAGTTAGGAGCACAGCTGTGGAAAGGAAGTTCTCACAAAATCACCAGAGCGAACACAATGAACCTGTCCTTACGATCACAAAGGAACATGATCTGGAAGTAATTAAGCAATGGCAAGAGCAAGACAAGCCCTGTAGGACCATGACACAGTGGATCTTGAGACAGAACACAGATACTTGACTCGTCCCGAGGGAATTCAAGATGTGCTACAAGACCTTCCGTGTCGACGGAGTACTCTTAATGTACAGATCCCACCTCTGACACACCTGCAGTAGTGCTGATACCTAGACAGCACACAACGGACATCCTTGAGAAGTTCAACGACAGCACTGAAGACAGATATCCAGGAGGTGAAGAGGCATATCAGTCTATCCGACAAAAATTCTCCTGGATTAACATGCGGAAAGTCATCCTGGACTATGTGAAAGGGTGTTACATCTACGCCTGCACCAAGGCGAGCAACAGGAAGGCAGATTTCCAATCAGCGAGGAAGACGGCCGCAATGCTCTTGGGAGGTCATAGCCCTGGACTTGGGTCCTTACCCTAGAACACCACAGGGTTAAACCGGACTCCTAGTAATCACCGACCTCTTCACAAGATGGATTGAGGCCTTTCCGATACCAGAAGCCACAACGGGACGCATCACCAGTCTTCTATAAGATGAGGTATTCAGCCGCTCTGATTATCCATGATGCGCATTCTGTCAGACAACGGGAGTCAGTTCACGTCAAGGAAGTGGCAGCAAATGATGACTGAATGGGGTGTGGAGCACTGGACCACACCTATCTACAACCCAAGGACCAATCCAATGGAACGAAGAAACCAGGAGCTGAAAAGGATGCTACGGGTCCACCTAATACACAGTCAGATACCGCAGTCACTCTTTGCCCTGCGACGATGCATCAATCGTGTCATTGGCTATTCCCCAGCGGAGCTGTTCCTTGGTAGACAGGTATACGGCACCGGGGATTGGGAGATTCGTCCACCACCCCCTTTTGATCAAGATGATGAAGCTGTTTCCCTAACAGAGTGGCAGCATAAACAGCAGCAGGACATCAAGGGAAAGCAAGCTTTGTCCGAGAAGAGATCCCATACCCAAGCCAAGGCTCAAGATGTCGAAGAGACCCAGATCTTCCTACCAGGCCAACAAGTACTGAGACGTAACCACCCAGTCCACAATAAGTTTGGAGGGTTTAGCGCAGGTCTTGTACCTGCGTGGGTTGGACCCGTCGACGTGGATAAGCAGCTGGGCCATGGGGTCTACTTACTAAAGAACCACCTTCCTGTCAAGGTCTACGCATCGGAGCTGCGGCGAGTCACCCAACCTCTGTGCTTACAGAGTAAGCCTGGTACTGCCACGGGTCCACCTGAAGGAGAGGCTACTAATGACACAGCACGATCTGGTCACGAGGAGAACGGATCCACTACCACCGAGGAAGAGGCTGGCAGCTAGGAAACACCGATCTCTGACACGGCACAATCCTGTCAAGAGGAGGAGAACACATCGAGCAACGTCGAGGAAGGGAGAAGATGCAATCTGCGATGAAGGCAATGTCGACGAGTGTGACAGTCTGTTGAAATTGTTTCTTCAACTTATAGGGGGGATATTGACGCAAGTGTGATAGACTAATATAACTTGGAAACAATATTCTTTAATAACCCATGGGTAAATAATGCAAATATTATTATTATTATTATTATTATTATTATTATTATGACTTGTGAGTTATGGCTATGAAGTGTTTACATCCATTTGGTATTAGTGTTATTATTTACATAGTTGTGTACAAACCTGATTTGGTATAATCACGATCATATTATTTGTGAGGTTATGTCATGAAACATCTGCTGTATATATATTAATATGAGTTATTTTAATGAGAGTTCGTGTTAACCAAGTATTTGAAATCAAGTATGTGAATTGGTTTTGTTGGGTTGGTAGTTGACATGCATCTGTTGCAGTCTTCTTCTGAGTCTTCGTAGTAGTGTTTTGTTCATGATAACAGTTTATTAGTTTGTGTGTATAGAATTTGTGTAAATGACTTGTAAATAAAATAATGTAAACAACTGACAGCATTTCGTGTGTGCATCTTTGTGGTAACATCACACATTAAATTGATGCAAATTGTGGGCCTATATCACTTTTTGTTTTGTTATTGTAGGATGCTGGATGCTTTGCAACAGCATATAAAGATTATGATGCATTTCTTAAAACAAATGTATATTTTATTCAGTTTTGGAGTAGATAATTATATCCCTTTCAGACCGTGTATGCACAGTTGTGTGGGTTTGTATTTTATTTGTGTCTGAGCTTATTTGATGTTTTCTTGGCGCTAGACCGGATTGCAGTGCTTGTGCGGGACACGTAGCATGTACTTCAGCTGTTTTTATTTAGTGCTTGACCACCAGGGGGCAGGAATAACAGTTTAAAAATACAGTTCATTAGCAATATGGCGGGAAGCAGTAATGCCTAAAGTAAGTATTTATTTGTTGCATTCATATTAATCTAGAAGCTTTAATGAATATCAGAATATAGTCAATGAAGTGTGTAGATTGTGTAGCAAACGTAAATTGTGAACTTACAACATCGTACGTAATACCATGAGGTTTTGAATGTTGATACGCACATGTGCGGGCTAGGTTTCCTTACAGGCAATGCATGCAGGAGTGCTGGGTGCTGTCACAAAAAGGACTGTGAAAGCAAAACTCGTACTCTACATAAGAAATGTAATGTATAGGATTTTAATTGTTTAAAATCGTTCCACACTGTAAAATAGAACATTTGATCATGTACATGTGCATATTCACATGTACTGAGTTGAATTTTTGTAATTTTTTATTTTTTGCAAATAGTGAATGAAGTCCCGACACGCTCAATTGTGTGGGTTCTGTTTTTCAACCGATAGTTCTTATTTTGTAAAATAAACTGTATAAACATATATTTGAGAGCATTTTATCCAGTTTTTGACGTTTTTACACCTCCAGATTTCTTTCAGGTCTGACGACAAGCTGCTGCTGCCAAAAGGGCAGTAATAGCAAAACTCCTCCTCAATGTAGAAAATATAACGTTTACTTGTGTTTGAACGAAGATTTAATTGTTTTGAATTATTCCCCGTTGTAGAATAGAACATTTGGTCATGTACATATGTATATTCACATGCATTGAGGTAATTTTTTTCTTTTTTATAAGTAGTGAAGTAAGTCCTGACATGCACAATTGTGCGGGTGCTTTCTTCCAGATGTTAATTTTTATTTTGTAGAATAAACTAAACATATATGTATTTAAGAGCATTTTAGTCAGTTTTTGACGTACAAACAAAAATTCACACCGTCAGTTTTCTTTCAGGTCTGAAAGGGATATAGGATTAATTTCTTGTAAATAAAACACAAATTAAAGCCAATTTAAAAAAAAATCTCCTAAAATTAGGGAGTACAGATTATTCAATGGCGCTGAGTATTCGCATTGTAGCACTTCGTGGGCGTAATACACATTTGACTTCAGTACTATTACCACAGATTATCTTATTATGGAGATTGTTATACATGGAT
Source organism: Anabrus simplex (assembly GCF_040414725.1). Lineage (NCBI taxonomy): Eukaryota > Metazoa > Arthropoda > Insecta > Orthoptera > Tettigoniidae > Anabrus > Anabrus simplex. The sequence goes on along the minus strand of NC_090266.1, from coordinate 425,366,870 downwards.
CTTTTTAATGAAACAATCCTTTGGGATTCTGTCATTTCAAAGAAACAGTAGAAATTCTGTATGTTTTGCAGAGACTTTGCTCCATGTCTTCAGAAGAAAAACACGTCTGTCCAGGACTAAGACTTATTTAGCAATGACTGTTGGAACTTGAAATCATTTAACCATTGGTATATATATTGTAAATAATGTTCTCGCTCATCATAGAATGGCTCACTACCAGGTTAGTTGGCTGTGTGGTTAGGGGCGTGCAACTGTGAGCTTGCATCTGGGAGATACTGGGATCAAATCCCATTATCAGCAGTCCTAAAGATGGTTTTCTGTGGTTTCCCATTTTCACACCATGTAAATGCTGGGGCTGTGCCTTAATAAAGGCCACGGCAGCTTCCTTCCCATTCCTAGGCCTTTCCTATCCCATCGTCGCCATAAGACCTATCTGTATCGGTGTGACGTAAAGCAGAATTGTAAAGAATGGCTCAACATGCACTACAGCCTTCTGAATGGGAACTGACGATGCCATCTTAGCTCTAAGTAAGATATTTTCATATTCATAAATCTGTGAGTTGCAGTGTATACATTAAGTTAGACTAATTGAGGACAAAGGGGGAAGAGAAATATAATAGAATAATAAAATTGAGTGAAACGAAAGAAAGATAGACACGAGAGTAGAATAGAGATGAAGATGAAAAGAAAAGGGAGTCAAAAGAAAGTGTGTACATAGAGGAGGAGGAGGAGAAAATGGAAATAGTACAAGAGTTTGAAGATACGAGAGTAAAAAGAAAAAAAGAATTAATTCATTAATTCACTTGCAGGTACGTACAGATGATGAATATATGATACATTGAGTGAACTATCTAGTAATGAGGAGAGTTATGAATTTGGGAAAAAACAACTAAATAGCGACAGTGAAGGACAGGGAAGGGAACTACCTACCTAAATATCTCATGGCTGGCAACCCTGTATTTCTTAATAGATAGCCAGTGTCCTTGTAGAGATTACTAGGATTTTTACGTATTTCCACCGCTTCTCGTATGATCCTTCTGTAGACTTATTTTGGTTTGTGTGGGTAAGAGCTCAAACATGTTGGAACACAAATTTAAAGATTTGTTATAGCTGTAATTTAAAAAATGGAACAATGTTACAACTCATACTGTACATAGAAAGATGGGAACAATAGGCACGCTTAACAGGATAGGTTATTGCGAGAAGGAGCAACAGAAAAGGCAAGTAGAGGACACACAGAAGGGTCAAGGACACTCTCCACATCTTCATATACTGACATTTTGAAATATTTATTTATTTATTCAATAAGTCTTGGATTTATCCTCCCCTTTTTTAGACTCTAAATTATAATGAATGAACAAATCAAAACCAGGTTAAGTATGTAACATGAAAAGCAGGACTATAAACTTGGTCCTTCACACAAAATAAATAAATAAATAAGTAGAAACTCTTAAATTACGGCAATTGGGAAATGATCTAGGCCTATAGTGAAAAAATTGATACGAAACCTGTCATTTAGGTTACGTAACAAAAGTAACTTAAAATAAGGCAACCTGGTTATATTTGCAAGCGCACACCTGGTGTTGACCCACATTTTCACTGAATAAGTCGGCTAGTCTGGTATTGCGCTATACCACTACCAGCCAGCTCTGGCAAAACATTACACTCCGCTGAGTGCACTATCCTTCTCTCTGTTGACCCTAAACTGTCCTCAGTGCCGTTTAAGTTCTGGACCACTTGGACACTTACATAATCACTTCTTGTATCTACATAACATGCTAATCTCACTTTCCTTTCACATAGTTTTTTCACAGCACTTAAGAATTTATTCAAATTACCCTCGTTCCACTCTTTCAAGATCCATGCAGTAATTTTTTGATTATCACTTTGTCTGCACATCTCTTACTGTTTGACACTTCGGAACTTTTTCCTCAACTCTGTTTCCACACAAACACCTACAAAATGTAGGTCATCCGTCTTGTTCCCGCATAAAATACATAGTGAGTTATCTTTCCTCCTGATCCAACCCTTGTTTTTATATAACCCCAAGAGCAACCAAATTAACCCCCTTTCCACCTCCAATCCCCATACCTTATATTAATCTTGGAAACTTGAAATACCTTATAAAATAAAGTAAGAGAAGCTCTTTTCCTGCATTCTTCTAGCAGTCTTTGCATTTGTATGTCCTTAGTTCTAGCTGTCGGAGCTCTCTGACTACTGCTTCCTTTACCCTTGTATGTCTCAAATCAAACCCATTCCTACACTCTCAACATAAGTTTTAATTTTAGACACCCAACTCTCCGCATACATACCTTTTATTTGCTGCTTGTATGCTTCCTGTAACACAGGGCCACCCTCCCTTCGTTTCAGTCGCATCCAGTAGTTCAGAACCCTTCTAACACAATCTACTACTATATATTCTCTGCATAATAATAATAATACCTTATAAAATAAAGTAAGAGAAGCTCTTTTCCTGCATTCTTCTAGCAGTCTTTGCATTTGTATGTCCTTAGTTCTAGCTGTCGGAGCTCTCTGACTACTGCTTCCTTTACCCTTCTATGTCTCAAATCAAACCCATTCCTACACTCTCAACATAAGTTTTAATTTTAGACAACCAACTCTCCGCATACATACCTTTTATTTGCTGCTTGTATGCTTCCTGTAACACAGGGCCACCCTCCCTTCGTTTCAGTCGCATCCAGTAGTTCAGAACCCTTCTAACACAATCTACTACTATATATTCTCTGCATAATAATAATAATGTCCCCACATTCGCTGTACACTGAGGCATTCTCATAATTACTAAATTTATATACCATTTTTAAGTAGAGTGCCTTTATTTCAAAAATTTTAGTTCTTATATCCATTTCTTCTAAGCCCCTGACAAGCTTGTTTTTGTATAGACAAGAAAAGGTTCCACCTTATCAACACAATTTTTATTATTGTAAGAATTAACTTACAGGACCGGTTTCCACTTTTAAATAGTCATCAGCTGTACATGAATACCTTTACATTTGTGTCAAGCATTAGTTAATATGTCTTTTCTTAAAGGGAGATGCCATAAAGAAGCATTATGTCTAAGTGTCCAAATTGGGCATATTGAATGTGAAATGGTTATATATTATGCTTCAGGTCCTTAGGTATAGAGCTATCTCCTTAGGACTAGAATTTGTTTGTAAAACCTAACTTAAGCTTAAATCTAAGTTACGAATACATTAAACACATTAAAATACACAGTACATGTTAAAATCCTTTAAAATAATGAATATAAAATATTTCATAGAAATGAATGTATGCGTCTTGCATGTATCTATGTTCTCGTTTGAGTTCAGTGTTATAAATAATGCTTGCGTTCATAGGCAATGCTGTAGCTCTCTTGGGAAGTCTTATTGTATATTTAAATGTCTCCACTTGTGTGCGTGGTGAAAAGCTTCTATTGTTAACAAAATCCAGTGTATAGACGGAGGTATGTGCAGCTGTGAGTGGAATATTATTATAATATTGGAGGAAGTTGTTTTTTATGATGCAGAGTAGTTTCTCCTTCCTCGTCTATAACTGTATGCTGATGTATGTTATCTGTGGAAGACGAAAATAAAGTATGAGAGGGTTATAAGCTGAAGGAATGCCTATATGTGTTAAGTGAATGTGTACTTACTATTGCTGTCATGGTTGAGTTGCGTTGCGTTGGATTTGAGTGCTTGGCGTGTACTGTATCGCGTTCTTCCTCCAATACTTAAAGATAATATTCCACTCACAGCTGCACATACCTCCGTCTATATACTGGATTTTGTTAACAATAGAAGCTTTCCACCACACACACAAGTGGAGACATTTAAATATACAATAAGACTTCCCAAGAGAGCTATAGCATTGCCTATGAACGCAAGCATTATTTATAACATTGAACTCAAACGAGAACATAGATACACGCAAGACGCATACATTCATTTCTATGAAATGTTTTATATTCATTATTTTAAAGGATTTTAACATGTAGTGTGTATTTTAATGTGTTTAATGTATTCGTAATTTAGATTTAAGCTTAAGTTAGGTTTTACAAACAAATTCTAGTCCTAAAGAGATAGCTCTATACCTAAGTACCTGAATCATAATATATAACCATTTCACATTCAACATGCCCAATTTGGACACTTAGACATAATGCTTCTTTATGGCATCTCCCTTTAAGAAAGGACATATTAACTAATGCTTGACACAAATGTAAAGGTATTTATGTACAGCTAATGATGACTAAAAGTCTATACATACGTGAACTATCAATATGGAAATGAAACTAGTAAATCAAGCTTGTTTTTGCTTCCCTGATGCATTGCATCAGATGGGCAGGTATAGACTCATTGAGGGACCATCCTGACAGATGTCCTGTCATAATGTAGTAAATGTATGATAAGAACAAAGCCAAATCAATACAAGGAAAGGGAAATGATTGAAGGATATGGACGAATACAGGTGGTAAAGGACTATGAACACAGGAGAAATACGGATGAAGATCTCATTGTGTCAATATAAGTAATGGAAAGAAATGAACAAATGACAAATTAAATCATTTAATAGAAAAATAGGTATATGAAGGGGAACACATAGCATAAATGCAATGACAGGTCAGTGTGGGAAAGAGGCTGTAACAGAAAGAGGAGACAAGAACAAACAGGAAAAGATAAGGACAGCTTCCAACTCTTCATACAGTACTGTCTTCAAATAGATTAGCTCTTGTCTTCGATCCCAGTTCTTGTATGTACTTTTCTTCTGGCCACTAGCATTCCAGTCTTGATACACTTTCTTCCTAACCTTACCAAGAAACCTTAAGAAATTTGTGCAATGTCAAACAAGTAACAAAGGAAATTTACTGTAAACCCAATAAAATCACTTTAGAGGAATACAGTCTGAAGTGTAAAAAGTAATTAGTTGAAATAACTTCACTCAGAAAGTGGCATTCAGTATTTTGGTTTAAAGACTTGTAAGAAATTGTTTTACTTGGCTACGAACATTAAATGTTGTCCAAATATGTTTCCATCTTGATACACTTCTAATCTTCCTTTGAGCTGTATTGTAGTATAAAATACATTATTTTTATTATTAATGCTTTTACACACTGTGTACAACCTTATAACATTTATAGTCTTTTCAGGAGAGAGATTTAACTCTATTCGTCTTGTGTCATTTAGGAGAAGGTTGAGACTGCCTTATCAGAGGATGAGGGAGAAGGTGAACTGTCATGTGTAGGGGAAATTTCTGAAGGAATCAGTATCATGGCTGATGGAATGGCCCCTACTCCTGGGGGTCCTTTTTCTGCCTTGACTCCCTCAATGTGGCCACAGGATATTCTCTGTAAACTTGGACAGCAACCTGATGATCCTAATTCACAGCCAGACTATAGGTAAGATATCTTTCATAAAAGGTGGGTGTTTTAAATTTTTAAAAAATTGAATAGTGGAATTAATGATCCTTCATGATGTGCATATATATAGTACTAGCTGCAGTACCTTTCATCGACGGGATAATCATATAGCAGGTGCAAAATCATCTAACTCCCCAGCTGCTTTCCGCTGATATTCAGGCATGCTGATTTACTCGGGACACTGCAGTAATCCCATCGGAGATGAGTGGCAGCCAAATCACATCAGTCACATCACAACAATGGTCATTGTAACGTTACTCTTGATCGGTTTTATGAGCTTTTGATAATGTAGTCCTTCACATTTTGTTTTCTTCCAACTCAGCGATATTAAGTAGAGCATCTAGTGTAAAGGTTCCTTCTTTCATGACTCCCTTCTGTTTTATTCTTCAAGTGATCATTCTTTTAAGATTTTTTTTATTTCTTTAAGTAATCACCTTAACAATTTTCCTAGTCCATACAGACAGATGACCATGTGGTTTTACGCCTTAAGACAATGGTGACAAAAAACCATCGCCAGTTAACATGATTAAACAATATTTCCATGTTAGCAATGCTTGGTGTTGATAAGGACTTTGCAACAAAATTCGAAATCTATGAATAGGGCCTATCTCTCTCTGTTATCATAGCCAGTACAGTAAAAATGTGTAAGATATAAATGATTGGAAATTTAATTCTATATAACTTTAGTTCTGTAGTATTTATTTATAGGACCTAGGACCTCTAATAACATAAATATTTGAGAATTAAATTTTGGCGCCTTCCTTTAAACTACTGTTTCACTCAGTGAGAATATAATTATTTATAGCCTAGATTGTAGAGCCTCATTCTCCAAGTTTACATATCAAATTTCATTAAATTCTCTTCAGCCATTTTCTCTTGTTACTGTGTCACAACAAATAGAGAAATACCATTCTTTTAAAATTCTGAACAGTGTACAGGCAGAACTCTTTATTTTATATATAAATAGCTGGTGGAGTTCCACTTAATAGTGAGAGTGATACTTTGAACTTCTTAAAACCAATCATTATTATAAACAGAGTCTCCTCTTTTAGTACTGGTATTTGCTTCCTCTTCACATCTCTCTAGGCTACTGGCTACCTGATAGATCATGGACATGATCCAAATCAGTCCATCCCCTAGGGGTCCGGATTTTACAGTTTGAAAGTCAGTTTTGCTACTGAAAACCCATAATATTTTTTATTGAGATACTTCAAAAGTCCATCTCTAGAAGCATCTTTAATTTAAATGCTGTTGAAAATTTTCTTTGTCTTCTGATACCATTGTCTGATTTAAAAAGGTGTTGTGTAACATCAAACTTTATATCAAAGAAAGGAGATATTAGTGGGAAAGTGACGTGCAGCATTTAAGACCATATGTGGTGAATGTTATCATTTCAACTTGTTCTAAAAAATGTAGTGTATTCTTTCATTCGTCAAGTCCTTTTAGTCGTGCTTGTACACTGGGACTTACGAATTTTCAGGTGATAATTTTTTGTGTCAGGAAGCACATCTTCAACAGAATATTATCTGCTTTGCCATTCTGAGCAGCTCAGACGGTAGAGTGCTGACCTTCTGAGCTCAGGTTGGCGGGTTCGATCCCAGCTCTGATTGATGGAAGGAACTCATGTACGTCACCCTCGCGTCAGTAAGTTTACAGGCACAGAAAAGGACTCATGCAGAACAAAACTTTGCCACCTCTGTATTACCAAAAATTAGTTAATGGGTATTATTATTATTATTATTATAATATATATAATTCGCTGGGGCCATCAAGGCCCACGTTAAGTCTTGTTGCATTTGACACTGAACATGGCCTTCTTTAGAGCCCAAATTTCCCTCATTCTTTGTGAGTGGGCCTGCTTACGCTCCTCTGTCCAAGGGGCACCGTGTCTTCTCTTTGGTTGCTCGTCTCGGTTTAGCCCGTTCATCAATATTTTCTTGCGGAAGAGATCTCTGTTAAGGGCGTCTTCAGCTGAGATGTAGCATTTGCAGGTCTTCTTTGGTATTTCTAAACCAGGGAATTGTGGTTTTGGGGTTTGAATCAAAAAAGTGAAAGATTTCTTTAGTTAACTTTCTTCCGTCCATTCTTTTCAGATGACCGTAAAATCGTGCCCGTCTTTTTCTGATTGTGTCGGTAATTTTCTCTATTTTGCTGTAGACTTCCTTGTTGGATCTCTTTTGATGGATTCCATTTCTGTACTTTGATCCCAAGATTCCTCTCACAATTTTGCGTTCTCTTTTCTCCAGTTCTTCAAGGAGTCCTTTGTTGGCATTTAGAGACAGGGTTTTGGCTGCATATAGAACTACTGGCTTCAGAACTGTTTCATAGTTACGAATCTTGGTGTTTTGGGAAAGGCATTTTTTGTTGTAGATTGTGCAGGATGTTTGGTAGGCTATTTCCAGTTTGCGTACTCGCTAGTGAAGTGCTTCTTTGTCCAGTCCATTTTTCATGATGATCTCACCCAGGTATTTGAATTTGTCTACTCGGGTGATGTCCCCGTATTTTGTATGGAGTTTTGGTGGAGCCTCTTTGATGTTAGTCATTACTTCTGTTTTCTCAAACGATATCTGCAGACCAATTTGTTCGGCAATTTCCTTTAAAATTTCAACTTGAGCTCTAGCGGTTTCTATGTCGTTTGAGAGAACAGCAATATCATCGGCAAATGCTAAGCAGTCTGTTGCGATCCCCTTGGATTTGGTTCCTATTCTCAATGGACTGTAGTTGGTTTCCTGTAATCTCACCCGCCAGGTTCTGATGATCTTTTCAAGAACACAGTTGAAGAGTATCGGGGATAGCCCATCACCTTGTCGGACTCCTGTTTTGATGGCAAAGGAATGCGAGAGACATCCGTGGAACTTCACCTTGGATTTTGTATCGGTCAGGGTGGCTCTAATTAATGCCAGCAGTTTCAAATCAACTCCAAATTCATTTAAGATGTTTAGCAGGACTTCCCGGTCAATGGAGTCGTACGCTTTCTTAAAGTCCACAAAGACAGACACATACTGCTTGGACCTTAGTGTACAATATCTGATGATCGTTTTAAGATTTTGGATCTGTTCAGCTGTTGAGCGACCTTTTCTGAACCCTCCTTGGTATTCACCTATTTCATGTTCGACTTGTGCTTCCAAACGCTCCAGGATGGCAAGTGATAGAATTTTGTAAGTCACGGGTAGCAAAGATATTCCTCTGTAGTTGTTGATGTTCTTCATGCTGCCTTTTTTGTGTAATGGATGGATCAAAGCTATTTTCCAATCTTCGGGTAGGGTCTCCTTGTTCCAAATTTCTTCTATTTGCTTTTGCAAGATATCAAGTGATTCCTCTGGGGCATATTTCCATAGTTCTGCTACTACTGAGTCTTCCCCCGGCGCTTTGTTATTTTTGAGACGGGCAATGTGGCGCTTTATTTCATCTCTGTCGGGTGGACTGGAATCTGGGTACCTGAGTAAGGGTTCCTTGGTCTCAATGGCGCTTTGCGGTTTAGAGCAATTAAGTAAATTCTCGAAGTAATCTGCCAGAATGCTGCAATTTTCTTCATTTGACGTCGCCAGTGTGCCGTCCTCTCGCTCAAAGCATAGAGATGGTGATCTATAGCCAGTGAGTTTGCGTTTGAAGGCTCTGTAGTACTCTCTGCTTTCATTCTTCCTAAAGTTTTGTTCTATCTTTTCAATGAGAGATTTTTCGTATTTACGTTTCTCCGTTCTGAACTCCCTAGCTGCTTGGGCATGTTGGGTTTTGTAGGTTTCCCAATCATTTTCTGATTACGTAGAGTAGTACTGTTTCCGCGCATTGAGTCTTTCTTGGAGGACTGATTCGCAGGTACCATTCCACCAGGCATGCTTTTTGCTTCTCTTGATTTCTGCAACGTCTTTGGCGGCCTCAACAAGGAGACTTTTGGCGTTGTTAAAGTCACAGTCATTTGGTCTAGCCTTCTCCTGGAACTCCTCGACCCTTTGCCGAAGTTTATCATTGTCGAAGCGTGTGATCTGTTTGGTTGTCTTCCTTGTGTTTGCGGGAATTGGTTTGAATTTGATAAGAGACATATAATGATCTGAGGCCACATTGATGCCTTTCTTTACCTTGACATTCATAATCTCAGGGCTGTTTCTCCTGGAGATTGCAACATGATCAATTTGGAACTCTCCGAGAGCTTGGACGGGAGAACGCCAAGTCATTTGCTTTCTGGGTAGATGGCGAAAGTGGGTCGACATGACCTGCAAGTTGTGATTTTCGCAAATGGACACCAGTCTTTTGCCGTTGGGATTGGTTCTTTTGTGAGCAGGGTAATTTCCTATAACTTTCTTGTACTTCTGTTCACGACCTAGTTGGGCATTGAAGTCACCCAAAAGAAGCTTGACATGGTGTTAGGGGATTTTGTTTAATTTTTCATCCAGTAGGTCCCAGAAATTATCAACTTCGTCTGGATCAGACTTGTTCTTATCGTTTGTAGGAGCATGTGCGTTAACTAGGGCGTAGGTTTTGTTCGCGCATTTAATTGTGAGTATAGACAATCTGTCATTCACAGGTTCGAAATTTGCACCCGATTTAAGGATCTTGGTTCTAACAGCAAATGCGGTTCCAAGCATCACAGCTCCGTTGAGGATTGCTCTTTGCGCTTTGCTCTTGAAAAATCGGTAGCCTTCGGATTCAAAAATCTCTTCATCTGGGTACCTTGCTTCGTGTAGGGCCGTTATGGATATCTGATTTTCGTGAAGAGCTTTGGTGAGGGTTTTCAGCTTGCCAGTTTGTGTAAGTGAATTTATGTTGAAAGTTGCTAGAAAGGTTTTAGATTTTGGCCTGAGTTTTTGACTCTTCGGGGTACACGGAGACGCTCCGACTCGTCTCTTGCATGATGTCGAGTCTCCCCCAGAATCCGAACGAGACTCGTGCGCCGTGGTGTTCACGACGAGGTATTTATCCGAAGATTTACCCCCTGGGGTATGTTTCTTGAAATGTTGTGCCATCATGCTTTTTGACTTGACTTTGCTTTGGACGGGTACCCATCCTTTTACAACTAGGGTTGTTAGCACTAGAGGTTGCCTCAAGATGTTTTCTGGCTTCTGGTCATTTACCAGTCTTTGCCATAACCCTGGCAAGGGACCAGTTTTTTTTTCACGGTGGTATTTTATTTCCCTACTACCCTCTGACTCTGCTGGCGGCAGAGCCAGCGAGCTCCCCAATTCCAATGGGACGCGCCCGATGGAGGTAACCGGTAAATCCCCACACGGGATTATTATTATTATTATTATTATTATTATTATTATTATTATTATTATTATTATTATTATTATTATTATCTGCTTTGAAGAATTGTGTTTTATAGTTACAGATGGTGTAAAATAAATTGGAGTAATGATAGGTGCTTGTTTTTTTGGCCTTTTAAGAGAGCCTCGGTTTACTGTGAATACCTTGCATTGTATTATACAGTAGGTTACAGGGATATTAGTGAAACCAATCAAACTGTCTAATTCCATATCTTAGAGGTGAAGCTTCCACGGTGTGTGGAATTATTTATTTATTTTCCGGGATGAACCGTGTTGTTGTTTTCTGTGCATTACGTACAGTTTGCTGATGTTTCGAATACATTGCAGTCTTCTTTGTCAAGGCGACTGAAATATCCCTACTTGATCCAAGGTAATCAGTTTCCCTGGCAGCAAATAAATACAATATTTGATTTTAATGTGTTCACTTTAATTGGACATGATTTTTCTTCCTTTTGGTCTTCCCTTTAATTGGTATAGTAGAAGTTTAATATAACATTTCTGATTTCAGATTTGACGAATTTGGTTTTCGTGTTGAAGAAGAAGATGGTCCCGAACAAAACTCCAATAAACTACTAGGAATACCCTTTGTTGAAGATCCTCAGCACAGGTGTGGAGAAGTTTTCCTTTAAATGATTATCATTATGCTAACAAATATCTGTTCCTAAATGCTGTCCAGCTCAAGAATGATACCAATTTTTCTGACTGTTACGAGGACCAAACTATATGATGCTGGAATATGTGCTCAGAGGACTACTACTGATAAAGCTCTCTGATGATCACTTGCTTTATCATAATACATTTGCTGGGTCAAGTAAAGGCAATGATTGGGATAATGCCATCTTTTCTGATGTGTCTAATTTTAGCATTGCTATGGGTAAGCTGACAATTTGCTACAGGCTACTGGGATCCTAATATGAAGAAGAAAAGCCATATTAGCAACACATTATTGACAAGTTAACTTAAGCATAATAAAAATGATGGCCAGTTAATACATTTCTATTGAAATGTGTTCATGTATATTTCACCTCCTTTTGAAGCCTTTTCTTCAACCTCTGCCTGTAAACACTTTTCCTCGAACATTGATGAAAAGAATACCCTGATGGCTGTTGTAATCCTTCCTCTTTCAAATGTTGTGGATCAATACCATTACTGCTTTTGTCCAATCAGAATGCTTCTCTCTCAAAGGCAAATAATGGGATTCTACGTTAATGAAGGCCACTGAACCTTCCTTCCCACTCCTCTCCCATTGTTAGCATAAGACCTATATGTGTCAGTGCAACATAAAGGTAATTGAAAAAAAAAAAATGCTTTTCACTCTAAGGAAATAATAACCGCACTGCTGAGTGGCTCAGACCGTTGAGGCGCTCGCCTTCTGACCCCAACTTGGCAGGTTCAATCCTGGCTCAGTACTGTGGTGTATGAAGGTGCTCAAGTACGTCAGCCTCATGTCTATAGATTTACTGGCACATGAGAGAATTCCTGCGGGACTAAATTCCAGCACATTGGCATCTCTGAAAATCGTAAAAGTAGTTAGGACGTAAAAGAGTCTCCGTGGCTCAGGCGACAGTGCGCCAGCCTCTCACCGCTGGGTTCTGTGGTTCAAATCCTGGTCACTCCATGTGTGATTTGTGCTGGACACAGCAGAGGCGGGACAGGTTTTTCTCCGGGTACTCCAGTTTTCCCTGTCATCTTTCATTCCAGCAACACTCTCCAATATCATTTCATTTCATCTTTCAGCCATTAATGATTGCTCCAGAGGGGAGTAACAAGCTTCGGCAGCTACCCAATTCCAATCCTTGCCGCTGGATGGGGCTTCCTTCATTCCATTCCTGACCCGGTCGAATGACGGGAAATAGGCTGTAGATTTGTATAGTTAGTGGACATAAAGCAAATAATAATAATAATAATATTATTATTATAAAATACTAACCCTGCTACTCTGTAAAGAGCCAGTTTGTCCCTGCCTTGCCACTCCACCACTGTCCATTAATGTTATTTGCTCCTGCTGCTCAACACTATAGATTACACCGGCCTGCAAAAAAAAAAATCTCTCAGGCGCAAGGTTGAAGAGGTGATTACCGTAATTAGGTGTGCTGATTTCAAATATGTAAACCGTTTTTCCCTATCACGTACAGTTTTTTTGTTTTTCGAAATCCAAATTTGACATATTGTTGTAATTTCGATAGAAAACACCATAATAGAGAATATATGTAATTTTAATAGTACATGATCAAATTGCAACAAATATTTTTTTTAAAAAATGTTCATTGCTAGAATGTATGAATCTCACTACAAGAACACTATTGTTTGCTGCACTTTGATGTGAATGAATGCTTTGTTGATTTGCATTTGTGTTCCTCAGTAGTGTTATCTTGCACTAGACACCAACAGTAATCTGATATCATGGAGACTTCCCATCGCCCCTGATACCTTTGTTCCATTTCTTGTAGATCCTGATGGAACCGCTCGCCATGTTCCTCGCTGAATGCTCCTAAATTTTCAGGAGAATAATCCAGATGACTGCAGGAAATGTAATTTTAAGCTCATGCAGCAATCCAATTTCTGGAAATTGTACAGTGTGGTTTCCACAATCTGTTGGTAGTGGACATCTTTAACATTACCCAGGAATTTGCTACAAACATACTTGAATGATTCCCATGCCTGAAGCTGTGTTCCATTCATTGTTGTACTGAATGTCGGATCCTTCATAAGCTTCTGAAATTGGGGGCTGTCAAAAACACCTTCCTTAATTTTGGCATCCGACAGTCTTGGAAATTTCTGACAGAGGCACTGAAAGCTGGAACTGCCTCTATCCAAACTCTTCATGTACTGCTTCATAATTCCCAATTTAATGTGTAAAGGGGGCAATAACACACTTTTGAGGATCAATTAATGGATGATTTACAATGTTTTTTTCCTCCAGACATGAACTGTTTCCTCTAGGGCCACTCAGACACTAACCAGTGACGATCCCTGTCCCGAAAGTCCCACTCACACAGAAAACAGGGGAACTTTGTATATCCTCCTTGGTGGCCTAATATGATACCGCACACTTTTAAATCACAGAACAGTAACCATCTGTGTCATTGTAGTTCACTTTCTGCAATACCATAGATAAATTGTGATAGTTTTCACGAAGAGATGTCGAATGGGCGACTGGCATTGAAGCAAGTTTATTTCCATTGTGCAGAAAAACATCTTTGAGACTTACTTTACCGGGCGAGTTGGCCGTGTGGTTAGAGGCGCGCGGCTGTGGGCTTGCATCCAGGAAGGAGATAGTGGGTTCGAATCAATATCAATAAATAGACGCCAATCCTTTGCTTGGTGTATAGTTCCAAAACAATGAATCAAGCCAGGGATATCACAGCAAAACACAAGTTTGTCTTCGTGAACAAAAAAACTGCCGGAATTCTTCCTCCTGATTTCTGTAACAATATGAATTTGTCCCGGGAAGTAAAAAATTTCCTTCTTTTAGTCATAATCCTAAAAGTTCACTCTTTTCTTTAGTCTGGCCTCGGTCACGCACCAAATCATTTAAGTCACACTGATTATAAAGACTTCGAGTTTTATTCTCAACATCCGGTACAAAGTTCCAAGATGACAATTCAAGCCAGGTATATTACAGCAAAATACAAGTTCGTCTTCGTGAACAAAAAACTGCCGGAATTCTTCCTCCTTATTTCTGTAACAATATGAATTTGTCCCAGGAAGTAAAAAATTTCTCTTTTAGTCTTGATCCTAAAAGTTTACTCTTTTCTTTAGTGAGACCTAGGTCACGCACCAAATCATCCTCTGCATTTGAAAATGACGAAGTCGCACTCTCTGGTAACTGTATTGGTGGTTTTGGGACAGGAATATTGGGTTTATGTGGTACTGGGTTTATGGCGGATGGAAGGCAGGGATACACAATGTACTTTTTGTTTGTCGTATTGAACCTGGACTCTTTACATACACAAAAATAACATTTGTCAAAATGATTTCTTTGTTCCTGCCAAGCCATTGGGATTCCAAATGGCATTGATGGCAACAACTCATTGTACCATTGCCACAGGTTTTCTACACACGTTTCACACACAAAATGGGGTGCAAATTTCTTGTCCTGATCACCTAACCTCATGTTAAAATATGCCAGGTACAGGCTTTTTATAAATGGCATAATATTTCGCTACTGGCCTTTAATTGTATACTGGCCACATGTATAACAGAAAGAGTTGGGGTTGTTCACACATTTTTGCCTCTGAACATCACTGCCACTTGCCATTTTAATACAAACTCACTTATTCACTCAATCGATTTCAAGTGCATGTTGTAACTTGTAGACAAATGCGTGACACACTTTCTCAGATTCTCCTCTCAGACTATGGAGAAACGCGATCTTGGTGTTTTGACCTTGTCTGACATTGCGCATGCTGGTGTTCCTGTATGATTACCTACTCCCTCCAAAACAGAGCGCATACAATATTTTCTCTCAGACATGTCCATACCTGCATTTTATACAACCAGTCCAAACCTCATTTACAACAACGAAGCTCCATTAGCATAAACATGAGACGGACTTGTGACAAATCTGTACGTTATACGAAACAACTGGTATTATTTTTTACATAAGGACACTAAATGTAACTTATATCACATACAATTACTTTTGCTTGAAAATTTTTGCAGGCCGGTGTTATTTATCTTCTATACGCTTCCTCAAGTGTGATGTTCTTACAGTTTATTATAAGAAAAAGAAAAGAACTAGGTTAACAGTTATAAATAAATGTTAATATGAGGTAAAAAATTGATAGTGAATCTGCCACCTTGGTGACCACCCTAAATGCAGATCATTGATGATTTACACACAATATGGGGCCTCATAAAATGTGTGTACTGCATAATTATTTGCTCTTTTACATGATAATATCATAGTTTAAAGTCGTGGAACCAACAAACCTAACACATCGAGCTGCATACACTCTGTTAACCCAGCTTATTTTATCTTATTCCTACCATAATCCCATTGATATTGTGTTCCATTGAATTCTGGTTCATAAGCCTAGTCATTTATGGGAAGTTTGCCAGTTCAGTTGGGCTGCATTATTAATCTTTACGTTCACCTGTTCGAAACGTTGGCCATTGTCAGGAGTCATAGACTCGAGATATTTAAACACTATTACTCACATCAGATCCTCGTCATCGACTTAAGATTCTTCCAATTTGTTAGGTCTGACTTGTTCACTGTTGTTCTTGCTGAGTTTCAGCTCATATGCACCACTTAATCATTACATTCTTGAGTTAGGCTTTTGAGATCAGTTTGTCCTCTATGGATGGCATTATGCTAGTGTGGAGAAAGGTCCATAATAACAACAATAATGATGGTGATGGGGCTGTTTGAGTGACACTGTCAATTTGTACTTTCTCTTGCAGATCACACCATTGTAGTTAATTAGTCACTGCTCCTATCAGCAAAACCAAAACTCTTCGTACTGAGTGAGTTGGCTATGCGGTTAGGGGCGCACAGCTGTAAGCTTGCATCCAGGAGATAGTGGGTTCGAGCCCCACTGTTGGTAGACCTGAAGATGGTTTTCTGTACTTTCCCATTTTCACACCAGTCATTTACTGGGGCTGTACCTTAGTTGAGGCCATGGCCGCTTCCTTCCCACTCCAGGGCCTTTCCTATCCCATCGTCGCCATAAGACGTATCTGTGTTGGTGCGACGTAAAGCAAATAGCAAAAATATAAAAATACAGAAGTAACCTACATACCACTGCTCAGTTAAGTATCTTGCTATTGTGTACCTGTAAACTTATATCTGAGTTGTCATACTGTATTTTAAATGTCAGTTTTGATATAAATAATGCATTTACGCATACTATTAGCTGAAACAGAACTCGATACATTCCGTTTGTGATAATCCATGTCTTCTAACAAATCCATATCATCATCATCAATCACTACTGATCTGCATTCAGGGCAGTCACCCAGGTGGCAGATTCCCTATCTGTTGTTTTCCTGGCCTTTTCTTAAATAACTTCAAATAAATTGGAAATTTATTGAACATTCCCCTTGGTAAGTTATTCCAGTTCCTGACTCCCCTTACTATAAACAAATATTTGCCCATATTTGTCCTCTTGAATTCCAACTTTATCTTCATGTTGTGATCGTTTCTGCTTTTAAAGATACCGCTCAAACTTATTCGTCTACTAATGTCATTCCACGCCATCTCTCCACTGACAGCTCAGAACATAACATAAGTAACAACTGTCATAATTGTTCCGTGTTGAAAATGATGTTAAGCAAAAATATCTTTAAAATAATTTAATAAAACCACCTATTCAATACATACCATGTTTAATGTGGATTAAATCTACATGAATTTATATAGACTTATTGGGTACAGGTTTCAACCCTTTTTGGGCATCTTCAGCCTGTAGTCAATCTTAAAGGTCAAGGTCCAGGACCTTATTTAACCATGTATGTAAAGATTGTTGGTTACAAGGATAATAATGAGATAGAGGAGGTGACTAATGCTAAAAAAGTATTAAAATTTACGTATGATAACAATGACATTTATAATAACATACAAAAGTTGACAACTAGAAAAGCGGCTGGAATTGATAAGATTTCTGGGGATATACTAAAGACCATGGGTTTGATATAGTACCATATCTGAAGTATTTACTTGATTGTTTGCATGAAGGAGCTATACCAAATGAATGGAGAGTACTGTATAAAGGAAAGGGTGATAGACATAAAGCTTAAAATTACAGGCCAATCAGTTTGACATGCATTGCATTGCATGTATGCTTTGGGAAAGCATTCTTTCTGATTATATTACTCATGTTTGTGAAATTAATAACTGGTTCGATAGGAGGCAGTTCAGATTTAGGAAAGGTTATTAAACTGAAGGTCAGCTTGTAGGATTCCAGCAAGATATAGCAGATATCTTGGATTCAGGAGATCAATTGGACTGTACTGTGATTGACCTGTCTAAGCATTTGATAGGGTGGATCATGGGAGACTACTGGCAAAAATGAGTGCAATTGGACTAGACAAAAGAATGACTGAGTGGGTTGCTATATTTCTTGGAAATGGATCTCAGAGAATTAGAGTAGACAAAGCTTTATCTGGCCCTGTAATAATTAAGAGGGGAATTCCTCAGGGCAGTATTATTGGACCTTTGTTTTCTTATATATGTCTTCTTTTATGACCACCTAGGATCACTTTAGTCAGTCCGTCGTTCAGGTCTCTTTGAAGGGATTGCTCGGGCTTTGCGGTCCTCCCAGTACTTCTTCAGACACTCTGATCTCCGTGCCCTTTCCTCAGTTGAAAATATGCATGTTGTTGGGTTTTTTTGTGTAAGGGTGAAGTGGAGCTTTGTTGTCTTGAGTTTTGTATTCAATTTTATCTTATTTGTGGTGTCTTCTGTTGTAAGGCCAATTTCCTTCAGATCCTCTCTTACTTCTCTGATCCATTTACATCCTGTTGTGGTATTTTTTTTGAGATGAGATTGTGTTGTACTAATTGTTTCAGAAGTCTTGAATCCTGCATCCTCATATGTCCAAAGAATCCCAGTCTCCTCTTATGCATAGTATCTGTAATGGGTTCTAGCTCTTTGTACACGACTTTGTTAGGTATTAACCGCCACTGTCCATCTTTCTGGTATTTTTTGTTGATGCAGGTTCTTCCAATCCTCCTCTCAATTTTCTGAAGTCTGTCAGTCTTTGATTGTTTATTCAGGTAAAAAAGTGTTTCTGCTGCATATGCAGCTTCCGGTTTTATAACTGTGTTGTCATGTTTTATTTTTTTATTTATTGATAGACATTTCTTTTTGTAGATATCCCATGTTAATTTTTATGCTTTACCGAGCTCGATAGCTGCAGTCGCTTAAGTGCGGCCTTAATCCAGTAATCGGGAGATAGTGGGTTCGAGCCCCACTGTCGGCAGCCCTGAAGATGGTTTTCCGTGGTTTCCCATTTTCACACCAGGCAAATGACGGGGCTGTACCTTAATTAAGGCCACGGCCGCTTCCTTCCCATTCCTAGGCCTTTCCTATCCCGTCGTCGCCATAAGACATATGTGTCGGTGCGACGTAAAGCAAAAAAAAAAAAAATGTGGTTTAGCTAATCTATTTGTTCTTGTTTGGATTGAGACTTTTTCATTTAGGTTGTGTGTTATTACTTCTCCAAGATATTTAAATTAAGTTACTATTTTGATTTTATTACCATTTATGGTAACTTTTTTTAGTTGTGTTGGTGTTTGGTGCATAATTTCTTTTTTTTCAATTGATATTTTGAGGCCAATTTTATTTGCAATGTTTTGAAGTTCTGATATTTGGGTTTTTGCTTCTTTAAGTCCACTGCTAGTAATGCTAAATCATCAGCAAAACCCAGGCAGTTTGTTTTGATTTTTCGGCCAATCTTTATTTTGGGGGGACATTTCCTAAACCATTTCCTCATTACCATTTCTAGAGCACAATTAAATATATATATATATATAATATGAGTAAAGAAGTGGAATCAGAGATAAGGCTTTTTGTGGATGGTGTTTATCTGTATTGAGCAACAAGTAAGTTAAAAGATTGTGAGCAACTGCAAAATGACCTTGATAATGTTTGAGATGGACAGCAGGCAATGGTATGACGATAAATGGGGTTAAAAGTCAGGTTGTGAGTTTCACAAATAGGAAAAGTCCTCTCAGTTTTGATTATTGCATTTAATGGGGTGAAAGTTCCTTATGGCGATCACTGTAAGTATTTAGGTGTTAATATAAAGAAAGATATTCATTGGGATAATCATGTGGATGGAACTGTAAATAAAGAGTACAGATCTCTGCACATGGTTATGAGGGTATTTAGGGGTTGTAGTAATGATGTAAAGGAGAGGGCATATAAGTCTCTGGTGAAACCCGAAATAGAGTATGGTTCCAGTATATGGGACGCTCACCAGGATTACTTGATTCAAGAACTGGAAAACATCCAAAGAAAAGCAGCTCAATTTGTTCTGGGTAATTTCTGACAAAAATGTTGTAAAGTTTGGGCTGCTTAACTAAGTGGTATGTTATAGATGTTGATTCCCATAGGGAACCAGAAATATTTGTCCCGAATGAGTAAATTTATAATACCAATATAAATGGTCTGTTATTGGACATTATACATTTTCCAGCCAACTCATTCCTGGTTGCCACCGTTTCGCCCCAGTGTGCTAAGTTGGGCTCATCAGTTGGTAAATAACTTACCAAGTGAGATGTTCTATAAATTTCCAATTTCTTTGAAATAATTTAAGAAAAGACAGGAAAAGAAGAGTTAGGTAATCTGCCACCTGGGTGACTGCCCCAAATGCAGAACAGTAGTTATTGATTGATGGCTATTCTATCAGCTGTATGGTACTGCCTAATAGTCCTTTTACCGGGCGAGTTGGCCGTGTGGTTAGGAGCACGCAGCTGTTAGCTCGCATCCGGGAGATAGTGGGTTCGAACCCCACTGTTGGCAGCCCTGAAGATGGTTTTCCGTGGTTTCCCATTTTCACACCAGGCAAATGCTGGGGCTGTACCATAATTAAGACCACGGCCGCTTCCTTCCCATTCCTAGGCCTTTCCTGTCACATCGTCACCATAAGACCTATCTGTGTCGTGTCGGTGCGACGTAAAGAAAATAGAAAAAAAAAACCAACACATTCACATTTCTTCTTCCTCTTCTTCATTTCCCATTACCAGTCTTCTGGGTCGGGATGTGAATCATGGACCTCCACAGCTTTTTTTACCACTACCTTCCTGCAATATTTCTTCTACTTTAACTCCTCTTTTCTCTACATTCTCCTTCACTGTACCCATCCACCTCTTTCTGGGCCTTCCCGATTGTCTTCCTCTTATTATTTTCTCTGTGAGTACTCACTTTGGAATTCTGTCCTCTTCCATATTCATCATGTGTCCATACCACTTCAGCTGACTGGAGAGATCTTGTCCTGCAGTTTTGGGAATTCAATTCTCTTTCTGATTTCTGTGTTTCTGATTTTATCCCTTTGGGTCTTCCCATTATTCCTCTAAGGAATTTCATCTTGGCTGTTTGCATTCTGCTTTCATCATGTTTTGTCGTTGTCCGTGTGCCCACCACGTATGTCAAAATTTGTGTAATACATTGAGTAAAGAATTTTTTTGCATTTCTCTGGAATGTCCTGGTTGCACACTACACCTGTCACAAATTGGCAAAACCTATTGGCTTGTTGGATTCTCTTTCAAATTTCTTTGTTTATTTTCCCCATCTTCTGCAAGTATACTCCCTAAATATTTAAAGCTTTTCACAACATATAATGGTTTTCCATTTCAATATTCCCTCTTCCTTCTGTATTACCTCTCATCATCACTTCTATCTTACACTTCTCTGCACTTATTTTTATTCCATATTCCTGTATCTCCCTATTCCATAGAGTAACTTGTTCTTGTGCTTCCATTTCATATTCTCCGCTTATTACTATGTCGTCTGCAAAGAGTTTTTGTCGTTTTGTTTCCCATTTTTGTTGTACACTCCTGTGGATTTCATCCATGACTGTGAGGAAGAGTAAAGGGGATAATATACGTCTTTGTTGAAGTCCTGTTTCTCCATTGAGCCAGTTTTTTGTTCTATCTTAGTCTTCACACTACTTACAGACTTTTCATACATGACTTTGATCATTTGTACTTCTGCTCTGACTACCTTCCTTTTTATCAGTGCATCCCAGACCAGTTAATATGTACACTGTCATATGCATTCTAAGTAAGTTATATATAAATGTCGTTGTTAAATCCTTCCTGAACTCCCATCTTTTCTCCATCATATCCCTTAATGCAGAAATTTGATCCAAAGTTGATCTATCTCTTCTACATCCATACTGCTCTTTCTCCATTTCCTTTTCTACTTTCATCCTCAGTCTTCCTTCTAATATCCTCTCAAAGATCTTTGCTACATGTAAGTAAACTCATGTCCTCATCCCAAGGTGGTGCAGCTCTTTTCAGGCACACCCCCAATGGAGGTGAGCTGTTTGTACCGTTTCAACCACATACCAGCCCTCCTGCCATTCTTAATTATCTGGCCGTCCCGGGATTCGAACATGGGCCCCCGAGGACGGCAGCTAATAACACTAACCGTTACGCTATGGAGGCGGACTTTGCTACATGTGAAATGAGGGTGATTCCCCTATAATGGGCATATTTCTTATCACTCTTCTTGAATTCTGGGATTATCAGACCCTTCTTCCAATCTCCTGGTACTTTTTTCCTTCCTTTGAATGAGAGAAATGGCTGTGTGATTAGGGTCGCACAGTTGTGAACTTTCATTCAGGATGTAGTAGGTTCGAACCCCACTGTCGACAGCTCTGAAGATGGTTTACTGTGGTATCCCCATTTTCACACCAGGCAAGTGCTGGGGCTGGCCGCTTCCTTCCCAATCCTTGCCCTTTCCTATCCCATCTTTGCCATTAGATCTATCTTTGTTTGTGCAATGTAAAGCAAAATTTTGAAGAAAAAAGGTTTCTTCCATATCAATCAAAATAATCTGTCTCCAATGTAACCCTATTTTCCTGCTGCCTTTATCATCTCTATAGCCACCTCATCCACACCTGATGCTTTGCCACTTTTCATCTTTATAGCTCTTATTTTCAATGTTATGTTTTCATTTTGGTTTTCTTCCACCATTTCTCCTTCATGTTCCTCCTTTTCCTCCAGTTCTTTGAATTTAATATTAATTTAGCAAAATACTCCTCCCATCATTGGAGAATATCCTCTTTGTGTCAAAATTTGTCCTGTATCTGTCCTTACATTGTATCTTCTCTCCTGTTTACTTTGCTTTTAACCAATCCATACAACACTTTCTTACTTCCTTTAACATCCTCTAGTAAGGTTTCTGTGATATTTCTCGAGCACTTCTATTTCTCTTCATGTACAATATTCTGACATGCTTTCTTTGCTTCATGATACTTTTGCTTACTCTCTATATTTCTGCCTCCTATTCACCTTCCCCATGCCTTTTGGTTTTCTTTCACTGTGTCCCTTACTTTGTTATACCACCAGGGTGTCTCTTTTTACTTCTTTTTCCCTGATACTATACCACATGTATCTTGTGCAGATTTCACCCCTTTTTTGAACTTTGTCCATTCCATTTCAATATTGTCAACCTCTCCTTTAGAAATTTGTTTTTTCAGTTCTTCTTGGAACTTCTCTTGTGCTCCCTTTTCCTTTAATTTCCATACTTTGTTTTCTGTCACTTGTCTCTTTTAATTTCAATATTTTGCTCTTAATTTAGCTACTACAATTTTATGGTCTCCTTCAAAATCTTCTCCTGGCATAGCTGACACATCTTCCAATTGTGTTTTGCTCTCTCAGCTAAAATGAGATCAATCACAGCTTTCATTCTCCTTTGTCCCCATCCATATCTAGAAGATAGGAATGGGATAAAATTACTGAAGAGGACTGGTGGAAGGAGAGGCAATGGTGAAGTACCATTAACACACTGACCTGGCAAGAGCTGGACAAGATGAAATGATGTGTTTACATGGATCATCTACTGAAAGGTATAAAATGACAGGGAGGGATTCAGTTAGTTGGGAATGTAGTAAGCAGTTTGGCCTATACAGTAGACTTGGTGTTAATGACAGACTGTGCTGAAATCCTGCAGTCTTAATATCTTGCAACTTGAAAATAGGTGCAATGAGTTCAGTATGAATATTAGCCCTTCCAAGACTAAAGTGATATCAGTAGGTAAGAAGTCTAAGAGAACTGAATGCTATGTTGGGAATACAATGCTGGAACAGGTAGATAATTTCAAGTATTACGATGTGTATTCTCCCAGGGTGCTAGTATAATGAGATTGAATGAAGATGCAGCAAAGCTAATGCATTGAGCTTGCAGTTGCAATCAGCAGTATTCTGTAAGAAAGTAATCAGCTCTTTGACTAAACTATTTTTTATCGAGCAAGTTGGCTGTATGGTAATTCACACGGCTGTGAGCTTGTATTCGGGTGGGTTTGAATCCCACCATTAGCAGCCCCGAAGATGGTTTTCTGTGTTTTTCTATTTTCACACCAATATACGGATAGTTGCCCCAGTTAAGTTTGGACGATTTTGACGTGCCTTTTGTCCTAGGCGATTCCTCTTTTCCAGACCCGGTTGTCTCTATGTGATAGTTGCCAGCACGGACTATTGCTGTACATCTCAATTTCCACTGTAGAGTACTTTGACGGATTACAGGTAGAGGAATATTGTCCCATACCTCCTTGCACACTTTTCAAATACACTCAATAATGGCGGGATGTCTTCTTTTCAGGAGACAAAACGCACAGAAATCCATCAGCGAGGCATCCATGGATTTGACAGGAATGTCACTAAATGGTACGACATGGAAATCCGTCTCTGCTTCTCTTCTCTTGTAATAGGTTACTGATCGGACAGTATGACTGGAATCTTTATGTGGCTCCCGACATTTGAAGCATCCTCACCGTATAGACAAAGGATATCTTGGTCGAAATAAGGGTCCATGACATTTTTCTGGAAGTAGGTAGCATTGATCTTCATAGTATTCGGCACTCCGAGGATTCTGAGTTTATCCCGGGCACAGTATTCTGCCACTACCATGAACCCCCTAGCAAACTATTGTTTATTTTTCTTGACGAAGTTTGAGCACTCCTCTTGGCCTTTTGGTCGACAGTAAGTTGCCCGAGGCTTGTTGGTGTCATCCAAATAAACAAAATATTCATCCAGGGTAACAACCAACTGCCATTTATACCCCGCTAGGTAGTTTCCATATAATTTTCTGGCATTAGTAACCGTTCTTTAATGTGCCTTGCTTTCAAAACATGTCCACTTGCCTTATGGCACTTTACCAGGTTCAGATCTTCTTTAATTATACGGTACGGTATACTTTACCTTTAGATGTTCTTGTGTAGTTGGCAAGGTGTCTTTGAATTGGTGGATTTTCCTTCAGAACAGTAGCCTTTAACTTCTTAATAATATCTGGAGTCTTGGAAGGTCGAATTATCTTTCACGACAGTTTTTTCGAAGTTGTTGTTTCTGACGAGAAATCATTCTGATGTAAGTTTATGGTATTGCCTACAGAGGAATTACTAGTATTGAGATCTTTCTTTTTACACTGTTGTACAATACTCGATAATGAGAAATTAGCATCGGAAAGGCCGACAATGTAGCCTTGCCATATAACTGCAATTTGGCAGTCCATGAGGCAAAAATGGTATGATATGACTCTACACGGCACTTCTGTTCATCACTCTGACCAGACAGAGCAAAAATAGAAAATGCAACTGCTTCCAGGAGCGGCACGTGTGCTCAAGGTCGCGCCCTGTATTAACTGGGGCAACCCTCCGTAGTTGGTCTGTTATTGGACATAAATTTTCCAGCTAACTCATTCCTGGTTGCCAGTGTTTCGCCCCAGTGTGCTAAATTGGGCTCATTAGTTGGTAAATAGCACACGTACCAAGATGCAAAAATTCATTTTTGAAAATGAGACAGTCTCTCATAGTGCATTGGCACTGCTCTTGGCTCCAAGTAGCCTGCACAGTGACCTCCACTGTATGCACTAGCCATGCGTCTTGGTAGGTGTGCTATTTACCAACTGATGAACCCAATTTAGCACACTGGGGCAAAACGCTGGCAACCAGGAATGAGTTAGCTGGAGAATTTATAATGTCCAGTAACGGACCAACTATATAGGTAATATAAATTTACACATTCAGGACAAATATTTCAGGTTCCCTATGGGAATCAACATCTATATCATTTTCACACCAGGCAAATGCTGTGGCTGTACTGTAATTCTGGCCACAGCTGTTATCTACCCAGTCCTGGCCCTTTCCCATCCTTCTCCCACCGAAAAACTTTGTGTTAGTGCGACGTTAAACAAGTAGCAAAATAGAACAAATAAAAGCTATTCATACACCTGTTTTCAGACCAACTTTGCTCTACAGAAGCAAAAACTGGGTGGACTCAGGATATGTTATTCATAAGTTAGAAGTAATAGACATGAATGTAGCGAGAATGATCGCTGGTACACACAGGTGGGAACAATGGCAGGGTGGTACTCAGAATGAGCAGATAAAGGCTGAGTTAGGAATTAACTCTGATGAAGCTGTATGCATAAACTGGCTTTGGTGGTGTGGTCATGCAGGGCAAATGGAGGAGGATAGGTTACCTAGGAAAATAATGGCTTTGGCCGTGGGAGGTAAGAGAAATAGATGTAGACAAAGACGTTGATGGCTAGACTCGGTTTCTAATGATTTAGAGATAAGAAATATGGAACTAAAGGAGGCCACATAACTCGTTACAAATAGAAGATTATGGTGGCATTTAGTAAATTCATGGAGGCTTGCAGACTGAACGCTGAAGGGTATGACAGTCCGAGTATGTATGTATGTATGTATGTATGTATGTATGTATGTATGTATGTATGTATGTATTGTAATGAAATATATTTGTTGTCTCCATATGTCAGTTTGGGGACTGATTTTTGAACACCCTATACGAATGTTATTTTTATGGTTAACATTCTTGTGTAAGAAAAGAATACACTCCAGTGAAAAAGAAAGTAATGATATGTGCCATATTGTTTTTACTTTGAACTTTCGTAAACTGGTGATGAACAACATTAAATACAAATGTAGGATTTTAAACGTGAAGTTAAATCATTGTGGTATGTGACAGTAAGCAAGTTTTAAGGGGGATCCATGGTCAAGGAAGATTTGATAACTGCTGCTTTATAAGTTTAAGAATGAATTTACCTTAACTTTTCTGCCAGTATTAAATATTTCTCATGAAAATGTGCTTGAAGGGGTTAGTCTTCTATTGTGAACTTCAATAGTACTGAGAATGTTTACGTATGTAAATGAAGAGAATATGTCATATAAGTGCCAGTTTGGGTAGTGTTATTGGATGAAGACTTACTTTGTTTGCTCTTAAGTTACTGATTTGATCCATGCTGATATGACCCTGGTAGTTAAAAAGCATAGTAAAATGAATTAAGGTTTCCTATTGTTGTTATCAGTTTTACTGTTATTATTAATTTGAGTACTTTAACAGTACATGACTAATGAAAACAGAGACAGCTCACTGGCATTGTTACCTATACTCATCTTTTCTGGGGAGGTGACTTTTCAACCATGTTGCTAGAAGTGGAAGGAAGTGGGTGTTAGAGAGGGGAGAACGGTTGGACGTTTCATTACCAACCTAAATTGCTGTTCCTATAGGGGCCAGATTTTCTGCACATGTGTACACATTTTAGACTTAAACTGAATTATTTTCACCTTCTATTTATAAGATTTTGTGTGGTTTGGATGCATTCTTTCATGTACAACCATTATAAAGTTAAGGACTACCTTTTTTTTTCTAAGGCTACAATGGGTTGCACACCTGGAGTTCAGTCACAATAAGGAAGTCTGTGACTTAACATGGGACAAGGTGGAAGTTGTTCTTCCTCGGACTGAAAAATTAAGGACCATGGTTCGTGCTGGAATACCCCACTCTCTAAGGCCTCAAATGTGGATGAGACTTTCAGGTGAGCTGATGTTATTCTTGTTGGCTATCCCATGCCTGTGAAATAGCTAGTATTTTTGTGTACATTTCCTACTGTTAGTCATATCAGACTTCTGTCAAATTAGTCTGATGTGTACCTGTTCGCTAAGGTCACATATGTGGTACTGTGAATCTTTTGATATGCATACTGTGGTATATTACTGGTTTGTTACAGTATTTTTGAAGCATTCTGTAAGAATTAGTAGGTTAAATAGAACTGCATTTTATTGTGTACTGTGAAAGGACTAAAGTTTAGAGTTTCAAACCTAGACCACTCCTGAATACATGTGAAGTATATATGCACACTCACATTCTCTTATCTATTGTCATAGGAGAAATAATGTATTTTCTTGCATAATTAACACACTATTTTGGCGAAAAGTTTAGGTGTGTAAATTATTAAAGGAATTCAGATATACAAAAATATTATGTACAGCTTATTTACATTTAAAAGGACCATCAAGTATACTATACATGAAATTGGTTCAACTCATTTGTAGTTATAGTCATTTGGCGTAAATTTACGGCTTAAAAGTTTCCTTCTGAACAGTCTAATAGAGTGCATCAGGCAAGTTGGACAAGCGGGTTCGAATTATGGGCACTGGAAAATATTCTTCCTGTTATATGCTGATAATACGATCTGAAATGAAAAAAATATGACTAAACTAAAATACCATTCACATAAGTAATAATGATGTACTGGCAAAAAGGAAAAATTTAATCTTACCTTTTATAGGCTACCATCTATATATATAAAATAATTTGTCCTGACTGACTGACTGACTCATCATCGCCAAGCCAAAACTACTGGACATAATGAAATTAAATTTTGAGGATACATTTATATTACAATGTAGGTGCTCGCTAAGGAAGGATTTTTGTATATTCCATTGCAAAAGGGGTTCAAAGGGGAGTGAATTTTTAAAATTAGTGTATCTATATTTCAAAACTTTAAAAGTTTACAGATGTAAAAATTGGCATTTAGAATCTCCTTTAAAAATAAACACATATTTTTTTGTTTTAGGAAAACCCCAATAGGAGGGGAGAAGAAGGGTGAAAAATGGGTTGAATGCCTTTAATGAGGCTACTTATATTTCAGAACCTGAAGATATTACAGACCTGAAAATTGGTATTTGGGATCTACTAGTAAAAAAAGAAAAAGGGATTTTTTTCTTTTTTGAAAATCCAAATAATGGGGGTGAAAAGGGGGGTGAAATTTAAAATGAGTGTGTGTATATCTTAAAACTTTAAAAGTTTACAGGTGTAAAAATTGGTATTTAGAATCTCCTTTAAAAATAAAGAAACACGTATTTTTTGTTTTCGGATAATCCCAATAAGAGGGGTGAAAAAGGGGTTGAATACCTATAATGAGGATACTTATATCTCAGAAACTGAAGATATTACAGACGTGAAAACTGGTATTTGGGATCTCCCTTAAATATAAAGAAACATGTACTTTTTTTGCAAAATCCAAATAGTGGGGGGTGAAAGGGGGATGGATTTTTAAAATGAGTGTATCTATATCTCAAAACTTTAAAAGTTCGCACATGTTAAAATTGATATTTAGGATCTCCTTTAAAAATAAAGGAACACGTATTTTTTTGTTTTTTGTAAACCTCAATAGGATGGGTGAAAGAGGGTGAATAATGGGTTGAATGCCTTTAATGAGGATACATATATCTCAGAAACTGAAGATATTATAGAACTAAAATTTGTATCTGGGACCTCCTTTAAACATAAAGAAACACGTATTTTTTTGTTTTTGGAAAATCCAATTAATGGCGGTTAAACAGGAGTGACAAATTGGGGTGAATTTTATAAAAGACTATCTGCAGAATATCTCAGACACGCAAAATGTTACAGATGTAAAAAATGGTATTTGGAATCTCCTGTAAATATAAAGAAACATAGATGATTTGTTTTTGGAAACTCCACTTAAGGGGAAAAAACAAGGGGGTGAAATTTTAAAATGAGAATTTCTAAAGTATATCTCAAAAACTTAACATGTTACAGAAGTGAAAAATGGTATTTTTTTTCTCTTTAAAAATAAAGAAAAGTGTTTTTAGTTTTCGGAAATACAACTGGGTGGGGGTAAAAGTGACTGAAAATGGTGTTGAATTCTTTTAATTAGACTATTGATATCTCAAAAACTGAAGATGTTACAGACGTGAAATTAGGTATTTGGATCTCCTTTAAAAACAAAGAAAAACACGTTTTGGGGGAAAACATCTTGGGGGGGCGGGAGTGAAAAGGAGTTGAATTCCTTTCATGAGGACACATAAATCAAAAACTGAAGAAGTTAGAGTCGTGATAATTGGTATTTAGAAGATCCTTTACTATTAAGGAAACAAGTATTTTTTGCCGAAAAATTCACTTGGGGGGGGGGGAGGAGTGTGAAAGGAAGTGAAGTGAATTATTTTTATGGGGATACTCATATCTCCTCTGCGAACCATATGACCTTGCCGCGGAGGGGAGGCTTGCGTGTCCCAATGATGCAGATAGCCGAGCCGCAGGTGCAACCATATCGGATGGGTATCTGTTGAGAGACCAGACTAACGAATGGTTCATCGAAAGGGGGGTAGCAGCCTTTCGGTAGTTGCAAGGGCGGCAGTCTAGATGAATGACTGATACGGCCTTGTAATAATACTCAGTATGGCTTAGCTGTGTTGATACTGCTACACGGCTGAAAGCAACGGGAAACTACAGCCGTAACTACCTCCCGAGGACATGCAGCTCTCTCTGTATGAATGATGTACTGATGATGGCTTCCTCCCGGGTAAAATATTCCGGAGGTAAACTAGTCCCCGATTCGGATCTCCGGGTGGGGACTACACAAGAGGGGGCGATCATCAGGAAGATGGATACTGACATTCTGCGAGTCAGAGCGTGGAATGTTAGAAGTTTGAATCGTTGTGGTAGGTTAGAGAACCTGAAAAGGGAGATGGATAGACTAAAGTTAGATGTGGTTGGTATAAGTGAAGTACGTTGGCAGGAAGAACAAGATTTTTGGTCAGGCGACTACCGAATTATCAACACAAAATCAAACAGGGGAAATGCACAAGTTGGTTTAATAATGAATAAGAAAATAGGGCAGCGGGTAAGCTAGTACGACCAGCATAGTGAAAGAATCATTGTCGTCAAGATAGACACCAAACCAATGCCCACCGCAATAGTGCAGGTCTATATGCCTACTAGTTCAGCGGATGATGAAGAAATCGAAAGAATATATGAGGAGATAGAAGATTTAATACAATATGTAAAAGGTGACGAGAATCTAATTGTGATGGGAGACTGGAATGCAGTGGTAGGCCAAGGAAGAGAAGGTAGTACAGTAGGAGAATTTGGATTGGGACAAAGGAACGAAAGAGGAAGTCGGCTGATTGAATTCTGCACTGATCATAAATTAGTCCTTGCCAATACTTGGTTCAAACACCACAAACGACGGCTGTGTACGTGGACGAGACCTGGAGACACTGGAAGGTATCAAATAGACTTTATTATGATTAGGCAGAGATTCAGAAACCAGGTGTCGGATTGCAAAACTTTCCCAGGAGCAGACGTGGACTCTGACCACAACTTGTTGGTCATGAAATGCCATCTAATGTTGAAGAGATTGAAGAAAGGAAAGAATGCAAAAAGATGGGATCTAGACAAGTTGAAAGAAAAGAGTGTGAGGGATTGTTTCAAGGAACATGTTGCATGGGGATTAAATGAAAAGGCTGAAGGAAACACTATAGAGGAAGAGTGGAGAGTAATGTAAAATGAAGTCAGTAGGGCTGCTGAAGAAATGTTAGGAAGGAAGAAAGGATCAACTGAGAATCAGTGGATAACTCAGGAAATACTAGACCTGATTGATGAACGACGAAAATACAAGAATGCTAGAAATGAAGTGGGCAGAAAAGAATACAGGCGATTAAAGAATCAAGTGGATAGAAAGTGCAAGGTAGCTAAGGAAGAATGGCTGAAGCAGAAGTGCAAGGATGTCGAAGGCTGTATGGTCCTGGGAAAGGTAGATGCTGCATACAGGAAAATCAAGGAAACCTTTGGAGAAAGGAAATCTAGGTGTATGAATATTAAGAGCTCAGATGGAAAGCCACTTCTAGGGAAAGAATACAAAGCAGAAAGATGGCAGGAACATATCCAACATTTGTATCAAGTTAAAGAGATAATTTGGTTCTGGAACATGAAGAGGCTGTTGATGCTGATGAAATGGGAGACCCAGTTTTGAGGTCAGAGTTTGACAGAGCTGTGAGTGACCTAAATAGGAACAAGGCACCTGGAATTGATGACATTCCCTCTGAATTACTGACTGCCTTAAGAGAAACCAGCATGGCAAGGTTATTTCATTTAGTGTGCAAGATATATGGGACAGGAGAAGTCCCATCCGATTTTCGGCAGAATGTTGTTATACCTATTCCCAAGAAAGCTGGTGCTGACAGGTGTGAAAACTACCGCACCATTAGTTTAGTATGTCATGCCTGCAAAATTTTAACACGTATTATTTACAGAAGAATGGAAAAACAAGTTGAAGCTGAGTTGGGAGAAGATCAATTTGGCTTCAGAAGAAATGTAGGAACATGTGAAGCAATCCTGATTTTACGTCTGATCTTAGAGGATCGAATCAAGAAGGACAAGCCCTAGTACATGGCATTTGTAGATCTAGAAAAGGCATTTGATAATGTTGGATGGACCAAGCTATTTAAGATTCTGAAGATGATAGGGATCAGATACCGAGAACGAAGAATCATCTACAATCTGTATAAAAATCAGTCTGCAGTGATAAGAATCGAGGGCTTTGAAAAAGAAGCAGCAATCCAGAAAGGAGTGAGGCAAGGCTGCAGTTTGTCCCCTCTCCTTTTCAATGTTTACATAGAGGAGGCAGTAAAGGAAATCAAAGAGAAATTTGGAAAGGGAATCACAGTCCAAGGAGAGGAAATCAAAACCTTGAGATTTGCTGATATTGTTATTTTATCTGAGACTGCAGAAGATCTCGAAGTGCTGAATGGTATGGATGACGTCTTGAGTAAGGAGTACAAGATGAAAATAAATAAGTCCAAAACAAAAGTAATGGAGTGCAGTCGAACGAAGGCAGGTGATGTAGGAAATATTAGATTAGGAAATGAAGTCTTAAAGGAAGTAGATGAATATTGTTACTTGGGTAGTAAAATAACTAACGACGGCAGAAGAAAGGAGGACATAAAACGCAGACTAGCACAAGCAAGGAAGGGCTTTCTTAAGAAAAGAAATTTGCTCACTTCAAACATTGATATCAGAATTAGAAAGATGTTTTTGAAGACTTTCGTGTGGAGCGTGGCATTGTATGGAAGTGAAACATGGACGATAACTAGCTCAGAAAGAAAGAGAATAGAAGCTTTTGAAATGTGGTGTTACAGAAGAATGCTGAAGGTGAGATGGTTAGGTCGAATCATGAATGAAGAGATAATGAATCGAATAGGTGAGAGGAGATTGATTTGGCTAAATTTGACTAGAAGAAGAGATAGAATGGTAGGACACATCTTGAGACACCCAGGACTTGTTCAGTTGGTTTTTGAAGGAAGTGTAGGTGGTAAGAGCAGTAGGGGTAGACCAAGGTATGAATATGACAAGCAGATTAGAGCAGATGTAGGATGCAATAGTTACGTAGAAATGAAAAATTTAGCACATGATAGGGTGGCATGGAGAGCTGCATCAAACCAGTCTATGGACTGATGACTCAAACAACACCACTCATATCTCAAAACTGAAGGTAATAGACATGAACATTCGTGTTTGGAATCTCCTTTAAACATAAAGAAACACGCCTTTTCTTTTTTTGGTGTGTGTGTGTGTGTGTGTGTGTGTGTAAATAAACTTAACGACGGTGGGGTGATTTTCCTGTTTATAATGTACTTATAAGGAGCCTCCATGGCTCAGGCGGCAGCGCGCCGGCCACTCATAGCTGGGTTCCGTGGTTCAAATCCTGGTCATTCCATGTGATATTCGTGCTGGACAAAACGGAATCAGGCCAGGTTTTTCTCCGGATACTCCGGTTTTCCCTGTCATTTATTCCAGCAACACTATCCAATATCATTTCATTTTGTTTGTCATTTTTTAATCATTGCCCCAGAGGAGTGCAACAGGCTTTGGCAGCTGGCACAATTCCTATCCTCGCCGCTAGATGGGGGCTTTATTCATTCCATTCCTGACCCTGTCGAATGACTGGAAACAGGCTGTGGATTTTCGATGTACTTATTCTGATCATAAACCCATCATTTTTAATCTTTCCTGGGTTCGTTTTCAAGAGCCATATTTTCCTTCGGAGAACGTTCTTAGATTACAATAGATTCTCCTGGCATATAAAAAAAAAATTAAAACATTTGAAATAAACGATAGGAATGAGATTGACCGTCCAATTGTTCACCTCTATAATAAGGTCAGTAATGCATGGAAGTATGTCATTCATATCGCCAGAAATCCCGCGCACTTGCCTACGCGCGACAATGGTGCTGGTCACATTGTCAACAATGACCATGGTAGCAGATGTAATTTACCGCCAAGTAGCGGTCTTGCATCTTGCTGTGGGGTCCAGAACATTTATAATAATAATAATAATAATAATATAATAATAACGTTCTGGACTGTCGTCAAAATTTGCGGACTGCGCTGGAAACGGGTCCTGGATGGGTAATGACTACAAATGCAGTCCGGCCGCAGGTTCAGTACCGCCAAGGCACCCAAGACGACACCACGCCGGATACCATGTTATAATTATGTATATAGGATTTAACCTTACACGTTAGAACATTCTCAAGGACTCTATATGGTGTTCAAGAGCAATAGAATAATAGTCATTTAACTATATAGATGGTAAAAAATAAAAAAATGAAGATCTTGCATAACTTGTAGTTCTATACATAGAAATCATTAATCAACATTATTGGGTGATAAGAACATACTGAATTGTACATACAAAAAACTCATCTTAAATCTAGAATTCCAGAATTTCAGAATTTAAATGTGTTTTTAGACATTATGTGGTCAAATGTTTTATGATGTAACGCGACTACCATTGCTAGCTAGCTATCTATGTACATATATATGTATTTTATTAAGTGTCCTTGCTTGCTTAAATCTTGGGCTGATGATAAAAAAAAAAAGTACATTGCGAGTAGTATTAGAACCATGAGACTACTTGTAATTAGTACCACCACACGGGGAACACCATGGGTTGCTTTTACTTGCGCGTAGTACCACTATGTTAGGTACAAAATAGGTTTGTGATTGGTACCAATGAGTTGGCCATGCACGTAGAGGCGCGCGGCTGTGAGCTTGCATCCGGGAGATAGTAGGTTCGAATCCCACTATCGGCAGCCCTGAAGATGGTTTTCTGTGGTTTCCCATTTTCACACCAGGCAAATGCTGGGGCTGTACCTTAATTAAGGCCACGGCCGCTTCCTTCCAACTCCTAGGCCTTTCCTATCCCATCGTCGCCATAAGACCTATCTGTCGGTGCGACGTAAAGCCACTAGCCAACCTTACCTTTGTTTTTTAATGTAAATCTTTTTTCAGTACGGGCCATTATGAAGTTTTTGACCTTATATACGCTACCAGGCCTGGTGTCATAACACTAACCACGAACAACACTGATGCACTCTGGTGATCATTCTACCTGTCACAGAGAATTGCAACTCTAATCCTTTACATACCCACCAATGGTGTGTACGTGTACGAAGTTACATTGACATCCGACCATTTATTCTGCGTGCTTCATTTTTGTCAGGCAGTGTATTAAACCTCACACGGGAGCTATTGTTTACAAATGACATGCTTTGTGTTCATATTCCAGTACCTTCAAACTTTCGTGTGCCAAGTATTTCCAGATGTACAGGATTTTATAGTGTGTTATTTTCAGAGCTATGTACCTCAGCATGGCCTTAGGACAGTTGAACCCTTCCACCCCTTTGTATACTGTATCATGTGGTTATGTTGCTCCATTTAGTACTGTATCTTTGAGGTACATAGTACAATTCATTTTTACATATTTCTTTATGTTGCACTGATACATATATGTCTTTTGGCTACGATGGGACAGGAAAGGGTTAGGAGTGGGAAGGAATTGACTGTGGCCTTTATAAGGAACAGCTCCAGCATTTGCCTGGTGTGAAAAAGTGAAACCAGGGGAAACGTGTATACTGTAAAAGCATTATCCAGTACAAGAATCTATATCACTTGTGCTTAAAGGTCCAGGTAGAAATATCTATAAACCGGGCGAGTTGGCCATGCACGTAGAGGCGCGCGGCTGTGAGCTTGCATCCGGGAGATAGTAGGTTCGAATCCCACTATCGGCAGCCCTGAAGATGATTTTCTGTGGTTTCCCATTTTCACACCAGGCAAATGCTGGGGCTGTACCTTAATTAAGGCCATGGCCGCTTCCTTCCAACTCCTAGGCCTTTCCTATCCCATCGTCGCCATAAGACCTATCTGTCGGTGCGACGTAAAGCCACTAGCCAAGAAGAAAAAAAATTCTATGTCATCTTCCAATTTTGAATTAGAAGGCAGGTTTGTCAGTCAGAAGGCAGATGATTGAGATATTTAAGTATTGTGTTACTCGAACAAATACAGGTTTAGCTGCCAGTCATTCTGGCATTCGAAGGGTTATTTCCAGTCTTAAAGTTCTTGTAGGAGTCTCCTGGGTGAGTTTGTCCGAATAATCCACATAGTTTTACCTTCAGCTGACCACACACAGCATGATGCTGGCATATGACAATATCTGAAAGGCAGAATATTAAGATATGCATTAATTATAGGGAGACAGGCAGTGTGAATAAATGATGGATGCGATAGTGGTAGTCTTACAGTAACCATGCAGTACTGGGATTGGTACCTCTGAATAGTTTCTTGCAGTAATTAACATCTACTGCGATGTCTCTTCGAACTGAAGTCCATATTTATAATGTATAAATTTCATTTTTGTTCCGTATTGAAGTGCAATTATAAGAAAAAAATTTCAATACAGTATATCAAATAAATGATACTACATCAGTCTTGGGACTAGTTTCAGCCACTTAGTGGCCATCTTCAGCCAAATAAAAATTAAACAGATTATGTGATAACTAGTCCAGCCCCGCGGTGTAGGGGGCAATGTGTCTGCCTGTCACCCAGCGGCCCCGGGTTTGATTCCCAGCCGGGTCAGGTTTTTAATTATAAATGATTAATATCCCCGGCCTGGGGACTGGGTGTTTGTGACGTCCTTAATGTTCCTTTCCTCACATTCAACACTTTACACTTCCGCCATTTCCAAATACACACGGGTTCATAACATATGGTGCAAAGTAGGGGCAAAAGATCATCTTAGGTCGATGCCCCAAACCCCGAATAAATAGCATTTTTAAAAAATGTGATAAATACAACATATGTATACCAGACAAAGACAATGTTGCAGTAGTAAATTATAACCTAAAAATACATATAACCCCCTGTGGGTGGGGGACGCAGACGAGGAATACACCCACGGTATCCCCTGCATGTCGTGAGAGGCGACTTAAAGGGGCGACCAAGAGATTATCAAATTAGAACCATGAGACTACTTGTAATTAGTACCACCACACGGGGAACACCATGGGTTGCTTTTACTTGCGCGTAGTACCACTATGTTAGGTACAAAATAGGTTTGTGATTGGTAGCAACAGAGTGCGCTTCCGGCTTTTACAGTACCTGTGATTAGTACCAGTATATGAGCAACACCATGGTTCTGGCTTGCCTATGATTCGTAACCACTCTATGAGGAACATCACGGGATCGTAAGAGTCCCCGTGGTTAGTACACTTCTGTGATGAACACCATAGGTTTGTGTTGCCTGTAAATGGTGCTGCAATGTGCGAAACACCATAGGTCTGTATTGCGAGGGCCATCCGGGAAGTAGTACCCGTTAGCGCCGCATGAAGCGCTGACAACTCGGGTAGCTGCTGGGCAAGGTCAAACCGAGTCAGTGGCTTGTCTGCCTGCTCTGTGCGAGGTTGCGTGATGCTACCATTGCCTGTGTTGTCTGTGATTGTTTAAAATATTTAAACAAATTGAGAACCCCGCCAGTTGTGAAGTGAGAGCCGTGATTAAATTTCTTAATGCACGAAACGTTTGACCTTCATCGCCAATTAACGGAGGTGTATTGAGACAATGTGATGGACGGGTCGTCTGTTCGGCCCTGGTGTCGCAACTTGAACCTGGGGAGGGGGAATACACATGACGAGGAGCGTTCGGGGAGACCATCTGTTATTACAGACCAAATGCTGAGCGCAGTAGACGAATGCGTGAGGAACGATCGGCGCGTCACAATTGATGAACTCTGTGAACATTTTCGTAATGTGTCTCGAACAATTTGTTCATGAAATTGTCAAAGACCATCTGCATTATTCAAAAATCTGTGGAAGGTGGGTCCCTCACATGCTTACAGAGGAGCACAAAACCAAGCGTATGGCTGCAGCACTGACGTTTCTGGGACGTTATTCTGATGAAGGAGACTCTTTCCTGACTCGCATCATTACTGGGGACGAAACATGGGTTTGTTATGCATCACCCGAGAGTAAACAACAGTCAATAGAGTGGCATCATGCTCATTTACCAACCAAACAAAAAAAATTCAAGACAGTTCTGTCCACCAGCAAACTCATGGCAACCGTTTTCTGGGATCGCTGAGGTGTACTGCTCATTGATTTTAATGCTAATGCGTATTGTGAAACATTAAAGAAATTACGGCGGGCAGTACAAAATCAACGGTGAGGTCTATTGTCTACAGGCGTCATTCTCCCTCATGACAATGCCAGGCCTCATGTAGCTGCGATAACACAACTTTTGCAGCAATTCAAGTGGGAAACCTTCAACCATCCCCCGTATAGCCTGGACTTGGCCTCTTCGGATTTTCATCTCTTTACGAAGCTTAAAGTCTTTCTGGCGGGAAAAATATTTGACAGCGATGAAGAAATTAAACGAGCCGTGACTACGTATCTCAATACGCTGGCGGCGGAGGACTATGATGCTGGAATACAAAAACTCGTCCCACGTTATGACAAATGCCTAAATTTGCTTGGAGATAATGTGGAGAAGTAGTGTAAAGTATGCTCTTTCCAATAAAAATGTGTATATTTGTTAATATTTACTCCTGTGTCTATTGCGCAAACGGGTACCACTTTCCGGATGGCCTTCGTACATGTGCAAATTTCATTACCTCTGAGTAGTACCATAATGTGTGGAATACTGTGAGTCTACGCTACTTTTGATTAGTACCGCAACATGACAAATACCATGGTTCTACTTTCCTAGCGATAAGTACCGTTATGAGGAGCGGATGACTTGGATTTTGGGCCCCTTTAGACTGCAAGCATCATCGATTGAGTAATATGCTGTAGAAGCAGTCCCTTGGTCAGTAATACTCTAGTTTTACGTCAGTTTCTGTGAATATGAGGCATTGCTGGACGATCCATTGATTGTTTTAAATACATTTCCTTCTATTCATTCCTCGCGTTTTGAATTCTATATTTCATTACATTTTGTCTCATTTCGTAGCATTAGGGGCTGATGACATAGATGTTAGGCCCCTTTAAACACCAAGCATCATCAGCATCAAAATACATATAATGACAAAAATTATGGTTATGATCTTGTCATAATATGATGTCTTTAAGTTGACATAGGACCTCAGGCAAAGAAGTAAATCTCTGTCTGATGTGGAACAAGCACTGACTTGCTGGAGGAAGCATGCAGGCCATGTAAACAAAGGAATGGATAGGGAACAAGCACTGACTTCTTGTTTAACCTTCAGCTGACCACACACAGCAAGATGTTGGCATATGTCTGAATACCGTACTTACTCATGTATTAGACCCCCTTGGCTTTTCGAGATGAAGAAAATGAAAAATATAAATCTCATGTACATGACCCCCAATGTAATTCGTCAGTAAAGAACAATGATTCCACTTCAAAGCGTGTACAAGCCTTATGCAGCTCTGATGACAAAACACAAATTTGTTAATAGTTTCGTCCGTACGATCAACGCAATGAAAACACGCTTCAAAGTCATACAGTACATCTGTGTTTCGTAGTTAAGAGAAGTCCGCCTCCTTAGCATAGGCCTACTGCAGCTCTGATGACATCACACAAATAGGTAAATGGTTACGTGTCCGACCCGTGTATTGCAAGCACGCGTCAGTCGTGTATATAAGTCTGTGTTTTGTAGTTAAGAAAGTCTGCCAGCGTAATGGTTAGCACAATTAGCTGCCGTTCTCAGGAGCCTGAGTTCGATTCCCAGTA
The DNA here is from genome assembly GCF_040414725.1 of Anabrus simplex. NCBI lineage: Eukaryota > Metazoa > Arthropoda > Insecta > Orthoptera > Tettigoniidae > Anabrus > Anabrus simplex. The sequence goes on along the minus strand of NC_090266.1, from coordinate 425,327,379 downwards.
CTGTATTGCCCGAGATTTAAGAATAGCAGGAAGGTTGATATGCGGTAAAAATGTTACATGCAACTCCCTTCCACTGAGGGCCTGTCTAAAAAAGAGCTGCACCACCTCAGGATGTGGAAACGGAGTTTACTTTAGTTAAGAAATATTCACGGTTGTTGCTAGGCCTATTGTTAATAAAGGCAGGCAAGATCATTAATGAAGTGATTGTTTAATATCTCGTAACTCAATCCAATATAGGTTTTTTTATGGAGAGAAGTAGGTTTAAAACATAATAAAAACAATCCAATCACAATTGTTTTACTCGCCAACGTACCTAACAAATAATAATAATAATAATAATAATAATAATAATACTGATTTTATGTCTCTACTTACTTTCAATTATTTTCGGAGACGCCGAACAAACCGTACTAGGGTATTCATTACAAAATGGGATACACTGGGCGAGTTGGCTGTGCGGTTAGGGGCGCGAAGCTGTGAGCTTGCATCTGGGAGATAGTGGGTTCGAATCCCACTGTCGGCAGCCCTGAGGATGGTTTTCTGTGGTTTCCCAATTTCACTCCAGGCAAATGCTGGGGCTGTACTTAAGGCCACGGCTGCTTTCTTCCCACTCCTAGCCCTTTCCTATCCCATCATTGCTATAAGACCTGTCTGTGTTGGTGCGACGTAAAGTCACTAGCGAAAAACAGGGGGGGGGGGTACAACGAACGTATGAAACTGAACATTATGATAATAAAATGCATTACCGCCACACCTGTAGATATTGATAAATGCGGCAAACTTTTCTGTAATTTATTTTTATTCTCTCCGTCATGGAACTTTTAGCACTATCCGGGCGATAGCATACCTAACCTAAACAATGTGGACTCTCTTATCTCATTTACAGTTGTTTAGGTAAATCCTGATGTGATAAATGTAGAGAACAAGCATGAAGTATACTTAAAAATAAGGGTCTGGCTTTCAACAGCCACAGTTATCAAAAGAATGCTTCCAGTCACTATGTATTACATTCGGAAATACAACTCGTAACATATGCTAGTTACCAGCTGGTGGTTTGGCACGCTTTCAACAACACGGCTTTATTCAGGAGTGGCTTCTGTTACACATACACCAGCTGGGAATATCGGAGACCATCTCCTGAAACCATTTGGGAAGAGCTTCACACAGTTTGGACTCTATAGTCGGGAACGAAACTGTTTTTAAAAGGTTCAAAAAAGACGGAACCTCGAATGCTCTCAGTCTCTATTGCAGTGCATGGCTGACGAGATCACAGTGAAGATGACGTCACTTGGAATGACTACACGCCGGTAGCAGGGAACATTTTCTTTGGCAGGGTAGTTAGCGGCGCAAGACATTTAAAATGAAAGCAGTGATCAGGTTTAGTGTATGGTAGGCCTACTGCTCATCTGACAGGGACAAATGACTGGCCATTGAGTTATTTTGTATCAATATAGCACAATATGATAATATGATACCCTTATCCCTTTTCTCTACGGTGTCGTAGCGAGTTTTTACGACCGCATGCTCTTCCTGACGTCGACCTCAAAAAAGGAATTAATGAGATGAAACGAATGGCATGATATGAGTATCTAAAACAGATTATATCTACTTTTTATAAGCCTTGCTTCTTCTACATCAGACACTGAGCTCGATAGCTGCAGTCGCTTAAGTGCCGCCAGTATCCAGTAATCGGGAGATAGTGGGTTCGAACCCCATTGTCGGCAGCCCTGAAGATGGTTTTCCGTGGTTTCCCATTTTCACACCAGGCAAATGCTGGGGCTGTACCTTAATTAAGGCCACGGCCGCTTCCTTCCCATTCCCAGGCCTTTCCTATCCCATCGTCGCCATAAGACATATCTGTGTCGGTGCAACGTAAAGCAAATAGCAAACAAAACAAAACAAATCTACATCAGACATTAGAGATTTACTTCTTTGCCTGAGGTCCTAAGTCAACTTAGACATATTATGACAAGATCATAACCATAATTTTTATAATATGTATTTTAATGTTATAATTATTCCTGCAACATTATCTTTGGTATATATAGGTTTTAGTTATCACATAATGTTTAATTTTTATTTGGCTGAAGATGGCCACTAAGTGGCTGAAACTAGTCCCAAGACATGTAATATCATTTACTTGATATATTGTATTGAAGTCCATATCTCGAACTAGACTTGTTGGCTGAATGGTCAGCATACTGGCCTTTGGTTCAGAGGGTCCCGGGTTCGATTCCCGGCCAGCTCGGGGATTTTAATTGCTTCTGATTCATTCTTCTTGCTCGGGGACTGGGTGTTTGTGTCTGTCCCAACACTTTCCTCTTCATATTCACACATCACACTACACTACCAACCACTACAGAAACACACAATGGTGATTACATCCCTCCATATAGGGTTTAGGAAAAGAAGAAAAGTCCATATCTTGAACTGTATGCCAAAATTATATGGTATCCATACTTTTGTTGAGATGTATATTTTTTCATAAGCCATCATGTTTTTAAATGTGATATTTCTTTTTTTTTTAAGATTTTATTTGTCCCATAGTTTATCTCAACAGTTATGATACAAACTGCATGACAACACTACTCAAGTGTGCTGCCTAGTCCTTGAAGTGCTGTGTATACACTACTGTTCTTTTAACCTTATCACATTCATAAGTAACTTAGTGACATTCCACATAACATCTTGACTTATCTTGCCACTTTCACCCTACGATTCACATCTCTGCAGATTTTCTTCAAGCCGTAATCAGCATGTAGTGAATTGGACATCTCTACTAAATTTACCTTTGGATGATATCCAAATTAATAATCTGATATTTTTATTGCAGCTCCTGGTCATTGAGTTCAATGAGAAATTAGACTACAGCTTTCCAACAAATTCTCATGTGAGTTGTGTTGTTTCATGTGAGTTCAGTTGAGACTGAATGCATGCCTTTTCTAAACTTCCTAACTGTGTGATGTGATAAAAAATTACAATTTAGAACAGAGAGCTATGTTTATATTTGATCTAGAGTATATAACGGACTATATACCTGCCGCGATTTGCTGCCCTTTAGTTCCTTCTCATGGCATGTGGAAGTGAAGAAGTGAAATTCTCATGGTACAGCTTAGGTTAGTCAATCTGTGGATATAATTATCACTACCATTTCACAATCACATAAAATGTATATAAGTTTTTAACTTTATTGTTCAAGTTGCACTATAGATGGATATTTTAATAAGTCATCTAGTTGAATGAAATCATTCTTATGTTATTTGCTTTACTTCTCACTAACTTCTTTTAGTTTTTGGAGACACCAAGGTGGGGGAATTTAGTCCCGCAGGAGTTCTTTTACGTACCAGTAAATCTACCGACGGGAGGCCGACACATTTGAACACCTTCAAATACCACTGGATTGAGTCAGGATTGAACCTGCCAAGTTGGGGTCAGAAGGCCAGCGCCTCGAACGTCTGAGCCACTCAGCCCGGCAATGAGATCATTTACCTAGTAAATAGTCATTTAGTTTTACCAGAGATGTATACGTGATAACAACTAAGTGGGTTGGCTGCATGGTATGGAATTCGTAGTTGTAAGCCTGCGTTCAGGAAATGGTGGATTTGAACCCCACCATCGACAACCTTGAAGATGGTTTTCCGTGGTTTTCCATTGTCACACAGGGCAAATATTGGGGCTGTATCTTAATTAAGGCACAGCTGCTTCCTTCCCAGTCCTAGTCCTTTCCTCGTGTGTTGTCGCCTAAAATCTGAGTTAGAACAGTGTTAAAGCCCTAGAAAAAGAAAAAAAAAAACTTTATCATTCTGCTGCATATATTAAAATGTGTAGTGATGAAGGCTATATGACAAATTGATAGGTAACATAATTTATTTGAGAAAGTTAGAAGAATTGCCTGCGGCTGCTGCACATTATGAATTAATGGGAGACTTCTGCAATGCGTCTGTGTATGAGAGATAAGGAAAACTACAAAAATCATGGTGCAATAGCACTGATGTGCCTTGGGCTGTCAAACTATCGCTGCTGAGGCCGAAGGCCTGCAGATTATTGGGTGACGTGGTCATTGCGATGGCCATTATTCTTGGCTTTCTAGATAGGGCGTGTGAGATTAATATAAGAAATAAGTTGACAAGAGGGTCCCTTTTCAATACAATATATGAAGTAAATTATATTATATCATTATAATTATTATAATTGTGTGGGATTAAGTTCTTAGATAATGAATGGACAAGTTAATTTGCTATATTTCTCTTAGATTTTTTAATGGAGATGCTAGTATTGTGTATAAAGAGAAACAGATCTTCAAGACAACAATTAATATCTGTTAATATCTCCAGTGTGGCTTTTGAACAATTTAACTTCTCTTGGATAAACCAAATGTGATTAGTTTTGTGAGTGTTGTTCTGACATTCAGAAAACTGATCATCTGGAAGTGGATTGTGTACTAAAGGGCTAATTACGGTTAGACCTATTAAATCCTAAATCATCATAAGGTACTAGAAATGTGGATTTGTAGGTGTTATTCCAATCAAAGGGAAAGTGGTCTGTAAACAAGAATCATGGTTCCTTTTAAATTTTTTTGTAAGGAAATATGGAGATAATGGCTGTAATTCTTAGGGGCTTCCTTTGTGACTTTTGATGCTTTATGGCCCAGCATACAGAGCAGTTATTTTGGTTTATTCAATATGAATCTAGACAGACTGCCTAAAAGAGTAGGTTCACATGTTTTTATTTTGAATGCACATAGTTTAATGCTGTTTCACATTACAGAACTGTCAGTTTATTTGAATTGACGTATTTTGATGTTAGGTTGTGTACCAGGAAAAGTTGATTTTTAAGAGCATGAGGTCTCTCTGAGGGGTGCCTAGTCCTTAGGAGATGGTACAGAGAGGGAGGATCGCAAGGCAAAATAATAGATTTATATCTTTCTTTCCTTTATTCAATCTCTGGGAGGTCACCCTATTATATCGCCGAATCATAGATATTTACTAGAAAATAAATCCCAATTTCAACAACAGAATACCGAAAAATTAAGTTGATCAAGTAAAATTCAACTGAATAATGTCCTTTCTCAATCAGTTATGTCCATCATAATTTTCATGGCATAAATTATTAATAATAAAGCATGTTGTAAGTAAATAAAAAATCCTAAAGTCTGTTCTATTGGCACTTGCGATTTCCGATTACGCTTTCTGCAGAAATAAAATAAAGTAAATTTGGTAATTCCTTCTTGTGAACACATCAAACTCAAATATGAAACACTTGAAATTAAATCTGGTATAAAGTTCTGAGTATTGTCCTTTTTTTTAATTATTGTACACTTTACGTAAATATTGTAAATTGAGAGTTTGATACACTTCCACTAAGAATGAAGCACTCAATTGATATTTTAAAGTTCCAATAAGTGAGAAAATACGACATTACGAGAGCATACAGTTATTTTGATTATTGTTTGGTCCAAGGAGCTATACCAGATGAATGCAGAGTTGCTATAGTAGCCCCTGTGCATGAAGGAAAGGGTGATAGACATAAAGCTGAAAATTACAGTCCAGTAAGTTTGACATGCATTGTATGCAAGCTTTGGGAACGCATTTTTTCTGATTATATTAGACACTAGCTGATGTACCCGTGCTTCGCTACAGGATTCTCAGAAAGACTGACTTGGTTGTTTTCCTAACTGAATTCAACATAGGTCATTACAAAAACGTCAGTAGGAATGTAGCGATTGAAATACAATCAATCAATCAATACTGATCTGCATTTAGGGCAGTCGCCCACGTGGCAGATTCCCTATCTGTTGCTTTCCTAGCCTTTTCCTAAATGATTTCAAAGAAATTGGAGATTTATTGAACGTCTCCCTTGGTAAGTTATTCCAATCCCTACCTCCCGTTCCTATAAATGAATATTTGCCCCAGTTTGTCCTCTTGAATTCCAACTTTATCTTCATATTGTGATCTTTCCTACTTTTACAAACGCCATTCAAACTTATTCATCTACTAATGTCATTCCACGCCATCTCTCCGCTGACAGCTCGGAACATACCACTTACATGTTATAATTCTCATGTTAGGTCCATATTGAAATGTACGTAAATACAAAGTATGTTACAAGTGTTTATTTATATATCCACCTATTCATATATAAATAAACACTTGTAACATACTTTGTATTTACATACCACTTAGTCGAGCAGCTCTTCTTCTTTCTCTCAATTCTTCCCAACCCAAACTTTGCAACATTTTTGTAACGCTACTCTTTTGTCGGAAATCACCAGAACAAATCGAGCTGCTTTTCTTTGGATTTTTTCCAGTTCTTGAATCAGGTAATCCTGGTGAGGGGTCCCATACACTGGAACCATACTCTAGTTGGGGTCTTACCAGAGACTTATATGCCCTCTCTCTTACATCCTTACTACAACCCCTAAACACCCTCATAACCATGTGCAGAGATCTGTACCCTTCATTTACAATCATATTTATGTGATTACCCCAATGAAGATCTTTCTTTAGCTGGAATAACCAGGTCGCAGGCTGCCGTGAACACGCCTCTGTCATTATTCCGTTAAATATGCACACTACTCATTCCAATCGGTGCCTCAGAGTAGGGATTGAATAGCTCGAATACTATGATGAACCAGTGTGTTACGTACCAGATATATAAGAAAATGTATGAACCAGAGGAATGGCATGCTAAAGAAGAAAGTTATCTTACTCCCCAGCTACTTCCCGCCAATATACAGGCAGGCGGTTACAGTCGGTACGACCAGGCGAGTTGCCCGTGTGGTTAGGGGCGCACAGCTGTGAGCTTGCATCCGAGAGATAGTGGATTCGAACCCCACTGCCGGCAACCCTGAAGATGGTATTCCGTGGTTTCCCATTTTCACACCAGTCACACTAGGCTGTACCTTAAAGCCAAGGCCGCTTCCTTCACACCACTATTCATTTCCTATCCCATTGTCGCCATAAGACCTACCTGTGTCGGTGCGACGTCCAGCAAATTAAGAAAAACTTGGTACGCTGCAGTAATCCTATCTATCGGGGATGAGAGAAAACAGAAGACAAAAAGCACATCACAACAAACAATGGTCAATGTAATGTTATTGTTGATAAAGTTTATGAACTTTCTATATTGCAGGCCTTCACATTAGTTTTCTTTTGACTCTGTGATATTAGGGTGTCTTACAAAATTATTGATATCGTAGACTGTAGTTCCTTATTTTCAGACTTTACATACCGATTTTCACTAAATTCTGTTTACCCATTTTCTCGTGACTCGGCGCTGATATGGACTTAATAACAAAAATCCAAATTCGTGAATATCTCTGATTATATGCGGTACGGTAACAATGTATAAGACATAAGTGTTCGGAAATTTAATAACTTCTTACATAACTACTACTAACTTACGACATAACTAAAGTTATGTTAGTTATGTAGTATTTATCGATACGACCACTAATAACATAAATAACTTATTTGAGAATTACATTTCAGGCCTTCCCCTAAATTACCATTTCACTCAACGTGAAGAAAATAATTTGTAGCCTAGATTGCAGTGGTTCATCACCCGACATCACATACCGATTTTCATTAAATTCTCTTCAGCCGTTTTCTATTGATGCGAGTACATACAGGCAGACAGACAGACAGAAATTACGGAAAAGTAAAAAATGCATTTCCTTGTTACTGTCGACATGACAGATACAGAAATATCATTCATTTCAAATTCTGAGCAATGTACAGACAAAATTCTTATTTTATATATAATAGATGTTTGTGAAAATAATAACTGGTTCGATAGAAATCAGTTCGGTATTAGGAAAGGTTATTCCACTGAAGCTCAACTTGTAGGATTCCAGCAAGATATAGCAGGTATCTTGGATTCAGGAGGTCAAGTGGTCTGTATCGTGATTGACCTGTCTAAAGCATTTGATAGGGTGGATCATGGGAGACTACTGGCAAAAATGAGTGCAATTGGACTAGACAAAAGAGTGACTAAATGGGTTGCTATATTTCTAGAAAATAGATCTCAGAGAATTAGAGTAGGTGAAGCTTTATCTGACCCTGTAATAATTCAGAGGGGAATTCCTCAAGGCAGTATTATCGGACCTTTGTTTTCTTATATATATAAATGATATGAGTAAAGGAGTGGAATCGGAGGTAAGGCTTTTTGCTGATGATGTTATTCTCTATAGAGTGATAAATAAGTTACAAGATTGTGAGCAACTGCAACGTGACCTCGAAAATGTTGTGAGATGGACAGCAGGCAATGGTATGTTGATAAACGGGGTTAAAAGTCAGGTTGTGAGTTTCACAAATAGGAAAAGTGCTCTCAGTTTTAATTACTGCGTTGATGGGGTGAAAGTTCCTTTTGGGGATCATTGTAAGTATCTAGGTGTTAATATAAGGAAAGATCTTCATTGGGGCAATCACATAAATGGGATTGTAAATAAAGGGTACAGATCTCTGCACATGGTTATGAGGGTGTTTAGGGGTTGTAGTAAGGATGTAAAAGAGAGGGCATATAAGTCTCTGGTAAGACCCCAACTAGAGTATGGTTCCAGTGTTTGGGACCCTCACCAGGATTACCCGATTCAAGAACTGGAAAAATCCAAAGAAAACAGCTCGATTTGTTCTGGGTGATTTCCGACAAAAGAGTAGCGTTACAAAAATGTTGCAAAGTTTGGGCTGGGTAGAATTGAGAGAAAGAAGGGGAGCAGCTCGACTAAGTGGTATGTACAACATAAGATTGATACTGAAGCCTCCACCTTATCAATACATTTATTTACATACTATTATTCTCAGTACTGGTTTCGACCCTTTAAGGGTCATCCTCAGCTGACAATTACAAATATAGTTCTTAAAACATCACAATGGAAAATGTTGTACAGTCGTGACAATTTTCCAATTCAACAGATAGTCTAAAACAAATGATACAATTAAAATAGTAAAATAAGTCCTCTCTTCTTGGATTGTAAAAGGGTTACGTAGTATAAAAGGACATGTCATTTGCAAATGTTTTTGTTGTTTTGATCAGCGTAAAAATTGAAACTTGCAATGCTATGTATGCACTGATAGTAGTATTCTTGAAGTGTCCACTATTTTGCGTTAAAACTTATGGCTAATTGATTAAAACATTTCGAGGGTTTATTCTTGTAATAACTATATTGTTTGTTTCACAGTGTTCCTCTGCCGGTAGTGTGAGCGTCTTGAAGTGACTTGGACACTGTTTTTGAAGAATTGGGTACTCGAGTACTCGACGTGCTGCCGTGTAATGCACAACAGTGTCAACATATAGAATAAATACGGCCTACAACATAAAAGGAAGAAGCCTTCACGCTATCTTTCAAAATCCAGATATCAAGTATTGTAAAACAAATTGACACTTGATAAAATTATACAACCAAATTAAGGAGCACGTCGCTAAAACAAATTTTTATTCTTACAAAATGCATTTTACTATCAACTCAGCATTAGTATATATTATGAGTCTTGTACGTATATATATTGAATATGCCTCGAAGTGAATACTAGACAACTACCCAATTCTTCAAAAACAGTGTCCAAGTCACTTCAAGACGCTCATACTACCAGCAGAGGAACACGGTGAAACAAACAACATAGTTATTACAAGAATAAACCCTCGAAATGTTTTAATCAATTAGCCATAAATTTTAACGCAAAATAGTGGACACTTAAAGATTACTACTATCAGTGCATACATAGCATTGCAAATTTCAATTTTTACGCTGATCAAAACAACAAAAACATTTGCAAATGACATGTCCTTTTATACTACGTAACCGTTTTACAATCCAAGAAGAGAGGACTTATTTCACTATTTTAATTGTATCATTTGTTTTAGACGATCTGTTGAATTGGACAATTGTCAATACTGTACAACATTTTCCATTGTGATGTTTTAAGAACTATATTTGTAATTGTCAGCTGAGGATGACCCTTAAAGGGTCTAAACCCGTACTGTGAATAATAGTATGTATATAAATGTATTGATAAGGTGGAGGCTTCAGTATCAATCTTATGTTGTAGCTACAATCAATACGGAAATGAAACTTATAGATTATGATAAGTGGTATGTTCCGAGCTGTCAGTGGAGAGATGGCGTGGAATGACATTAGTAGACAAATAAGTTTGAGTGGCATTTATAAAAGTAGGAAAGATCACAATATGAAGATAAAGTTGGAATTCATGAGGACAAACTGGGGCAAATATTCATTTATAGGAAGGGTAGTTAGGGATTGGAATAACTTACCAAGGGAGATGTTCAATAAATTTCCAATTTCTTTGAAATCATTTAGGAAAAGGCTAGGAAAACAACAGATAGGGAATCTGCCACCTCGGCGATTGCCCTAAATGCTGATCGGTATTGATTGATTTGAAGGTCTTTCTTTAAGCGTTGTAAAGCGTTAATTTTCCAAGCTTATGAAATGTTAAGTAAGTGAGCTTTTAATGTTCTTTGCCAGTAATGACACTGTTTATAAAAGTTCTGTTCAAAGTCAGAATTATATTTTTGAATGGAAAAAGCACTGATATCACCTGACATACGCCTTCTTGTTGAGCTCGAACAGTTGAATACTGCTCTGCAAGCAGCAATCTGGAACTCAGCTAACAGCAAACGCCATGATGTTCCATAGTACCACGTCTCTGGAACTCTCTCTCTCGTAGTACCAAGTCCACATTGATCTGCATCAAATCTCCGTCGTTCTACATCGATCTCCGTCGTCTCGAGTCAAGATTTCTCATGTTAATAAATGAGTAGCTTTAACACGAGAAACTCCAACTGTCTCAGACGGTTGAGGCGCTGGCCTTCTGACCTCAACTTGGCAGGTTCGATCCTGGCTCAGTCCGGTGGTATTTGAAGGTGCTCCAATACGTCAGCCTCGTGTCGGTAGATTTACTTGCACGTAAAAGAACTCATGTGGGACTGAATTCTGGCACCTCGGCATCTCTAAAGACCGTAAAAGTAGTTAGTGGGACGTAAAGCTATTATTATTATTATTATTATTATTATTATTATTATTATTATTATTATTATTATTATTATTATTATATTTTTTTTATTTTTTTATTTAGTAAGGACGGGTTCGACGACCCTACTTACACTTAGATGCCCCATATTTACTCAGCTTTTCCCTAACCTTAATTACACAAACACTTCCTCTTCCAACTGATGCCTTGAATTCTCCCTGCTTCCAATATTTATTTACATAGGTTGGTCTGGTCCCTAACGTTGCTCCAAGGCATAACCAAACCAAAACCCTGGCACAACAGCCCCAAAGGGCGATGGCCTACCAACCAACCGCTGCTCAGCCCGAAGGCCTGCAGATTATGAGGTATCGTGAGGTCAGCATGACTAATCCTCTCGGCAGTTATTCTTGGCTCTAGACCAGGGCGGCCATTTCACCGTCAAATAGTTCCTCAATTGTAAACACATAGGCTGAGTGGACCTCGAACCAGCTCTCAGACCCAGGTAAAAATCCCTGACCTGGCTGGGAATCGAACGTGGGGCCTCCGACTAAGATGCAGGCACGCTACCCCTACACCACGAGGCGAGCGCTCCAAGACATTAATTACCTCCTGTAGTGTCCAGAAGTTCACTGGTAGCAATGCTCTCCCTGACATATCTCCAAGCATCTCTCAACCAACACAACCTCGTTCAAAATTGGAGCTTTCAGATTGGTTGTGGGGCGGCAGATACGAAAATTAGCGAACTCTCATGTTCATTCACATTGATGAATTACAATCTTCAGCCTATACTTCCCGACTGTTCCACAGGTTTTCAAGCCACTTGTTGTAACACTATCAACAGACTTCAACCCTCTATACCGATAAGGTCACTTTTTTCCATTTTGCACAATCTTGAGCAATACTCACTGCTATGCTATATGTACAGATTCTTACCCAAATTAACAGTTACACAAACATGATATACGTGTTAAATATTCCCTAACTACAAATTTTTGTTGTTAACACCATGTTCTTACATCTTAATTTAACAAATTCACTGGGAGTGAGATTTCTAGATCTTAATGGGTGGGTAGGAGATAGGGATCTATGGTCAGATGGCCTTCACATAAACTGGTCTTGATTTGACAAGCAGATTTTACATTGGAAGTAGTTCGTTTTTATGAGAGCTTAGTCGAAAGGGACGTCAATCCGAGAATCTTGAGGTGTTGATGTGTTTTCTGTTTTTACAATATTTGAATGATGGTGCGTCCCTTTGACTGCTACTACAATGCCCCGTGCTACTTGTTACATTATGGTGACTGCTTGCTTTCGTGTAGCTTTTTGCCATAAATATTAATTCTCCGTCCTGACATCAGTTACATTTTCTGTTATAGCTTGAACATAATCACACTCTTCCTGGATTATGGATGAGTTTTCTGAACGATGATTGACAGTTCTTTTGTTTGCTCTCTTTTCGGGAGATAGTGGGTTCGAGCCCCACTGTAGGCAGCCCTGAAAATGTTTTTCTGCGGTTTTCCATTTTCACACCAGGCAAATGCTGGGACTGTACCTTAAGGCCACGGCCGCTTCCTTCCTACTCCTAGCCCTTTCCTGTCCCATCGCTGTAAGATCTATCTTAATGTTATTATTTCAATCCAAGATCTATCTGTGTCGGTGCGATGTAAAGCAAGTTGTAAAAAAAAAAAAAAAAAAAAAAAAAAAGAGAGAGAGAGAGAGAGAGAGAGAGAAAAAAGTTCCAAATGATAGACAGTGAGCTGGTTTGAGGAATAGAAAGAGAATGGGTGGCATATAGGGATGCTGCAGTAGAAAAAGCAAGGGAATGCCGAGGAACAACTGTGTAAAGATGGGTAAAAGCGAATGTCTTGAATGAAGAAGTGATGGAAGCTTGCAAATGTAATCGGAAGGTGTGTCAGAAATGAAGGACTGATGCAGACAGTGAATTGTACATGCATGAACGAAACAGATCAAAACAAATAATTGTTGAATTCAAGAAGAAGTCTTTGGAGGATTTTGGTAATAACCCGGAAAGGCTAGATCAAGCAGCAGTGAAACCTTTTTGGACAGTAATAAAGAATCTTAGAAAGGGAGGGAAAAAGGAAGTGAATAGTGTTTAGGGTAAATCAGGTGAACTCATAATAGATCCCACGGAATCATTGGACGGATGGATGGAATATTTTGAAAATCATCTCAGCGTAGAAGGAAATCTTCCTGTTGTTGTCGCAAATAACCAAGCTCATGGCGAAGACAATGATACCGGTGAAATTATGCTTGAGGAAGTGGAGAGGATGGTAAACTCCATTCTCATAAAGCAGCAGGAATAAATTAAATTAGACCTTAAATAGTGAAATATAGTGGGAAGGCAGGGATGAAATGGCTTCATAGATTGATGAGGTTAGTGTGGAATTTTAGTAAGGTACCTTCTGACTGGCTGGACAAAAGCAGTGACTGTTCTTATATGTAAGCAAGGGAACAGGAAGGATTGCAACAACTATTGAGGTATTTCAGTGATCAGTATACTAGGCAAGGTGTTTACTGGCGTTTTGGAAGGGAGGATGCGATCAGTGGTTGAGAGTGAGTTGGATGAAAATTTGTATGGTTTCAGACCAAAAGGGGCTGTCAGGTTTATATTTTCAATTTGCATCAGGTAATGGAAAAATGGTACGAGAGTAACAGACGGTTAGCCTTGTTTTGTAGATGTAGAGAAGACATATGATAGAGTACCAAGGAAAATGATGTAGCCATACAGGGGATTATGGGATTAAAGTTAATTTATGAATAGCAATCAAAGGCCTTCATGTTGACAATTGGCCTGCAGTGTGAATTGATAGTGGAGTGAATTCTTGGTTCAAGGGGTTAGGCAAGGCTGTAATCTTTTACAATCAATTTTCGTAGTTTATGTGGATCATCTACTAAACGGTATAAAATAGGCAGTGAGTATGATATGCAAATTAGCCTTTCCAAGACTGAAGTGATGTCGGTAGGGAAGAAACCTAAGAGAATTGTATGGCAGGTTGGGAATACAAAAGTGGAATAGGCAGATCATTTCAAGTATTTAGGATATGTATTCTCATAGGATAGTGAAAATCCACAGTCTGTTTTCAGTCATTCGACCGGGTCAGGAATGGAATGAATGAAGCCTCCTCTAGCAGCGATTATAGGAAATGTGCCAGCTGCCGAAGCCTGTCGCACTCCTCTGGGACGATGATTAACGAATGACAGATGAAATGAAAGGATGAGACCAACTTTGCTGTATGGGAATGAAGGCTGGGTGGACTCAGGATATGTTATCATAACTTAGAAGTTTATACCTGTTAGATTCTTCGGTCTTTTGAAATTAATCTTTAATAAATTTTGAAGAAAACATATGGTAATAGAATTATGCCTGAAAAATAAATAGGTATAACTGTTTTCTTTTTCAGATAGTTTATAAATGTTTTTATTCAAAATTAGTTTTGGCAGACTGAAGAACCTAAAAGTTACAAATTAACCGAGTTGAAACTGAAAACAGATGGCTACGGATATCACAAAAATAAAGTTAGAAGTAACATGCATGAAAGTAGCGAGAATGATGGCTGGTACAAACAGGAGGGTTACTCAGAATGAGGAGATAAAGGCTATGTTAAGAATGATTGATGAAGCTGTATGCATAAACCAGCTTCGGTAGTTGGGTTGTGTGAGGTGTATGGAGGATGATAGGTTACCTGGAAGAATAACGGCCCCGTTCATGGAAAATAAGAGAAGTAGAGGGAGATCAAGGTGACGATGCATGGACTCTGTTTCTAATGATTTAAAGATAAGAGGTATGGAACTAAATGACACCACAGAGCTGGTTACAAATTGAGGATTGGTAAGGTGTTTAGTAAATTCATAGAGGCTTGCAGACTGAACGTTAAAAGGCATAACAGTGTATAATGGTGATATATGTTATATATTTTTATTTTCTTTCCCGACAATATGCAACTGAACATCCTTGGATTTGTATCAGTGTGATTGTTTTTTGTTTACAGGAGCTCTTGATAAAAAGTTATCGTCTGAAATGGGTTACAAAGATATTGTCAAAGCCTCAAGTAATGATGCTTTAATGACTTCAAAGCAAATCGAGAAAGATTTATTACGAACAATGCCAGGCAATGCATGCTTCAGCCATTTAAGTAGCACTGGCATTCCCCGCCTCAGAAGAGTACTTCGTGGCTTAGCATGGCTCTATCCTGATATAGGGTAAGTTTGACTGATTTTGTGTCTTTTTTTTTTTAAATTTTGAGCTGTGAAGAAATCACTTGTTAAAGTTCATGGGTTTAACCTTGAAATAAAATCAGGCACCTGATTTACATATAAATAAAAATAAAACTAGTTTATAAAAAGCCTTGAAGATACTTGAGAGAAAATTAACATATGGTAAGAGACTAGTACAATATTGGTTTTAAAGGCTATACTATGAGTGAGAAGTTTACATTTGGTGAAAGTCTTTACAATAGTGACTTTGGAAGACTACTATTATAAATAAAATGAATAAAGCAACAGTTTGTTATAGACAAGTGGTAAAATTGCTATAAAATGTTGACTGACTAAATGAGAAAGTCTTCAAAAATGTTTTTCTGTTTCCTACATCAGTGTTTGAAGTGATGTATCCACAAAGACGCACACAAAATGCTGTAAGTTGTGTACACTTTTTTATTCACCAATTATATTTACATCTTCTACATACACGCACTAATGAACTGGCATCGAGACAAAACACTACTACGAAGAATCAGAAGAAGACTGCACCAGATGCATGTCAACTACCAACCCAACAAAACCAATTCATACACATGACTTCAAACACTCAGTTAATACGACTTCCACACAAGTCTCATTAAACAACTCAACTCTACTGGAGCCTGGCCAGGCTTCTAAAAGAATGATATAACATTTCCCCCCCCCCCCCCGTAAATTTGAGAGTCTCCAATAGCCTATTTATAATGTAAAGAACTTGCTACATGGTTCTAGTCCCACATAGCATTGTTCTGGACTTACTACAGTGTGTTTTGCAATGTTACTTTGGATTATACATTATATATACAGGTAATAATAAATTATATACTATTAATTACATGTTCTTACATTACATAAACTCCTATTAATATATATACAGCAGATGTTTCATGGCATAACCTCACAAATAATACGATCATGATTATACCATATAAGGTTCGTACACAAGTATGTAAATAATACTACTAATACTAAATGGATCTTAACATTTCATAACCATACCTCACAAATAATAATAATAATAATAATAATAATAATAATAATAATAATAATAATAATAATAATAATAATAATAATAATAATAATAATAATAATAATAATAATAATAATTACTATCCAAGGGTTAATGAATATTGTTTCCAAGTTATATTAGTCTCTTACACTAGCATCAATATCCCCCCTATAACTTGAAACAATTCCAACAGTCTATCACACTCGTCGACACTGCCTTGATCATAGATTGTATCTTCTCTCTTCCTCGACATCGCTGCTGGATGTGCCCTCCTACTCTTGACCGGATTGTGCCGTGTCGGGGGTCAGTGCTGCCTCGCTGCCAGCCTCTTCCTCAACGATAGTCGATGCGTTCTCCTCACGATGATCAGATTGTGCTTTGTCATCAGTAGCCTCTTCTCCAGGTGGACTCGTGGCAGTACCAGGCTTACTCTGTATGCGCAGCGGTTGGGTGACTCACCGCAACTCCGATGCGTGGATCTTGACAGGAGGGTTGGTCTTCAGTAAGTAGACCCCATGGCCCAGCTGCTTATTCACCTCGATGGGACCAAATCACTTAGGTGCGAGACCTGCGTGAAACCCTCCAATCTTATTACTGACAGGGTGGTTACATCGCAGTACTTGTTGTATATGGACAAGAAAGATATTCCATCTATCAATACTATTTATTATGTAGCAGACTTACATCAGTACCGGTTTTGACTGTATACATTCATCATCAGCTGATAGATCACAGTATAACATCCATTAGGCATTGGTATGTGTTACAAAGATGTCATCCATTAACACATCCAGATGTCTAATGGGGTTGTGGGTTAGATGTTTTTGTCATATCATTTGTGATTACGTGGGGTTAAAATTGTATCTGAGATTAAATATGGTAGTAAAAAGCTTAACTAGACTTAAAGTAAATTGTAAATGTACATTAGACACATTAAAAACACATCAAACATATAAATAAAACACTGGTAAATTTAAACACATTAAAACGTTGGAAACATGTATGTAAAAACACTTGTTGAATTTAAAAGTTCATGTCTTGCAATGTTCTTTCTTCAGGCTTTCTCGTTGGGGTCTTCTGCGCCTATGTTTATTTTGATTGATTTTGAGCTCGTAAACAGTTTGTGAGGATGTTCTATTTGACTAAGTAATGTATTCATATATGCTTGTAACGAAACCCAAGTCATTTGATGGTCAAGTATTATGGGTAGAGATGATATGTAGCTCAGCTGTTGATGTGTTTTAATGAATTTTGAAGCGGATTATGAAGTTTTGATTTTAAATTTTGGTGAATGTAAGTTTTTGGTGGTAACCTCCCTCTTGTCTGTATCCGCGTATAGGAGCTGTAGTTATCTGTGAAAGATAAACTAGTACAAGTACATTGTGAGTTTGAAGGAATGCCTGAAGTTGTGTGTGGAAGTAAATAGGTACTTACTGTTGTTGTTGTTGTTGCTGCTGTTGAGCGACATTCTGTTTAGGAGCTTGTTGTGCACTGCTGCATGTACGTCTGGGACTTATGTTCGTTGTAGTGAGGGGTATGGATGGAGGGGTAGGGGGAGTGGCTATTGTGGGGGTAGGGGTGGAGCGGGGCTTGTCATTCATCGGTCTTCTGAGGCATGCTGTGTTCTGTTTATTTACTATTCTGAGGTAATAATTTTTTAGGGCGGGAATAGCTTTATTGAAAATGATACTGGTTTTCTCCGTAATGTCATCAATATTGTAATTAGGATTGATGTATTGGTCTAGGGAAATGTAGAAATCTTCAGTTATGTTAAGCAGGGGCCCTTAGAATTTATGTTTAATATTCACCAAATTTAAAAATCAGGACTTTATAATCTGCTTCAAAATTCATTAAAACACCAACAGCTGAGCTACATATCATCTCTACCCATAATACTTGCCCATCAAATGACTTGGGTTTCGTTACAAGCATATATGAATACATTACTTAGTCAAATAGAACATCCCCAAGAACTGTTTACGAGCTCAAAATCAACATAAACATAGGTGCACAAGACCCCAACGAGGAAGCCTGAAGAAAGAACATTGCAAGACATGAACTTTTAAATTCAACAAGTGATTTTACATACATGTTTCCAATGTTTTAATGTGTTTAAATTTACCAGTGTTTTATATATATATCTTTCATGTGTTTTTATTGTGTTTAATGTATATGTACAGTTTATTTTAAGTCAAGTTAAGCTTTTTACTACCATATTTAATCTCGGATACAATTTTAACCCCACGTAATCACAAATTATATGACGAAAACATCTAACCCACAACCCCATTAGACATCCGGATGCGCTAATGGATGACGACATCTTTGTAACACATACCAATGCCTAATGGATGTAATATTGTGATCTATCAGCTGATGATGACTATATACAGTCGAAACCGGTACTAATGTAAGTCTGCTCCATATATGTGTATCCAATCAATACGGAAATGAAACTTATAAATAACGATAGCAGTACTTGTTGGCCTGGTAGGATGATCTGGGTCTCTTCGACATCTGAGCATTGGCCTGGGTAAGGGATCTCTTCTCAGCCAACGCTTGCTTTTCCTTGATAACCTGCTGCTGCTTATCCTGCCACTCTGCTAGGGAAACACCTGCATCATCTTGACTAGAAGTGGGTGGTGGACGAATCTCTCAATCTCCGGTGCCGCATAGCTGTCTACCAAGGAACAGCTCCGCTGGGGAATAGCCATTGACACGGTTGATGCATTGTCACAGGGCAAAGAGTGACTGTGGTATCTGACGGTCCCACAGTCGATGTTCCTTATCTAATAGGTGGACCCTTAGCATTCTTTTTAGCTCCTGGTTCTGTCGTTTCGTTGGATTGGCCCTAGGATTGTAGATAGGGTTGGTCCAGTGCTCCACACCCCATTCAGTCATCATTTGCTGCCACTTCCTTGACGTGAACTGACTCCCGTTGTCTGACAGAATACATCGTGGATAACCATAGCGGCTGAATACCTCATCTTGTAGAAGACCGATGCATCCTGTCGTGGATTTTGGTATCGGAAAGGCCTCGGTCCATCTTGTGAAAAGGTCGGTGATTACTAGGAGTCCTGTTTTACCCCGTGGTGTTACCCATCAAGTCCAGGGCTATGGCCTCCCAAGGGCGAAATGGGGAAATTTCTAGAATTGACAAGATGGAGTCTGGACTCCGTGCCCTCTAAGATAGCTCTGTGCAATGGTGCAAGGACTAAAAGCAAATCTATATGAACTCAACATAGAACTTAAGTCATGACTTCATTCCAGTGACTTAATTCACAATTTAAATCCTGTCAGGATGACTGAGCGAGTTGGCTACCTGGTTAGAGATATCTATAGCTGTTAGTTTGCATTCAGGAGATAATGGGTTCGAATCCCGCTGTTGTTAGCCCTGAAGATGGCTTTCCATGGTCTCCCAATTTCACACCAGGTATTTTATGGTGTTCTAAGCATTATATTTGTTTCTGACGGGCTGAAAAGCTTAAGGTTCCTTTTTCTTAAAACAAATGGCTTGTTACAATGAATTTAAGGCCAGCCACTTAAGGGTGGACAGTACAGATTAGAGGAGGTGTACATGCTTGAAGTCAGTTTAAAAAGTGACATATAAGCAACACATAAGTGAAATGGTAGATAAACAGTTCAAAACAATACTTCAGTTTGTAGTGTCCATTGTTTGAAATATGAGGCAAGAGTTCAAACGAGCATCTCAGATTGAGCTCAGTGTTCAGTCTTGTGACAAGACATGAGTGATATACTGGGAAAATGATGGCCTAAGAAGTCAGACCAACAATCACCAGTGCTGACAGCTGTACCATCATTGCAAACGTGAAATTCCCATGTTTTGATGGGAGCATATCTTAAATAACGTTCTGAACCAAGTTTGAAGCTCTACTCAGCGTCCAACTGGGTGCCATTTATGAAGAGATCATGGGGACGCTCAAGGGACACTGTGGTGACCACTAGCTGGCAGCTTCCTGCTGCATCCAACTAAAGAAGACATAGTGTGCAGATGAGTCTCTGCAGGAATTTGACTTACAGTTAAAACAGCTAATCCTCAAGGCATTAGATGGTTTACTACCAGAACACACAGAGCAGGAGGCTGCCTACACCTTTTTTTTTTTTTTTTTTTTTTTTCATGGTACCTGGAATTGATGATATTCCCTCTGAATTACTTTTTTTTTTTTTTTTTTTGCTAGGGGCTTTACGTCGCACCGACACAGATAGGTCTTATGGTGATGATGGGATAGGAAAGGCCTAGGAGTTGGAAGGAAGTGGCCGTGGCCTTAATTATGGTACAGCCCCAGCATTTGCCTCGTGTGAAAATGGGAAACCACGGAAAACCATTTTCAGGGCTGCCGATAGCGGCCTACACTTTTAGTGATGGGGTTCACAACCCTAAGATCCACCAACATCTCATTGGGTAGCATTGCGTCAAGAAGGTTCTCACTATTGCCCTGAGGATGGAAGCAGTGAAGACATCATCTTCGATGTCATCGGCGAGAGTATGTGCCATGAGGTGTGAAGAACTCCCAGAGGTCCATTTGTCACCACTGGAGCGATGCTTGCCGCTGTTGGGACGCCAATGCTCCTGAGGAATAGTCTTCTGACAATGCGATGAGCACAGCATCTGACGTACTACTGCTGGCATGAGGCAGCCTCCACCTAGGGAATTAATTGGGGACCAACAAGAAGAGTGGTGCATTGACACCTTCATTATCATACCCTCATTTCACGCTGAACGTAATCACTGGGAGGAGAGATGATAGCCTGATTGCGGATATGTGACTTGCAGACAGATTGTACCATGTAACGATATACAGGGACAGCACTCCCTGTTGCTAGGCCGGACATCACTAGCGGGCAGTGTAGAGGGAGCCGAATTGCTCTCATGTGCTACAAGCGGCTTGAGGAGGCTCCCTCACCTGAAACTAGGGAGGTGGATGACAAGCTCCAGTGGGTGATGTCTGATGCCGGAGGATATCTGGAATCAAACTAGTTTGAGTAGCTCTGCTGACTAATCACAGAGTTCCTCAGTAACAGGACTTACTATGGCAGGATATACAGGGTGTTCCATCACATTCGCTGGCGACGTGATCCCTATCCGTCAACCTCTTGGCCGGATACCTCTGGCTAAGAAGATAGACTGACCCGATGCTGAGCGACATAATGCAGCGTGTTGTGATAGAAGAATCCAACAGTCATTGGTGATCCCCTATAGTGCTAGTAAAGAGGAATGACAAGTTTCAATTCTGCATCTATTTTTGGAAGCTGGATCCAAGGATTGCATTTCATTACGTTGAATAGACAACACATTGGACACTTCATTCGGAGCCCAGAAATTCTCAATCATGGACCTGCATCCTTAGGACAAGGATAGGGCACCATTCTCTATGGACTAGCGGCTGTGGCAGTTCACAGTTACGCACTTCGGACTGTGTAACACACCTGCAATTTTTTAATGTCTCGTGGAGTCCATGCTGAAAGGCCTTACGCATGATGCCTGTGTGGTGTACGTGAACATAATCATTGTGGTAGGACATATGTTCCTGGAGCACCTGGAAATCCTCCAGAAAATGTTCCTGAGACTGAGTTGCTCACCTGAACCTGAACCCTGGAAAGTGCCCAAGGCTAGTCAGGGACAGGTTGCCTCATTCCTGTAAGGTCTGTGGAAACAGTGCTGCAGTGGTGTGCAACTTCATAGCCAGACCATGGCTGGGCGGCAGAGCAGGAACCTGTTGTGACAGTAAACACAATTGCAACAAGTAACAATAGCTGATTATGTATTTCAGCTATTGTAGTCATTACTGCTATAAATTCGTGAACTGAAAAATATAAAGTCACAAGATTCAACTGCTTACAACCTGTTTTCTCAGAATGATACCAAATGAATAAATGTTATGACAGCAGTAGAAATCCAAAAAATTACACCTAATAACAATGTACTGATCATTGAAAGACATCTGTTCAGAAGTTCTTTTGAACTCTCAGAACATTTGAGGTCTAGACAAACCATAAAATTATTTACAGTGAAAACGTAAAGCTAACGAGAGATAAGAAAGTAACAAATGATGGATACCACAGTAACAAGAAGATATAACAGTAGCATAGTTTGTTCCATATCTATAAACTTGCTGATTGTGTAAGAAACAAATGTGAGAAATTAGGAGTTCCTAATTAATATTCTCATTGTTTGTGAGCGTATACCTCAGTAAAAACTGCTCAAGAACATAAATGAAATTGTTTAATTTTTTGGGCATTTTATTATGAGTATTTGAATATTTGTGACCTCTCCTTTAGTTGCCCTCTATTGACTGGTAAATTTTCTGCAACTGATCTTTCCTTTTATACAAATATGAATACAATATTTCAAAGGACACTGCATATTTGCACACCAAAAAACCAACGTAAACAATAAACGGGTAACCACCACTGTGCAAAAAGTCCCAGAACCATTATTACTTGCACATTCAGATGTGGGCTGATAACTTCACCTTCATAAATAATCGTATTTCATTACATTTCCAACTTTCCTTTCATCAAAAAGAACAGCATTCTTTTATATACTACTTAGGAATGAACCAGTGATGATCAAGATTCTAAAATCATCTCTGAGAATTCCATAGTTCATGTCCTCAGAGGATGTTCCTTTTCAGTGTAGACATCCCTGACAAAGATTATGTATCTCAGAGAAAATGTTAAAGCTATTTCATTGCTTGTCTATGTAACTTTCTTCTTCTCACACAAAAGAATATTAATTTAATTTTTGGTGAAAACTGTGCCAAGCATTTCATGAATATTTCAAACACTCTGGTTTCATCAGTTCTGTTACAATTTAGTTTAAGAATTTCCCTTTTTAATCATAATTTCTTTCCTTTTATGGGATGGTCTTCTCTACCTTTAAAGTTTTTGCCATAAATATTAATTCT
The DNA here is from genome assembly GCF_040414725.1 of Anabrus simplex. Classification (NCBI taxonomy): domain Eukaryota; kingdom Metazoa; phylum Arthropoda; class Insecta; order Orthoptera; family Tettigoniidae; genus Anabrus; species Anabrus simplex. The sequence continues at coordinate 425,304,199 of NC_090266.1, read as the reverse complement.
CCGTCCTGACAATATCAGTTAAATTTTCTGTTATAGCTTGAACATAATCACACTCTTCCTGGATTATGGATGAGTTTTCTAAACGATGATTGACAGTTCTTTTGTTTGCTCTCTTTTCATTTGGTATACCTAATAAAAGTGAAAGCATAGCAATCTATTTCAGTTTTTGTAAGAACTGATTTCAACAGTTCTGCTGTTAGTCCCCTCTCTTAGCCTCCTCCTGTGGGTGGGGGATGCAGGCAAAGAATACACCCATGGTATCCCCTGCCTGTCTTAAGAGGCAACTAAAAGGGGTGACCAAGGGATGATCGAATTAGAACCATGAGACTACTTGTAATTCGTACCACCACGCGGGGAACACCATGGGTTGCTTTTACTTGCGCGTAGTACCACTATGTTGGGTACACAATAGGTTTGTGATTAGAAGCGACAATGTGTGAATCAGGGTGAGTTTTACAGTACCTGTGATTAGTACCACTCTATGAGCGACACCATGGGTCTGCCTAGCCTATGATTAGCACCCACTATGTGAGGAACACCACGGGTTAGTATGAGTCCCTGTGATCAGTACACCTATGTGAGAAACGCTATAGGTTTGCGTTGCCTGTAAATGGCACCGCAATGTGAGAAACCCCATAGGTCTGTGTTATATGTGCGCATTACATTACCTGTGAGTAGTACCATAATGTGTGGAATACCGCGAGTCTACGCTGCTTTTGATTAGTACCGTAACATGACAAATACCATGGTTCTACTTTCCTAGCGATAAGTACCATTATGAGGGTCTGATGACCTGGATTTTGGACCCCTTTAGACTACAAGCATCATCGATTCAGGATTGTACTTTAGAAGCAGTCTCTTAGTCAGTAATACTATTGTTTAACGCTAGTTTCTGGGAATGTGGGGCATTATGGGTCGGATCCACTGATTGTTTAAAATTCATATCCATCCATTCATTCTTCGTCCTGTTTTGAATTCAGGTCAGTGGATGATTTTGGACTTTTAAATTATCATTGCATTTAGTCTCATTTCGTACCATTAGGGGCCGATGACCTAGATGTTAGGCCCCTTTAAACAAGCATCATCATCATCATCATCATCATCATCATCATCATCCTCAACCTCTCATAGCCTTTCACATTAAAATGTTCTGGGTATATGAATGAAGTTCTAGGATTCCACTCTACATCTCTTCTGGAACACTGCACCCAGTTTTGTCTAATTAAAATTTCTTTTGGGAAAGTGTGGCATCTTGTGTGTCCGCTTTTGGGATCTCACTTAGTTTTAATGAGACTGTATTTGCAGAATGCCACTGTATATCTTGTTCTTGCCATTGCAGATTACTTTAAAGTAAATGAATGTGTAAGGTCTTGCTTGATATTACAACTTGCATTCCTTATACACAATACTCCCACTTAACAGTTAACAAAGACTTACTTATTCCTACAGTATATGATACTTATATAACACATATTAAAACTACTGGTAAACTACACTGAAACTTGGGGTGATTACAGGCTGACTTCAGTCACAAAACACAACTGTCAGTATTATCGCAGGAGTCGTCAGCCAGACTTGCGGCTGTCAGCTGCTCTTGCGAATGTGTCATAAAATGCGTGAGTGATACGCATGCACACGGAACGAGACAACCTGTTCTTTACCGACCTTGGAAACTGTGAATTATTCCAGCAGGTGGTGTACTACCTAGGCCAACCTGGAGAAGTTGGGAACCAGTCAGTCAGCACTGATCTGTCATTTAGGGCTGTCGTCTAGTTGGCAGATTGCAAACCATCCACCGCATGGTCCGTATCGATTAATTAATTAATAAGTAAAAACATGTTATAATTGAGGACTAGAAAATGTCTTTGTTCTTTTTTGTATTACCGTAACATGGAATGTTGAATGTTAACTGTCTTCTTATAGCACTTTGTTTGAACTGGAAATTCCTAGTTGTATCTTGTATGTTGAGGCTAATGATATTTGTGGTGGAATTTAATGTTACTGCAAGAACTCATAAGTTTGTGCAACACCTGTTTGTGCATTGAATGGTTAGTTGGTTTACGACACGACCTGCAACCTAGAGAATAAAAATCGAAGTGTGGGAGTTATATTTAACTTTCTTCCTTTGGTTAACTTGTGTTAGAATTTGTCAAACTTGCTGATTATGGGAGCGTTGCTCCATGTTCTTAACTACCTTGGAAGTGGTCCTGCACCCGTAGACTCAGCTTTTAACTTGGTGTAATACCGGTGTGTGTTCGTTGGGGCCTTTTTGCTAGTGTGGCAAGGTAAAGAGAGGGGAGGAGAAGGCATGTCCACCTAGTCATTATTTGCTCTCGTCTTTTGAGTGGAGGGGAAGTGTGTGTTCGTTGGGGCCTGCTTGCTAGTACAGCAAGGTGAGAAAAGGGGAGGAAGAGGCATGTCTACCTTGTCGTTACATTCTGTCGTCTTCTAAGTGAAGGGGAAGTTTATTTGAAAATCAAGGGCTTAATGCTGTTTGTATTGTTCATGGATTTATTGTAATTCCTTTCTAATAATTTTAAATATTCTAAAATGTGTTCATATGTACGATTTTTTTTGCTTGATCATGTCCAAGTTTTTATCCTTATTCATCGACTGGTCCTAAAGGATGTGAATATTTTCTAGGTTATTCATTAGTTTCCCTTTGTTTACCTTACTTGCAATGGAGAGGTCTTGTTCGATAGTAGTAAATTTATGGCCTGAGCTGACCATCTGGGCTCCCATAGCAGAAAACCTTCTGTGTCTTTTAGCGTTGACATGCTCTTGGTATCTTAGAGTGAAATTTTGCCCTGACTGTTCAATATAAGATACTTTACACTGTGAGCATGTAAACCTGTAAATCTGAGTCTAGATATTTATCATTCTTGGAAAGATTGTGTTGTTATTGAAATATCTGTGTTTGGTATTGTTGTTTCTATGGAAAATGTTTCCTGAACAGATTAGTTACCATCATCTTCTCCTTGATGTGTAGAATTCTATCCATGATGATAATGAAGAGTAAGGGAGACAATACACTTCCCTGTCTTAAGCCTGTCTCAACTCTGAACCATTCACTTTGACCCACTTTGGTTCCAACACAGCTTTTGCAATTTTGATACATCTGCATTGTTTCGTTCCCGATCTGTGCATCTGTCAGTGTTTTCCATACCAATTCCTTGGGACACTGTCATATGCCTTTTCAATATCTAGAAATATTACTACCTTGTCCTTTCCGTATTCCCAATACCTTTCCATCATTTGACGCAATGTAAATATTGGGTCAAATATGGACCTGCCTCATCTGAATCCATACTGGTGTTCTGTCAATTTTCCCTCTACTCTGTCTCTTATTCGTTGATCCAAGATTCTTTCAAGGATCTTAGCTGTATGAGGTATCATTGTCACTCCTCTGTAATTTTCACATTGTTTCCTGTCTCCTTTCTTGAAAATTGGTGTAATGACCTCTTTTGTCCACTCTTTTGGAACAGTCTTTTCTCTCCATATCACTCTGAAGAGAGTATACAACCCCTGTAGACCAATTACTCCTGCTGCTATTATCATTTCTATGGTGACCTTGTCAATTCCAGATGCCTTGCCTCGTTTCATTCTTTTAGTGGCCCACTCAGTCTCTGCCATGGACACCTCGTTTTCCTTATCTTCCATCTGCACTAAATCTGATTCTTCGATTTCTCCTTGTACCGAGGTATTTTGCACGTTGTAAAGCTGTTCGAAGTATTTTCCCCACTTCTGCAATATATCCTGCTTCTGTGTCATTGTACGTAAATTTTAACATTATTTTCCCACCCTTTTAGGTTTGGCTAATAGATGTGTATGCTGTTTGTTTTTGAAGCTATTGATTGTTTTATCAATGATTTTCGAACTGAAGCCATTGTGTAGGGCTTGCTTGCGAATAAATGAAAGTTCTTTTGTTTGTTTGTATTCAGAAAGAGGACTTCAAATGCTCTATTGATGAAGGTATAATAAGCAACATCTTTTGTGCGTCCGGTTGTAGGGAACTTTTTTGATCATAGTTAATGCAGAGGTGGTTTTTCTGTATATTTTAAAAGAAAACTATCGTTCTTCCGAATCGTAGTGATGTCTTGGAAATTCAAGGAACCTTCAAAGAACCAGCTTAAAAGCTGTGGCTACGGGTGCAGGGCCACTCCTAAGGTAGGAAGAATGTGGGGCAATGCTCCCATATTCAGAGTAAGTTTGACAAATTCTAACACAAATTAACCAAAGGAAAAAGGTTAAATATAACCCACACTCCAATTTTTTCTCTCTCTTGCTTGCAGGTTGTGTCGCAAACCAACTAACCATTCAATGACAAACGTGTTTCACAAACTTACGAATTCTTGAAGTAACATAAAATCCACCACAAATATCATTAACCTCAACATACAAGACACAACTAGGAGTTTCCAGTTCAGACATGGTGCTATAAGAAAACAGTTTACATTTCTACATTCCATGTTATGGGAACACAAAAAGAACAGAACTTTTTTAGTTGTCAATTATAACATTTCTAGTTATCAATTATAACATGTTTAGAATTGTTCACTAGCCATAAGATTTAACCAAAATAGACATAGCTAAGTTCCCAACCCCACCCTCTCCCACCTCTCCCCCTCCCTTGTTTTGAAACAAAACTTGTACTACTTGTAAATTAAATTTGCCAAAGGCAAAATAAAAAGTATCGATTATGTGGAACAGTTTCCTTGCTTCATTTATTAGTTCGCAGATTCCATGTCAGTTTCTTATTTAGTCTTTTCTTAAATGATTTCAAAGAACTTGGAAATAAATCAAATGTTTCCTTCAATAAATTATTTCAATTCAAAATTACTTTTTCTATAAATGAATATTTGTCCCAGTTTGTCCTCTTGAATTTCAACTTTATCTTTCCTACCTTTTGAAAGCTCCATTCAAAAGTTTATTCATCTACTAATGTCATTCCACGCCATCTCTCCACCGACAACTCTGGACATTAAGAACTAATATTTGGTTTAATGATCCACCCAATCAATACACTTCACTTTACAAGTGAGAACACACTCAATCTTAAAATATTTTGTGCATTCTTTGGTACATGCATCATTTATTTAAGACTTCTTCAGCTATAGCGTCTTAAAAATTATTTTATCTAATTAAAATACAGAATTATTACTGTCCAGTAATTTGAAATTGATGAACACATGTCCTTTCTAGAATGCTTAAAAAACACACTGAAATCAGTACACTCCGTTTTTCTATAATACTGTCCACCACTTTCTTAGAAAAAAATAATTTTATATGTTAAAATTTGATTCATAACATTATCTTCTAATTAATGTTGCTTGAGGTTTGACATCGATTCAGTGTACTGAATGAGGTAGAAGTTAAGCTTTGGCCTCAGAAATGGGAGAATTGGACCTTCTGATTTAATTTGTCAACTGGAGAATACTGAAACTTTCAGTTTGATAAAATTCAAGAGACAAGGTCTGGAAAGAAAAGGATATATATATTAGTGGGTTTGAACTTTCGGAGATAAGAAAAGTGAGTTTTTGTTACGATTGCGTAACATGGAAACTTACTCTCGAATTGATGTTCCTCCCTACAACCAGTTCCCATCCGAGCCTAGCTCTGACCTGCTTTTCACGACACTACTGTGTGTGTTATAATTATGTTTCCTCTCGCCTGGCAGAACTTGGCTAGGGGTGGGAAGAGGAGGAGTGCCGTTAGTAGGGGAAGGGGAAACTGCTCCACTTATACATAGAATGGATGGAAGGGGTGTTTGTTTTTGTTGAGGTAACTTCAAACTACTAATTTTGCGTGATGTTAAAAGTGACTGTATCTGTTAATATAATTGATTCTTGTTATCTTGTAAGTCATTCAAATTATTGTTTGTGTTATAAATCTAGTCCAAACCTATATAAATAATTTCAGATATGCTAATCGGGCTCCCTTTGCTCACTTTTTTCATATGGTCAAGTCCCGAGTTATATCGGTACACTGGTAACCCGCATCTCCCATATGGACACTCATGGCGGAATACTTCCTGTGTCTATAGGCATTAACGTGTTCCTGCTCCCTAGTTTGAAAGCTCCTACCTGTTTGACGTACGTGACAAAGCATTGATCGCACTTAAGTTTGTAAATTCCTGAATCTAAGTAATCTTCCTTACTGTGATTTACATGATTATGGCTTTAAAATAAATGACCCTTATTTTTCTTGGTTGAGAATTAAATGTGATAGTCGTGTTTCTTAAATAATTTTGTGATTTGGAAATTCCCTGGGTTTGTAAACATAAAAGTAGCGTACTTGGAATTCTTGCGATTCTCTGGTGTTAGCCTTGTCCCTTCTCTTTACTTTACTTATCATTTTATTAGTAGTATTAACTTGGATCTGCCCAAGATTTTATTTTTTGAGAATCAACTTGTAACTTTTAGCGTCAGTTAATGTGCATATGAAGATCCCAGAAAAGCTTCAATTTTATTTATTCGGCATGTAACTTACGAGAAAAGACCCGTGCCATATATGGCATGCTGGGCGGTAGTGCTTTCTTTTGTTTCATATATGGAAATTTGGATGTTATTCCGTATTTGGCTTATTGATATGCTTTCATTCAATACTTTCTTTTGTAAATCATCAGTTATCGAGTTTTTCTTCAATATTTGCATATATTACAAAAATAGTGTTGTTCCTGAACTATTAAAAATACCTAGATGTTTGATTTTTGGTGCTAGGGATTATTTTATAGGGGTTGTAAATGACCTGAGTTGCTAATTGTATGAGAAAATGAATTTAATTTTAAATAATAATGCTAGAATCTCACAAGCTACCCAAATCACTTATTACATCGTGAGGCAATCAGTCTTTATGAGGAATTATAGCAGCAGTATGTACAAAGGTAAGTACCTTTTCATGAGTACTGCACTAACGGTGAAGTTCTAAAAGGCAAGTACACACTACTTATTACCTTTGCACGTATGATAATCAGTAAAACAGCCTACACATAAACCTACATTGCACTTGGTACACTGGGTGCTAGGCCTAGCAAGGCAATTTTCTGATACGCATCTTCCTCTCTTCGCTTCTGTAATTGTGGAAGGTTAGTGATGCATTCCATCGTACTGAAGTTCCTGCACTGCATTATGTCCAAAACAATGAGATCTGCTGAACAAAAGGAGCAGCTTTGTAGCGTGTGAGGTAAGTCTGGACAATTGCTCATCGAAAATCAAGATGAGAAATGCCTTCTCCAGACAAGTGTTTCAGCTGCCATGCATTATGCATTCCTACATCGATGAACCAGGCAAATATTGCCCACCGCCACTTTTTTCCTCGTATTCAGATTCGCACACCTGTCAAGTTATGACCCATATGATCAGTACCACCCATACCCATATTGTACTGAGAAATCATGTATGGCTGAGACACTCGGACTTTTCCACCTCTAGCCTGTCCTTTTTCTTTCACATAACGAGATACCTGCTTTTCAGGGTGCACTCCATGACATGTAGATGCTGCAGTTGCTACTGAATTATCCATCCAATGGCAAACCTGAATACCTTCCTCCAAGCTCTTTAGGTAATCATATGTTCCCCATTTTTCTTTCTTCATGTTAGCGGAAGATTTCAGATTACAATCCTTAGGAATGTGATTTTCTCGAAGTGTGCCTATAGCACCGTATCCCCGTGCACCAAGATGTGTTAGCAATCCCATTCCAGTGAAGAGATTGTCGAAGTATACAGAAGGGCAAATTTTTCAGGTCCGGTCGAAGATTATCCAGCATTGTTACAAGGGGGGCTGCGCCCTTCCCAAATTCTGCTTCATATTGAGCATTTGCGTTAGGATTTTTTCCTTGGTATACTTCAAAATCTACAAGACACCCATGATGAGTGTTAAGACACCATACCTTGAAACCAAAACAAATAGGTTTTCCTCTTATAGATTGTTTGCTGGAATGCCTCCCGAAATATCGCACCATACACTCATCATATGACAAGTGCTCCTCATTTCGAAAGATTTCCATGAAACAAGCATGTAGAAGGTCAATCAGAGGTTTCAACTTCCACATTTTGTCGTTGAAATTTGGGTTTGTGTTATCAGCACAGTGAATGAAACGGCAAATTTCAAGGAACCTGTTTCGCCGCATAGCACTTGCCACCACAGAATGGTGCACATCACACGCATCCTCCCAATATGATCTTTTCAAAAGAACAGTATTGAATCCAGATAAAATCAAAATTGCAATGAAAACTTTCATTTCTTGCCGAGTAATATTCAGGGAAGGACAGTTCAAAAGACTGGCATATTTTGCTAGATTCATAAACTAAGTGATCAAAAATGTCATCTGTAAAAATTGACTCAAACAGTTCAACGCACGACTTTTCTTGAAGTTTGGTGAAGTCACTGTTGGGAAATATTCCTGCACGTGTGATAAGGTTTTGCTTTTCCCACTTTGCAGGATTTAGAAATGCCTTTCTGGGTCTTGTACCAACTCATATTGATCCACTTCAACAGGCACATCTTCAGAGTCTTGATAGTCAGCTGGCTACCAGGTGAATTGTCGGCGAAGCCACCTCCATCTTCATCCCCGCTGTCTTCATCCAACAAAACTGCAGCATCTGGAGGCTCGATGAATACCTTTTCTATATCGGAAAGTTCATCATTTTCCCACAAGTTGCGTACTGCTTGTAACGAAATTCTCCTAGAAAAATGTGTGAACCCATAAATGTGAAGAACGTGAAAAGACAGGATGAATAACTGCATAAAAGATATGTTTCAACAAGAAAACTGCAATTCAGAGTCAATTGTATGTGAAAATTTTACTCTGTGTAATTAAAAATAGTTAACTTAAAACATATAACTTATAGCCTACACTATTATGTGTTGCTAGGTTGATAAAGAAGAATGAAATTAACAGAAAGGAACATCAGAACTATGTTATAGGCTGAGTTGTGTCTGGCAGAAAGACAGCACTTCTGCCTGGCGTGCCAGATAAATACCACCAAACTTCTACTTCAAATGAAAGGACACCATCATCAAGACATACCTTAGCTAATCCCCATGCACATAAGCTCCTTAGAAAAAAATACTGCACAACAGGGTCCATATAAATAACTACAAAATTAAAACATTAATTACTTCAAACGTGCAGCCATTACTGGCACTCGTGAAAACAAGAAGTCTCTTTATGTAGTTATACCATACAAATGAGCATGATATAAAACCACCGTAGTAAACAATAAAGTGCGCACGGTTTCAATAATAAGAGTCCAAGAAGACGGTGTTTGCCGTGCCATACATGGCACGCTGGGCGGATTCAGGTTAATACCGGTACTGAACCATTTCATTCTGGCTATCTTCTGTATAAAACTTAATTCTTTATTTCTTTCTGTGCGAGATAAAGGCAAATACAAGTTTGTAAATTGCAACTCTGAACATACCGCTCAGTTGTGCAGCTTGTCTCCTTACTCCCAAGTCTCCCCAGCCAAAAGTTGGAGACATTTTCATAATCACCCAGGACAAATTGTGATGCTTTCCTTTGGATCTTTTCCATTTCTTGTATCAAGTAATCCTGGTGAGGGTCTCATGCACTGGAACCATTCTCTGAATGGGGTCTTATCAGAGACTTACATGCCCTCTCCTTTATATCATTACTACAACCCAAAAATACTCTCATAAACATATGAAGAGATCTGTAACCTTTATTTACAACCTCGTTACTGTGATTACCTCAAAGAAGATCTTTTCTTATATTAACACCCAGGTACTTACAATGATCCCCGAGGTACTTTTAACCCATCTGCACAGTAAATAAAACTGAGAGGACTTCTCCTCTTGGTGAAACTTAAAACCTGATTTTTCATCCTGTTTACCATCATATCATGTGCTGTTCATCTCACAAAATTGTTGAGGTCTTTTTATAGTTGCTCACCATCCTGTAACTTACTTACTACAATATATCATCTAGAAAGCCTTGTCTGTGATTCCAGTTCTTTACTCATATTATTAATGTACATAAGAAGGCATAAAGGTCCAATTATACTCTCTTGCTGTACCCCACCCACCCTAATCATTACAGGATCAGATAATGCATCACCTACTCTACAGTAATTCTCTGAGTTGTGTTTTGAAGAAATTTCGTCACCCATTCAACCAATGATTTGGCTAGTCGTTTTGCCCTTATTTTCATCAGTAGTCTCCTATCAGAGACCTTAGGTACTAGGTTGTTTTGAAAGACAAGTGGGATTTATGGAGTTTCCTCAGCCTGTGCACCTACTATTGGAGGTTCATTGCCAGCTTTGCCAACATTTCTAAACTACTCGCACTGCTCACCAAAGAGAAAAGGCTGTTCTGAAGGTCAGTGGTAGCAGAGGCTGGATTCCAATCACTCAAGGAGTCCTTATGCTAAGCACTTATCTTGGTTTACCCGAAGTCTGGAGAGAAGTTCATTGTTGTAACCTCTGACAAAAATATAGGGATTGGTGGGGTGCTGATACATATCTAGGATGGACAGGAAAAGGTGATGGCATACTACAACAAGACCTAGAGAAACTACTGCGTGACCATCCGTGAACCACTAGCCATTATGAAGATGCTGGAGCACTTTCACAAATACCTCTACAGTCAGCAGCTCCGTCTATGTACAGATCATCCGACCTTGGTGTGGCTGCTGAAATTAAAAAGTGTGCAGGAACAGAAAATCTGCAAGGAAAGACTCCTTGGTTAGTGCTTCATCTGCAGGAATATGACTTCACTGCCAAACACTGGCAGGAAAGGAAGCACTACATTGTAGATGTCCTTCCCAGGGGACTGTGCCCTGAGAATTATACCCACTGTCAAGAGGTTGAGAACCAGGCAGGTACATTGACATCCAAGCCAAGAGAGGTATGGCCATTGAAGGCTGGAATTGCACTGCTCTGAGGAGGCAGCTGCAACGTAGCTGCTGGGTAACGGGAAGTCTAGTCGAGGCAGCGACCTGCATTGTTGGGAATAGTCCAACATACAAGGCATATTGGGCACAGTGGAAGTACCTAAGAGTCAATGATGGTCTGTTCACCGATGTATAGGAGCTGGCTGACGGCAAGATATAGGTCGCCCAGCTGGTAATTCCCAGACACAAAAGGAAATGGTGGCTGAGTTACTTGTAGGTACTTCTGCTGGTCATCTTTGGAGCAAATTAGACCTTGAATCGGGTCTGGCAATGCTGCTACTGGGTGCACCTGAAGACTGACATCAAGAGATGGTACCAAATGTGCGATATCTGTGAAGTGAGGCGAGGCCCTCTTACGCAGAATAGGGACCAGATGCAGCAGTACAATGTCGATGCGCCCTTTGAGAGGATGGCCATAGACATTGCTGGACCATTTTCAGAAATGGATGCCGGGGATCACTACCTACTTCTAGCCATGGACTATTTCACCAAATCGGTTAAAGTTTACACCATCCACAGTCAGATAGCATCAACAGTGGTTGATGCCTTGGAGACGAACTTCTATCACTTTGGTGTCCTGTGGGAGCTGCACAACCACCAGGACAGCTACTTCAGATCCATATTGATAGAGGAAGTTTTGCAGTGTGTCAGTGTACACAAGACCTGAACATCATCTTTCCACCCACAGTCAGATCGCATGGTAAAGCAGTTTGTGAATGCTTTCGAGGGGCATCTGCTAACTATTGAGGCTCCCAATGAGGAAGCTCTTTAATAGAAGCTGGAAGCTGATTAACAATGAAGGCAGCCAGAATGATCTGGATGTAGAGACAGCAGGGACCTTCTGGCATAAAAGAGCAAAGCCGGTGAGTGTCTTGAATCAGTTGTGAATGAATCTGAGCAAGTTATGGTCATGAGTCAATGTATCTCCAAGGAGGAAGATTGTCCATATTACACAAAGGGCACTGAGTTGCAAAGTGAACTGCTCTAGGAATGACACTGCCCTGTAAGAGGCTGTGTTGGATAGCAGAAGTTAGACATGCCAGAGGGTTGTGTGTTTGACCACATTCATGAGTACAAACTTTGTGAAGTGTAGAACTTGAACATGAATGAACTTGTAAATAACAATGGATATTTTGTGCTCTTTAAAAAAATATATATATTTTACAGTACCTTTGCATGTTCATTTTTTGTTTTCAATGTTCCTCTGATTAATCAGTCTAGGGCTACTTGCTAAATATTTGTATTCTTCATATTTGCTGAGTTCCTTTGTCTTGTATTTGTTGCTTTTGATGCCTGCTAACTGAATATGTCTGTAAATTTTATACATTTGAGTGAATGTTAGTGTGGCTCCCCCAACCAGTTTACTGTTCTTATACAGATTTAATATGTTATTCTGAATATATCATTGCGTGACTACACTTTGAATATCCTTCTTCAGCTACTTTTATAAAATCTTACCAGACTGATAGAAGGTACTAAGTCATTTTGAACAACATAGTGATATTGACTATTCTTGAAAATTAATGTCGTTGTGTGTTTGCATACTTAGATATTGCCAAGGAACTGGAATGATGGCAGCCTCGTTGCTTCTTTTGATGGAGGAAGAAGATACATTTTGGATGATGAGCACAATTGTTGAAGACCTCTTGCCGGCATCATATTATTCATCCACGCTAATAGGTAATACCTTTCCTTGCTATTGACATATTCTTACATCATACGTGCCTCTTCATTATAGGCTGTTATGCCTTTCAGCATTCTGTCTGGAAGTCTCTGTGATTTAACAGTGCACCGCTACAATCCTCTATTTGCAACTAGCTCTGTGGCCTTATATAGTCCTCGGCCATTTCAACTTAGTATACTTATTAGAGGAACTTCTCAGAATGTATGTTATTGGAGTGAAACTGTACTCATTTTATTTTTGTGCTACAGCGGATATTTTGTTATTACCATTGATTACAAAATCACTAAGTTCTCATTTAATTAAACTTGCAGTAGTAATGGACTCTGCTATGGAGGGTAAAAGAAGTAGAGGGAGACCAAGACGACGATGGTTAGACTTGGTTTCTAACGATTTAAAGATAAGAGGTATAGAACTAAATGAGGCCACAACACTAGTTGCAAATCGATGATTGTGGCGACGTTTAGTAAATTCTCAGAAGCTTGCAGACTGAACGCTGAAAGGCATAACAGTCTATAATGATAATGTATGTATGTAGTAGTAATTAGATTGAATAACAATAAAAATGCAAGGTTTTCATCAGTGATGTATTTCCTTCATCTGTTCCTTTTCATTTCTTCTCTCTTTTTTTTTTTTACTATGAGAAGGCAATTATGACAGTTATTAATATAAATAACGGATCAACATGCCTTGGTTATGAGCTGTCTAAGGTGACCGAGATTGGGTGGCTTCTGTGCATACACTAGTAGTTTTAAATGGCCCCACAGGAAAAAAACACACAAGGGTCCATCATCTTCAAAAACAACATCCTGCAGCGGTCGAGGAGTGGCACCTGTTCCAACAACAGTGGTACTTCATCTTGGAGATACCGCAGATAGCGATTTCTGGTCACGGGGGCCTCAAAGAAATGGGGACCAATGAGATGATCACTAGACATCAGACCGGGCAAGTTGGCCGTGCGCATAGAGGCGCGCGGCTGTGAGCTTGCATCCGGGAGATAGTAGGTTCGAATCCCACTATCGGCAGCCCTGAAAATGGTTTTCCGTGGTTTCCCATTTTCACACCAGGCAAATGCTGGGGCTGTACCTTAAGGCCACGGCCGCTTCCTTCCAACTCCTAGGCCTTTCCTATCCCATCGTCGCCATAAGACCTATCTGTGTCGGTGCGACGTAAAGACCCTAGCAAAAAAAAAAACTAGACATCAGATTTGTATGCTGTATAAATCACCAATATATGCATGCAACTATGCTGCAAAAAGTGGTGAAATATGCATTTAATTATGCACTTATTTTCATGTATGAAATGCAAGCGTAATATTTCTACACTAGATTTGCATGACTTGTCCACATGAATACATAAAATCATGATCATGAATAAACAATTGAATGAAAAACAAAACTCACACTACTGACAATTGCAGCTGTTCGACTAGTACAAACAGTCTGTGCATAGTCTGCGAGATGTATCAATCTACGTGTGTTCAGTGTTAAAACAATATGCACACACCTCCTAGATAAGACAGCGTGTTATTTAATACACATGATAAATCAATTAGTAAGGTTGTAAGAAAATGGTGAGAAAAAAAACCACAAACGTGAAGAAACATACTTTCCTCTTTCATTTTACACTGAACATCCTACTTTTCCTGTCCATAATTTGCTTTGTAGTATACTACAACAACAGTCTTCTCCATGTTTTCTGGTATAATCTGTGGTGTTTCTGTTAAAACTTGCTTCAGTGTGGAGAAATTTTTACGTCTGTGGATGTGACAGTATAGTACTTGAATTCAGGAGTGACTGTAGGTGTTGAAACATTCTGGCAGATCCACATTATCATTACCAGCTAAATATTTGTTTATAGCTAGCATGATGTAGCCCAGATGTTGTTTAGGGACATGTCCGAGATTTCCTGGGATACCTTTTAGTTCACGCTTCACGTTCTATAAAATGTCCAGTGAATCACCAAGATGTAACCCACTTGTTTCTAACTTCTTGACTGATTCTGGTGTGATTTAGAAGAGTGTCTTGATAAGTGCCAGTTCCCTTCGAAACGTTTCATTGCCGAAGGAGTTCACGACATTAATTACTTTACATTTTCTTGAAGACTGCTTGTAAAATATGTTAAAACATGCGCATTGAAAGTTGAAAACATGCACAATAAATCCAGTATTTGAAATGTATGCACTAATCTCAAATGTATGCAAATATGCATATATATATATGCACTATTAAACTTAATAATTCATCAATTTCACCTTCAGTCACACTACCTTGTTGGTTTTGGAGGCAGGAAAACTATTCCTTTGCGTACAAATCCGATGTGTATCACCCTCGATGCCGCACCATACGTTCACACCCCACAGTACCTGAAAAGCTGCTTGTCATACCCAGTGGGGATTAGTCACACTCCTGTAGTGGATATTATGGCTATTAAAGGTTACATTGTTGTGGAACTGTGCTTCGTCCGTAAACAAGATGATGACTAAAAAGGCAGGATTAGTGTCCATATGCTATAGGGTCCATTGACAGAATGCCACATGGGCTTTGAAATCATGACCATGGAGCTCCTGGTGTAAATGCAGATGGTACAGGTGAAATTGCTCGATATGCAATATCCGCATAAGAGACGTCCGGCCGGTGTTATTCCCCTGTACAGTGGCCCATGTGCTAGTGTGAGGGTTATGCCAAATACTGGTGTCCAGCTAATACTATCTCACTTCAACATACCTGAAATAAGATGATTGTTTTTTGTGGTTTACCATTTTCACACCAGGCAAATGCTGGGGCTGTACCTTAATTAAGGTCACGGCCGCTTCCTTCCCATTCCTAGGCCTTTCCTATCCCATCATTGCCGTAAGACCTATCTGTATCGGTGCGAAGTAAAACAAATGGCGAAAAAAAAAAAAAAAATTACAAATGAATTGACACAGGTAAGTACCAAAGTCAAGCTGTTGTTTAGATTTTTAAATATGTTATATATCGAGTCATTGAATAATGTTGGTCACATTAACCCAATCGCATCATTTGACGACCCTAGCTCGTCATAGTTACTCGTGGCATATGAATCAAATGACGAGCTCTGCTCGCGGCGATGCACAGCTGTACATCAATCCATATAGTTCAGTCAATAACCCACAGACGCCACTTGTATGGATTCTGAGCTGAAGTATACACATGTGGCTTCGGTTTTTTCCCTTTCACCAGGTTCTCGCACACTTCCGGAACAAGAGATAAGAGAATCTTTTTTCACATAATTTCGCTCATGTCAGTTGCCATCATGGCGTCAAGCAGATATGCTGGTGTTGATGAGGAAGGAATACGAAAGCTAATAGATAGTGTTTTAGAGAGTGATATTGAAGGCAGTGATGTTTGTGACGACGAAATAGACCCTGAAGTCCTTAGTTCCAGTACTAGCGATGCGTATAATAGTTCTGATAACACGGAAAGTGAAGCAAATAACGACGGTGTGCCGAGTCTTTCGAAACGAGCTCGTACCTCGGCACAGACTAACTTGACTGACTGGAACTGGACAAAAAGTGACAATAAACCTGTTGTACATAAGTTTAGTGAATACAGTGGGGTTAGTGAAAATTTATTGAAAAAGTTTGATACGCAGCCACTATCTGAACTCTCAGTTTTTTGTGAATACATGAACCCTTTGTTTGACAATATATCTGTCGAGACAAATTCATATGCAGCAAAACAGTTGAGCAATCCTGACAGAAAAAAGTTGAAAGACGATGACAAATGGTTTGAGACTACACCCGACGAAATTAGGGCATATTTTGCGTTAGTTATACTAATGTCACAAGTGCGAAAGTCAAGAATACAGTTACACTGGAGTAAAAACAGGTGTATAAACACTCCTATTTTTCGTGAAACCATGAGCAGGGGAAGATTTATTATAATTTCACGATTTTTACATTTTGTTGATGAACAAGTCGATAGTAGTGACAAACTAAGAAAGATTAGGCCTATAATACAACATTTCTGCTCCAAATTTTCATAATTATATTTACCTTCACAAGACATTGCTTTAGATGAAAGTCTAATGAAATTCAGAGGCCGCCTTTCATATGTCCAGTGTAATAGGTCTAAACGTTCTAGGTTTGGAATAAAAATTTACAAAATTTGTGAATCAAGTTCTGACTACTGTCTGTCTTTCAAAATTTATGTAGGTGATGATGTAACGGATCCAAGTCTGCCAGCGAGTACAAACGTCGTGCTCAACATGTGTGAACCCTTGTTAGGCCGAGGACATACATTGTGTTTAGATAACTGGTATTCTTCCCCAGATTTATTCAAAAGGCTACACGACAAGCAGATGAATGTAATTAGAACTGTTAGACAGAACCGAAAAGACATGCCTTGCGATATCAGTAAGAAGAAACTAAAACGTGGAGAGTATGAGAGGTGGGCTGCCAACAGTATGTTGTGTGTGAAGTGGAAAGATAACAAGGATGTTTGCTTTCTCACCACTAAACACAAATCAGCTGACATGACATGGACAGGCAAACTCAGGCGAAAGAGAGGACAAACTCCGAGGGAAGAAGTGATGAAGCCCAAGTGTGGCCTTGAATACCAGAAGGGGATGGGTGGTGTTCACCTTCAGGATCAGGTTACAGCTCTGTTCCCCGTCATGCGACGCACAGTGAAAGGATATAAGAAAATATTCTTTTATCTCCTAGATATGTGTATTTTCAATTCCTTCACTGTGTATCACAAGATCGCTGCTAACAGAAAGACGAGCTACACGGACTTCCAAACTAGCATTGCGCAGCAGCTACTAGAGACTGTTCAGTTGCCGGAGTACTCGGTTCGAGGTCGACCTTCAGCGAGCACCAACCCCAACCAGATTACAAGCTAAATCATCGGCCCACTTTCCCATGCGTATTTTCCCTACAGAGAAGAAATCAAAAGTCACAAGAAGGTGTGTTGTGTGCTACAGCCGGGGTAAAAGAAGCGAAAGTTGCTGGCAGTGCAAAAAGTGTGGCGTAGTTCTTCACTTAGAAGAATGTTTTGAGGTGTACCACACCCAGCAGACGTACTAAAATAGCGGCATTGGTAAGTTTATTACTTCTTTATGATGCATGCAAATTTTCAGAAAGGAATATTTACTGGTTGGTTTTGTATGATTTTCTAAATAATAGTGTGATGACGACGGCCGCAGAGCGGTATTTAAATGTGATTTCTTAGTGAACTCCTATGGTATTTAAATGTGAGGCGAATGGGTTAATAATACACTTTATTTGGTGTTGAGTAATATTTTAAATTTAGTGGTACCGGAGAAGATTGACCCTCTAGTGCTCAAGGATAACCTTCATCCACTATTACCTGTTAGTTATAAAGTGTCAAAGTTGTTTAAAATAAACAAGGCCAGAAATTATAATATAAAGAAAGCAGATTTTTTGACATTGTATATTTGTTTGAAAATTGCAAATGGGAGAAAATGAGGGGCAAGCATGTAGATGAAGCAGCTCGTAATGTTTACAAAATTGTTCTCCATATTTGATGAATGTATTCCCTAAGTAAAATCTTGTAACTGTAGGTATCCTGTATGGTTTACAAAAGGAATTATTGAGAATTTAAAGTTAGAGGACAAATTCAGGTAGATGAAATGGCTATCGGAATACAATATGATCCGTATAAAACACTTACATCAAACGTGAAACAAGATATAAAGATTGCGTTTAGCACATATATTAATCACATTGAAAGTGAAAAACATACAAAATAATTCACAGATTAAATGTATAACTGCGAAAGAAATAGCTTGAGTTAAAATAAATTTGAAACCTAAAATGTTAGTGGGACCCGATGGGTTCCTCCGTACATTTAAGGGTTGTAAGGAAATACTAATTGAACCTTCTCAGATGTTATTTAATTATATCATAGCTAGTGCTACATTTCCTAAACAATGGATAAATGACAAAGCCACGCCCATTTACAAATCTCGAATAAAACGGTTAATAACTACACACCAGTTACAATTCTATAGTCTCCAGCAAAAATATTTGAAAGTATTTTATATGTTCATATTTTTGATCATGGCAAATCCATTATCCCGTGTAATAGAGATGGTTTTATACTGAAAAAATCTACAGTAACAAATTTATGTAACTTTGTACAGTATGTATCTACCGAGATCGATCGATAATCATTCCTGAGGGGATGTTATTTATATCTACTTCCAAAAGGCGTTAAGACCACGATGGTTTAATTAGTAAATTAGTGTGTAAACCTCAAAAACTCAAAACACAGAAACACCCTGACTACACTAAAGGAGAATGGCAACTGGATCACATCTGCATGGACAAATACCACCGCAAAGAGATCTATAACGTCCAAGTCCTACGAGGAATAGACACAGATTCAGATCACTACATAGTTAAAATTAAACTCTCTCCCCAGAGGAGAAAACCAACGCAAGCCCCTAAAACTAAAAGAAAAATAGATCCTACCCAGCTAATCAACAACAAAAATTACCAGAAAGAAACCAAAAAGAAAAAAAAAATCACAGATAAACTTGAAGACATAGTACAAAATCTTAAACAAATCGCAGAAGACCTGGCTCCAATCAAACCACGTAAAAAACACCAATGGTGGAACAGTGAATGTGATGAAACAGTGGAGAAAAGACATCAGGCATGGCTATTACATCGGTCCCAAAAAGCAGAAATATCCTATCAAAATCTAGTAAAACAGAGAAAAGAAACTACCCAAGTCTTAAGAAGAATAAAAAGACATCATAAGGACACACTGCAGTCAATTGAAGAACAATTCAATAAAACTCAATCAAGGGACTACTGCAAAACCTTCAGAAAACAGCTCCAAAAATATGAACCCCTGACCCTACTGATGAAGGATGAAAATGGTAAGCTGCCTCATAACAATAAAAAATGTGGAGTAACAACACCGTGTTTATTACAAGCTAGTCTCCTTTTATTAACAATCCCCCAGACTCACTCTACATAAACACATCGGCGACTAGATAGCGTGCGGTATCCCCTTGAGCCCGTCACATCTTCTCCCCACCCTGGTCGATTTCCGGAGGAACTACCGGCTGCACTGGTCGACTGATTCTGGAGCAGTCTGGCTGGCGTAGGATGATTCTTCGGATCTTTCCATCTCTCCCTGAATCCTCCCCACCAAGCCGCCTGTGGCGCGATGCATTTCCATGGGACTCCCTGGTGAGCACAATAGTGATGCGTACTGGGGTCTTGATTTCCAGGACAGTGTCGCCACTGGCTGGGAGTTGTGTGACTAATTATCTCTGTTACACGATTGGCAACGAAGGTCTTCCATTTGTTTGGGTCGTTTTTTATCCATCCCAACGTCACTGTAGAGTCGCTCCACAGAGTGGCCCTGTTGAGGTCGAAACCTGTTTCCTCACAAAAATAGCACAGGAGGCGAGTGCCTATAAGTGCGGCGAGCAACTCTAATCTTGGAAGCATCACCTTCTTCACTGGTGCTAGTCTGCTTTTGCTGCAAACTATGCGATCGGGTGTAGTATAGTCCCGTGTTGACGTTGCATAAATAACTGCTCCTTATGCCCTCTCGGAGGCATCACAGAATACGTGCACATGTGATTCATGATTTGTCAGCCTCATCCCGATCCATCTGGGGATGTTTATAGTTGACAGGAAGTGAAGTTTGCTAATCCCTGAATGCCGATTCTTTGCTATATCAGGAGGTAGTAACTCCTCCCAAGTTAAACCACTAAGCCAGGTGTCCTGAAAGATTAATTTAGCAACAATCCCTACTGGTACGAAAAGTCCAACAGGATCGTAGAATTGGGCAGTGGCACGAAGAATGTTTCTCTTGGTTCCTGGTTTGTGCATAAGATCGCTAGCAATCTTCTCCTTGTTGGTGAAGAGACAATCTTCAGCAGCATTCCAGTGTACTCCCAGAACGGACGTCGCTCTTCTTTCCTCCAGCCACGAACCTACTACGCTGGCGTAGCAGGGGGAGAGGTGATACTCCCACGTGGCATGTCCCAGGTGGCGGATAGAGGGGTCTTAACCGGCTTGCCGGCGGACTTGAGGGAAATAAAATACGTCTCGTGGACCAAACACACAACCCCCTGTGGGTGGGGGACGCATACGAAGAATACACCCACGGTATCCCCTGCCTGTCGTAAGAGGCGACTAAAAGGGGTGACCAAGAGATGATTGGATTAGAACCATGAAACTACTTGTGATTAGTACCACCACGCGGGGAACACCATGGGTCGCTATTACTTGCGCGTAGTACCACTATGTTAGGTACCAAATAGGTTTTTGATTAGTAGCAATCAGGAGCACTGTGCGGTCGGGCTTTTACGGTACCTGTGATTAGTAGCACAATATGAGCGACACCAGGGTTCTGGCTTGCCTATGATTAGTACCCACTATATAAGGAACACCACGGGATAGTACGAGTCCCTGTGGTTAGTACACTTATGTGATGAAAACCATAGGTTTGCGTTGCCTGTAAATGGCGCCACTATGTGTGAAACACCATAGGTCTGTATTACATATGCGAATTTCATTACCTATGAGTAGTACCATAGTGTGTGGAATACCGCGAGTCTACGATACTTTTGATTAATTCCGCACCATGTCAAATACCATGGTTCTACTTTCCAAGTGATAAGTACCATTATGAGAGGCCGATTACCTATATTTTGGACCCCTTTAGCTTGCAAGCATCATCGATTCAGTATTGAGCTATAGAAGCAGTCCCGTGGTCGGTATTACTATTGTTTTCCGTCAGTTTCTGAGACTGAGGCATTGCGGGTCGACTCCACTGATTGTTTTAACTTCATATCCATCCGTTCATTTTTCGTCCTCACGCTTTGAATTCTTGTCAGTGGAGGATTTTGGATTTTTATTTTGTCATCGCTTTTCGTCTCATTTCATACCATCAGGGGCCGATGACCTAGATGTTAGGCCCCTTAAAACAACAGTCATCATCATAATCATCTTTCCTCCAGCTTTTCCTTGCGCCATAACGTCCTTAACGGTTCCGAGTTAGTTGCCCACTTGGAGAGTGGGAGTTTAATCTGTTGTAAGAGCGTGGTGAGTTCCCGATATATATTGGTTACCTTTGAGTCATCATTAACACTTGTAGGGAAGTCATCCATAAACATAGATTTGTCAACTAGTTCTGATGCAACTCTATATTTGTCCCGATTCATTGTGGCAGTTTCCCTTATAGTGGCCGACAGGAGGAATGGACTATATTTCAGTCCAAAGGGCAAGCATTTAAAGCGATAGGGTATCAGCTCGTTTGATGTGTCACAGGTTCCGTCCTCCCTCTGCTCGACACGATACCATGGAAATCTTGTAAGATCTCTATCATCCTCGTTGAGTGTTAATTGTAGGAATGCTTGTTGGCCGTCGCATACAATTGCCTTGGAGTGTTTTCTAAATCTTAACAATGTACCTAGAATTTCCGGTAACAGGTTAGGGCCCATTTCCAGCGTGTCGTTCAGTGATGGAGAGTCTGTTTCGTGGGAGGATGCGTCGAAGACCACTCTGTATTTTGTGCTACTCGTGTTGGATTGGATTTCTTCCCAATGTGGTGGGGTAGGTAAAACATATCCCCAGAACAGTTGATGTGAGGAACAGCCTCTACTTGATCTCTCTGTATATAATCTTACATGTGTTTATGGTAAATGGACTTCAGCTCATCATTCCTTTGTAGTCTATTTTCTAATGATAATTGCCTTTCTGCTGTAGTGAAGTTGGAGGAAAAGAGAACGCCCTCTTTCCTAGGCAGCGAGACAACTCTCCTTCCATCTTCCTTATGGCAGGTGTTACGAAAATGTTGGAGAATGGCGTGATCCTTGGGTGACAGTCTCGCCCTTGATGTTCCTTAATGCCAATGGTTTCCAACTCCCAAAACTGACGTACACTGTCATCGGAGATTTCATCTACAACAAATTAAATATGATGGACCATTATCTGGTCGACTGTAACGCCGGATCTGTTTCCGCTGACGTCGTATCCAAATATAGTAGGCAGTAGAACAAGAGAATGGGATACTCTCATTGGTTGTTTCATAGTCACAATCTTCCAGTAGTGGTCTGCTCCTATGAGAACTTCTATCGGAAGTTCTCTTTCGTCCTGCGGATCTGCTAGTTTGAGTTTGTTGAGTGAAGCCAGGACAGTTATGTCATGCGGTGGCATCGGTTGTGGTGTATAGGTGTTGTGACTTTCAAAAGCACCAACTGAAATACGAGCATTAGTCGAAAATCCCATCATTTCAAATGAGACGTTCCTTCTTGAAGTTAAAGTCCTAGAAAGTGATTCAAAGGTGGTTTACTCCAATGTCTGGCTATGATTAACGTTGAGTTCCAATGAATCTATCAGAGAATGATGAATAAAGCTAGACTGACTACCAGTGTCCAGGACACAACGGGTAAGTTTCGGTTTTCCTGTCGGTCCTTTGATCCACTTGCGAATAGTCTGAAGGTATGTGAAGTTAGAAGCGGTGACTTCTATTTTGCCAACGGAAGAAGGCATATTAAAAAGAAACAATACATTGACATTTAAAGGCTAAAACTGGAGTTGCCGTTGCTGTCTGCTTTACTGCAGATAGATACGTGATGGAGACCCTTACACTGGCTGCAGGATGCCCTTCCTCGTTTGAAACACCTATCCTTATTGTGACCTTTCCTGAGACACAGGAAACAACGTTTTGCTGTCTTAAGTTTATCACTTCTAACCTTGGGGTCTTGTATTTGTTGACAGTCTTGGCCCCAGTGCCCTTCATTTTCACAATACACACAAAACTGTGCCGTTTCTCGCTTGCTTCTTCTCGCAGCATTGTTTGCTTTTGTGTTCCCCCGAAAAGCGGTGGCTGTAGATATGTGAGGTGTTTCAGGAAAAAGATCTCCCCGTATTTTTTGTGCGTTGACAGCTCCTTCAACCTCTTCATTAAGGAATTCCATTAGTCTCGAGAGATTCCCTTCTTGCGTGTTGTGTCTTTTGGCGTGAATGAGCCAACGGCGACAGATGTCTTCCGGAAAGGCACGAAGTAGCTTAGGAGCGAGTATCCTTCCGTATAAGTCCACGTCCTCTCCTAATGCTCGCAAGGCTTGAATTCGCCTGTGACATTCGATGTATGTATTGTTTAGTATTTCTGGGCTCTCTGAAGCTGCAACCTCAAGATTTTCTAAGAAATCTAGATGTGATTGGATAATTCTATTTTTATCCCCATAGCGTGATATCAGAATTTGCTTAGTTTGTTCGTATGTGTCACTTGTAACGGCTGTCTCGTCGACTAGCCGCTTTAGTTCCCCTTCCAAGTATCCGTGCAGAAAGACATGTTTATTTATGGCAGAGACTGATGAATTTCTGTCTACGGATGCCTCAAATTGTTCCCAAAACCGAGACCATTCCTCGATCTTTCCCGTGAAAGATTGTAGTTTTATCGTTGGTAACCTGACTTCTGGAACAACGTTGTGAACCGTTGGATTTGTAGAAGATTGGGTGGTGACATTCATGCTATTTCCAACTTGACTCTGCTCCAGAAGATGTTTCGCCCTTCTAATAGCTTGTTTGCATTTGTCTGTGTACTCTTCCCATGCTATTGTATCTGCATTCTATTCTACGTCATCAAGCAGATCTTGAATAGAATCATCTAAGGCGAGTAAGTTGTCAAAAGCTTCGCGTAAACGTTCACTGAAATGCTCTATTTTGTCAACAGGTATGGAATGATCGAACGTATTTATTTGATTTATGAAGCGTATGGCATTTGCTCAATGAGTTATCCATTTACATTTTAATTTTGAAAGATGCCCTGCAATCTGTCATGTTGATGCTGGATTCTCGCTTGTACGTAATTTAGAGTAGAAATGACGAATCTTCGTAGTAGCTTTAGTTCCTAGAGAAGTGACAGATGGCAGCACCAGTTAAGATAACCAGCATGGATTTGTGGTATCAAGTCTTCTCTGTCACAAAATGGCGCTTTCGGAATTAAATGATAGGTTCAAGCATTCATACAACTAAACGCGTACCTAAACCAATCATTACGGTACTAAAGGGAAAAACAACTATTGAGCCAAGCCCTACTTGAATGCCAGTAAGTATTATATTTGACTAAGAAAGAGGGTGAAGCTTGTACTTATCCATCGTGTTGAGGCTAAACGTGATGACGCGAGGCTAGTGATTTATACTTTTCAATAATCCTTAAGAAGTGAACTTAACATCACTGCCTTCTCACAGAAACGACCAAATATGTTTCGGAAGCCGATAGTGTTTGTGGTTCGTGTGAACTCCAATATTTTCACCGGGTTTCGGCACCAAAATTGTGGAGTAACAACACCGTGTTTATTACGAGCTTTTTCACCTTTTATTAACAATCCTCCAGACTCACTCTACATAAACACATACATCGACATTACAATAACTGCAACTAGATAACGTGCGGTATTCCCTTGAGTCCGTCACAAAGACAATGCAGAAATTCTGGCTAAATATTTCAACAAGCTTTTAAATTGTGAGGAACCTACAGAAATCCTTCATTTGGACACCAGCACCCCGATAATACCACCACCAGAGACCATAAATCCCCCCACAATAAAGGAAGTCTACCAAGCACTGAATAAATTAAAAAACTACTAAGCGCCAGGAGAAGATTAGACCTTTGCGGAAATCTGAAAATTAAGCAGTAAGATCAGCTAAAGTTGCCCTCCATCAACAAATTGTCTCTATCTGCATTAAAGAAGAACTACCAGAATACTGGACAACAGCCCTCATTCACCCACTACACAAAAAAGGAGACAAAACTAACCCTAATGACTACAGGGGAATCTCGATCCTAGACATAACATACAAATTATTTTCAATAATCATCCGTAGTAGGATAAGTTTACAACTTGAGAAAGAACTAGGAGAATATCAAGGCGGTTTCAGACCCTGGAGGAGTTGTCCTGATCAGATCATGAATCTTAAGTTGATCTGTCTGTCTGTTAGGTCATCAGCCCAGAGGCTGGTTGGATCCTCAAATAGCACCACCCAAGGTTATGCGGTTATAAGGAAACCCCCAAAAAGATGGCAGCACCAAAATGAGGCGTACTAGGAAAGATGAGGAGTGAGGTAGTTTGCCATTGCTTTCCTCACTGGGTCAGAAAGTACTATTGCACTACGACTGACCCTATGAGCAGCACCTTTCATAACACTCGGATGCACTAGTCATGCTCTGAATGTCATTACTCAGCACTACCCATACCCCAGCAACTTCCATATTGTCACAGCCATGGATGTTGACTGGGACTTCGATGGAAGCTACACTTTACTCTGGCCTGTGCCAAGAGATGGATGCAAAAGTACTGTATCCATCAAGAAATAACAGCAGGCAGCTTACGTTGATAATGGACTATAACAGGAGAAGAAATAGAGATATGGTGATAACATTTGTAGATTTCAAGAAAGCTTATGATTGCATCCATAGAGAATCTCTGCTTAAAATTTTAAGACAGCTTGGACTACACCCCAAATTAATAAACATGATAAAATTGACTCTCGCTAACATCAAATCAAAAGTGAAGTTCAGCAGTGAAACATCAGACACATTTGAAATTAAAAATGGACTATGGCAGGGAGATGGGCTCTCACCACTATTATTTAATTGTGCTCTAGAAATGGTAATGAGGGAATGGTTTAGGAAATGTCACCCAAAAATAAAGATTGGCCGGAAAATCGAAACAAACTGCCTAGGTTTTCCTGACGATTTAGCATTACTAGCAGTGGACATAAAAGAAGCAAAAACCCAAATATCAGAACTTCAAAACATTGAAAATAAAATTGGCCTCAAAATATCACTTGAAAAAAAACAGAAATTATGCCCCAAAAACTAACACAACTAAAAGAAGTTACCATAAATGGTAATAAAATCAAAGTAGTAACTCAATTTAAATATCTTGGAGAAGTAATAACACATAACCTAAATGAAAACATCTCAGTCCCAATAAGAACAAATAGATCAGCTAAAGCACAAAAATTAACGTGGGATATCTACAAAAAGAAATGTCTATCAATAAATACAAAAATTAAACACTACAACACAGTTATAAAACTGGAAGCTACATATGCAGCAGAAACACTTTTTCACCTGAATGAACAATCAAAGTCTGACAGACTTCAGAAAATTGAAAAGAGGATTGGAAGAACCTGCATCAACAAAAAATACCAGAAAGATGGGCAGTGGTGGATAATACCTAACAAATTCTTGTACAAAGAGCTAGAACCCATTACAGATACTATGTGTAAGAGGAGACTGGGATTCTTTGGACATATCATGAGGATGCAGGATTCGAGACTTCTGAAACAACTAGTAAAACACAATCTTGACTCAAATACCACAACAGGATGTAAATGGATCAGAGAAGTAAGAGAGGATCTGAAGGAAATAGGCCTTACAACAGAAGACACCACAAATAAGATAAAATTGAATACAAAATTCAGGAACACAAACCTCCAATTTACCCTTACACGAAACAAAGCAACTGAGGAAACGGTACGAAGTTCAGAGCATCTGAAGTAGTACTGGGAGGACCACAAAGCCTGAACAATCCCTTCGAAGAGACCTGAACGATGGACTGACTAAATCAATCACTACTAATCTGCATTTAGGGCAGTCGCCCAGGTGGCAGATTCCCTATCTGTTGTTTTCCTAGCCTTTTCTTAAATGATTGCAAAGAAATTGGAAATTTATTGAACATCTCCCTTGGTAAGTTATTCCAATCACTAACTCCCGTTCCTATAAATGAATATTTGCCCCAATTTGTCCTCTTGAATTCCAACTTTATCTTCTTATTGTGATCTTTCCTACTTTTAAAGACACCACCCAAACTTATTCGTCTACTGATGTCCTCCCACGCCATCTCTCTACTGACAGCTCGGAACATACCACTTACAAGTGACTATTCTCATTTTGGTTCCGTATTGAAGATGATGTATATCACAAATATTACTAGAATATTTATAGATCCACCTGTTCAATACAAGACCATACAATACAATCCACTATTTCATGTGGTTAAAATTTATACATAATACATAAGTCATAGGTACATGTTTCACCCTTTTTTTACGGGCATTATCAGCCTATATCAATCTTAAAGATTAATGGATACATGATCTTTCTAATCTTATAAACTATAGAGGAAAACGTTGGACAATGATCTCATAAAATGTTGTACTATAACATCTAAAATAGGGATATTGCACAGAAAGTATGTTAAAAAATAATGTGAATCAACAGTTTTTGAAGATTATAACGTGGTTAATCATGAGTATTTGAGCATTTAAAACCAAAAGAGATCCTCTTCTTTTACATCAATAGGACTGTGATGGCCTTGAGTGTAAAAGCACAATCATCCAAGGGGGATGTTTACTCCATTCCCATAGCACGAGTTCAAGTTCATAGTAAAATCAATGTCAGTTATTTAAAGTAGAAGTGTGCTTGTATCAAATGTCTTAAAATATGTACGGTTGATTTATCAAATAGTAGTAGAAAGGAAGATGGGACTTCTTGTGGAGACGTTGCTAATGATAAAATGTTGTGTCAAAGCTAGCTGATGTCAGTGTTTAGTTATGTTAGCACGGTAATCAATTGGATCCAAAAGACGGTCAAGTGGGTGTTATTAACCCTGTTGAAACATTTGTTCGAAAAAATGAACGAGTTTTACTCGTTCGGTGCGTGTTAAGTACGTCGGGCTGTTCCAGCAACGCTAGCTTGACTGACCTTTCTACTCGTGCTATGGGAATGGAGTAAACCCTTGGATGATTGTGCTTTTACACTCAAGGCCGTCACAGTCCTAATGATGTATAAGATGAGGATCCATTTTGGTTTTGAACGCTCAAATATTCATGATTAACCACATTATAATCCTCAAAAACTGTTAATTCACATTATTTTTTAATATGCTTTCTGTGCAATATCCCTATTTTAGATGTTATATTACAACATTTTATGAGATCACTGTCCAACGTTTTACTCCATAGTTTATAAGATTAGAAAGATCACGTATCCATTAATTTTTAAGATTGATATAGGCTGATGATGCCCGTAAAAAAACAGGTGGCTCTATAAATATTATAATAATATTTGTGATATACATACCACTTAGCCGAGCAGCTCGTCTCCTTTCTCCCATGTCTTTCCTGCCCAAACTTTGCAGCATTTTTGTAATGCTACTCTTTTGAAATAATAACATTAAGTTATTTATTAGACCACCTAATCAATACAAAATCGTCTTGGATGATTTACATAAATCCAAGACGATTTTGTATTGATTAGGTGGTCTAATAAATAACTTAATGTTATTATTTCAATCTACATCATCAATACGGACCAAAAATGATATTTATTACATGTAATGCTACTCTTTTGTCGGAAATCGCCCAGAACAAATCTAGCTGCTTTTCCTTCGATTTTTTCCAATTCCTGAATCAAGTAATCCTGGTGAGGGTCCCATACACTGGAACCATACTCTAGTTGGGGTCTCACCAGAGACAAATATGCTCTCTCCTTTACATTCTTACTACAACCCCTAAATACCCTCAAAACCATGTGCAGAGATCTGTACCCTTTATTTACAATCATATTTATGTGATTACCCCAATGAAGATCTTTCCTTATGTTAACACCTAGGTATTTACATTGATCCCCAAAGGGAACCTTCACCCCATCAATGCAGTAATTAAAACTGAGAGGACTTTTCCTATTTGTGAAACTCACAACCTGACTTTTATCCCCGTTTATCATCATACCATTGCCTACTGTCCATCTCACAACATTATCGAGGTCATTTTGCAGTTGCTCACAATCTTGTAAGTTATTTATTACTCTGTACAGAATAACATCTGCGAAAAGCCTTATCTCTGATTCCACTTCTTTACACATATCATTGATATATATAAGAAAATATAAAGGTCCAATAATACTGCCTTGAAGAATTCCCCTTTTAATTATTACAGGGACAGATAAAGCTTCACCTACTCTAATTCCCTGAGTTCTGTTTTCTAGAAACAGAGCCACCCATTCAATCACTCTTTTGTCAAGTCCAATTGCACTCATTTTTGCCAGTAGTCTCCCATGATCTACCCTATCAAATGCCTTAGACAGGTCAATTGCGATAGTCCAATTGACCTCCTGAATCCAGGATATCTGCTATATTTTGCTGGAATCCTACAAGTTGGGCTTCAGTGGAATAACCTTTCCTAAACCCAAAATGCCTTCTATCAAACCATTTATTAATTTTGCAAACATGTCTTATATAATCAGAAAGAATGCTTTCCCAAAGGTTACATACAATGCATGTCAAACTGACTGGCCTGTAATTTTCAGCTTTATATCTATCACCCTTTCCTTTATATACAGGGGCTACTATGGCAACTCTCCATTCATTTGGTAAAGTTCCCTCATGCAAACAATAATCAAACACGTACTTCAGATATGGTACTATATCCCAACCTATTGTCTTTAGTATATTCCCTGAAACCTTATCAATTCCAGCTGCTTTTCAAGTTTTCAACGTTTGTTTCTTACTGTAAATGTCATTGCTGTCATAGGTAAATTTTAATACTTCTTTAGTATTATTCACCTCCTCTATCTGGACATTATCCTTGTAACCAACAATCTTTACATACTGCTGACTGAATACTTCTGCCTTTTGAAGATCCTCGCATACACACTCCCCTTGTTCATTAATTATTCCTGGAATGTCCTTCTTGGAACCTGTATCCTGTGTGGTCATAACAGAAGAAGAATAAGAAGAATTTAGATCCATCTTTGATATCCCTTCTGGTTTTGCATTTGCAGCACAGAAGTCAGTTTGTAACCGATAGAAACTTCTTATCTTATAATTTCATTATAAAGATAGGAGTTCCACTAGGCTCTAATTTAGGTCCCTTGTGCTGTTTCTCTTATTTGTATACAACATTCCTAGTAAAATTCAGTTACCTAAAGTATTAATATTTGCTGATGACATTGAAATATACAAATTATTTTCGAGTGTACGTGACTTTTCAGAACTCCAATCTGAGTTAAATATCCCAGCCAAATGTAGCAAAACTTGGTAACTTCCCTTTAATAGCAATAAATTGAGGAAGATTGCTTTTCAGTGAAAAAAGAGAGGAAAAAAATTCACGTACCGGTACTCAGTAAATGATACTCAACTGGAAGAAGTAATGTTATTCCTAAATCATTAATTTCATTTAACTAGTGAGTTAATTTTCACTTCTCACATTGTGAATAAAGCATACAGAAGCCTTTGGTTTATAATTAGAAATTCTTCTGGCCCATGTAGTAAGTCTTTATTTCGTTTGTATTTTGCATTAGTTCAATGAAATTTGGAATCTAGTAACAATGTTACACACAGATTTGATTGAAAGGATCCAGGAAAAGTTCTTGAAATACATATATTTCAGACAAACCGAAGAACATCCCAAATATTTATCGTATTATAAAATTTGGGTATGGAAGGTTGGATGCCAGATTAAAATGCAGTTGATAATGCTTCTCCTTAAGCTTCTCAACAGTGACATAGATGACAATGAACCAACTTGTCAAGCAGGTAAATTTAGGAACTTGTTTTTCTTGCCAAGAGTTAATATAAACAAATGTGCAAATTTACCTGTGTATAGAATGTCCGTCGAAATAAATTACATCCTCTAAATATTGATTTATTTCAAGATATAGAATTTGACTCTTGAAATCTTGTAGGCATTTATTACAGGTAATTAATTGGCTAAACAAAACTATGTTGTCTGTTTTAAAAAAAAAATATTCTTCATGTTATTGTGTTCATTATTTCTATTATTTTTATGTAATACTGTAGATCAATTCATTTTTATTTCACTGTTCAATTAATTTTTATTTCTGTTTTTTTTGTATCCAGTTTATTTGTATTTTTGTAATTGTGCTTAATAATAGAAGTTATGAGCAAATATTGCAAGTGGATTAATGTCTTTATATTTGCATTAAATAAATAAATAAATAAATAAATAAATAAATAAATAAATAAATAAATAAATAAATAAATAAATAAATAAAAACTCTTCATTGTGAGCAGATGTCGCAGGATGATCTCGAACAGGCCTTGACCTTCCCAAGGATGCAGTAGCCCAGTCGTCTTTCCACACTCTGTAATGTCATGTTTGTCAGTTGTGATCTATATGGATAGTATATATAATAAAAATCTTCCGGGCTATTATGCCGTGGTCCACTCCTCTCGTTTCTACCAAACGTTTCGACTACTGCTGCGGTAGTTATCTTCTGTGTCGTCGTGTCGATACGCTCTCCTGTATCCCGCTGGCGACTGCGAAAGTTGTTTGGGAAGCAGTTGTATTTATATGTAAGTGTGCGGCCTCCAATTGGCTCGCGCCGTGCAATCCATCTGATTGGATATCTGAAAGCACGACCTCCGATTGGGCCGCGCCGAGCAGTCTGCCGTCTGATTGAATCTCGGAGTGCACGACCTCCGATTGGGTCGTGCCAGGCAATGGATCCTCTGGTTGGTTGACTGTGATGTCCCTGATCTTAGTTAGCTTCGGTCGTACGTTATATAAAGGGGTGTACCAGGACTTGCTGAGTTTCAGTCCTTCCTCCTTTCTATTAAAGTTATCCGGATGTTTGTGTATTTCGATTGCTTCCCTGTAGAGATGTGCGTGAAAATGTGATGTTGTGGCCAGTATGTCAGTATCCTCGTAATGGATCTCATGCTTTCCGTCAAGCAGTGCATGCTCCGCTACTGCTGATTTGTCGTATTGCCCCAAGCGACAGTTCCTTTTATGCTCTGTCAGGCGAGTATTGACACTTCTGCCAGTCGTGCCAGTATAAACAGCTCTACAGCTGCACGGTATCCTATAGACCCCAGTAGATGTTAGAGGGTCACGTGGATCTTTGGCAGAACGTAACATGTTTTGTAGCTGCTGGGTCGGCTAAAAAATGGTCTTAACAACGTGACGTTCAAGGAGCCTTCCAATACGATCCGTGACGTCACAAATATACGGCAAATAAGCGATACCTTTCTTCCCGGGTTGTTCTCGTTTACTGTTAGCTAGCTGTCTTCTGGGGTGGAGTGCTCTCCTGACCTTTTGTACCGTGTAGCCATTGGTTTGTAAGGCTAGATCAAGATGCCGTAGTTCCTTCTCGATGTAATCTGGTTCACAGACACGAAGGGCGCAATCCACCAAGGTCTTCATTATAGCACGCTTCTGGCCAGGATGGTGATTGGAATTTTTGTTTAAATATCGGTCTGTGTGTGTTGGTTTTCGGTATACTTGATGCCCTAGCGATCCATATTCTTCCTCTTCACCAGCACGTCCAGGAAAGCTAATTCTCCATCCTTTTCCTTCTCCACAGTGAATTGTATACGAGGATGAATACTGTTCAGATGTGTAAGAAAGCCGTCCAGTGCCTCCTCTCCATGTTTCAATATCACAAAAGTGTCATCCATAAAGCGGAACCAACAGCTGGGTTTATTTACAGCAGTCTTCATGGCTTCCTCCTCAAAGAACTCCATATAAAAATTAGCAATAACAGGGCTAAGTGGGCTTCCGTCTGTCTGTTCATAAAATTCGTGTTTCCATTGGAAACATGTCGTCGAAAGTACATGTTCAAATAAAACTATTATCTCCTCTGAAAAGAGTTGTTGAATATGTTCTAGAGTATCCTTGATTGGTACCATAGTGAACAGCGAGACGACGTCAAAACTAACAAGTATATCTCCCGGTTGTACTCGCAGGTGTCGTAATCCACGGTGTTCAAGATAACAGTAGCATTACCTTTGTCAGCTGCTAAAATGATAATACTTTCGTCAGCTTTTAAATTCTTTAGCGCAAGCCCCTCCTTTTTGCTAAGATTAGGTTTTGGTAACTTGGCCTTGCAGAGTATCTTGGAACAGAGAAGGAACTACGGCATCTTGATCTAGCCTTACAAACCAATGGCTACACGGTACAAAAGGTCAGGAGAGCACTCCACCCCAGAAGACAGCTAGCTAACAGTAAACGAGAACAACCCAGGAAAAAGGTATCGCTTATTTGCCGTATATTCGTGACGTCACGGATTGTATTGGAAGGCTCCTTGAACGTCACGATGTTAAGACCATTTTTCAGCCGACCCAGCAGCTATGAAACACGTTACGTTCTGCGAAAGATCCACGTGACCCTCTAACATCTACTGGGGTCTATAGGATACCGTGCAGCTGTGGAGCTGTTTATATTGGCACGACTGGCAGAAGTGTCAATACTCGCCTGACGGAGCATAAAAGGAACTGTCGCTTGGGGCAATACGACAAATCAGCAGTAGCGGAGCATGCACTGCTTGACGGAAAGCATGAGATCCGTTACGAGGATACTGACATACTGGCCACATCCCATTTTCACGCACGTCTCTGCAGGGAAGCAATCGAAATACACAAACATCCGGATAACTTTAATAGAAAGGAGGAAGGACTGAAACTCAGCAAGTCCTGGTATACCCCTTTATATAACGTACGACCGAAGCTAACTAAGATCAGGGACATCAGTCAACCAACCAGAGGATCCATTGCCAGGCATGACCCAATCGGAAGTCGTGCACTCCGAGATCCAATCAGACGGCAGACTGCTCGGCGCAACCCAATCGGAGGTCGTGCTTTCAGATATCCAATCAGATGGATTGCACGGCGCGAGCCAATTGGAGGCCGCACACTTACATATAAATACAGCTGCTTCCCAAACAACTTTCGCAGTCGCCAGCGGGATACAGGAGAGCGTATCGACAGGACGCCACTGAAGATGACTACCGCAGCAGTAGTCGAAACGTTTGGTAGAAACGAGAGGAGTGGACCACGGCATAATAGCCCGGAAGATTTTTATTATATTGACACCGGCCGTGAAAGCCTTCATACTTTAATGACCCACCTCTACAGGGAGGATATTTATCGTTTAAGTCATCAATTTGAAATGCTTCGCAAGAAGAAATCGCATCTACTGTGCTCTCTTACATTCTTACTCCGCTGCCGCGACACTTGTGTTATTCCACAATTTCTACGACAGAAGAGACATTGTTCAACCCCTTCGGCACACAGAATTTGTAACAGAACGGAACAAGCTCTTCTTAGGGAACATATTCATTTTACTCATAAAGAACTGGCCTTTAGTGATGAACGGCTTTTATCATTACATTTGACGACAGGCAACTCGATGCACTGGAGTGACTGGGACCGAATGGACAGGATTACTTGCAACACCATGGAACATCAGGAGAAGAGGGATACGCTGCGGCAGAAGAAAAAGTACAAACGTGTAAGTGGCAATATAAGGACGAGGAATCTGATCGAGAAAGTGGATCCTGCCCGGACAGTCGTTAATTTATCCAACCGTTGTTTAACAGAAAATGAAACTACTGTTCTTGCAAAAGGAGGCAATTTTGCTGTTACACTGGCGACCATCCCAATAGAAGATATCATTTCCACCATAGAATCAGGAATACGTCAGTTGCCACCAGAGGTTTCTGAGGAAATACTTCACGACTGTTCCAAGATACTCTGCAAGCCCAAGTTACCAAAACCTAATCTTAGCAAAAAGGAGGGGCTTGCGCTAAAGAATTTAAAAGCTGACGAAAGTATTACCATTTTAGCAGCTGACAAAGGTAATGCTACTGTTATCTTGAACACTGTGGATTACGACACCTGCGAGTACAACCGGGAGATATACTTGTTAGTTTTGACGTCGTCTCGCTGTTCACTATGGTACCAATCAAGGATACTCTAGAACATATTCAAAAACTCTTTTCAGAGGAGATAATAGTTTTATTTGAACATGTACTTTCGACGACATGTTTCCAATGGAAACATGAATTTTATGAACAGACAGACGGAAGCCCACTTAGCCCTGTTATTGCTAATTTTTATATGGAGTCCTTTGAGGAGGAAGCCCTGAAGACTGCTGTAAATAAACCCAGCTGTTGGTTCCGCTTTATGGATGACACTTTTGTGATATGGGGACATGGAGAGGAGGCACTGGACGGCTTTCTTACACATCTGAACAGTATTCATCCTCGTATACAATTCACTGTGGAGAAGGAAAAGGATGGGAAATTAGCTTTCCTGGACGTGCTGGTGAAGAGGAAGAATGATGGATCCCTAGTGCATCAAGTATACTGAAAACCAACACACACAGACCGATACTTAAATAAAAATTCCAATCACCATCCTGGCCAGAAGCGCGCTATGATGAAGACTTTGGTGGATCGCGCCCTTCGTGTCTGTGAACCAGATTACATCGAGAAGGAACTACGGCATCTTGATCTAGCCTTACAAACCAATGGCTACATGGTGCAAGAGGTCAGGAGAGCACTCCACCCCAGAAGACAGCCAGCTAACAGTAAACGAGAACAACCCAGGAAAAAAGGTATCGCTTATTTGCCGTATATTCGTGACGTCGCGGATCGTATTGGAAGGCTCCTTGAACGTCACGATGTTAAGACCATTTTTCAGCCGACCCAGCAGCTACGAAACATGCTACGTTCTGCCAAAGATCCACGTGACCCTCTAACATCTACTGGGGTCTATAGGATACTGTGCAGCCGTGGAGCTGTTTATATTGGCACGACTGGCAGAAGTGTCAATACTCGCCTGACGGAACATAAAAGGAACTGCTCCTTGGGGCAATATGACAAATCAGCAGTAGCGGAGCATGCACTGCTTGACGGAAAGCATGAGATCCGTTACGAGGATACTGACGTACTGGCCACAACATCCCATTTTCACGCACGTCTCTACAGGGAAGCAATCGAAATACACAAACATCCGGATAACTTTAATAGAAAGGAGGAAGGACTGAAACTCAGCAAGTCCTGGTATACCCCTTTATATAATGTACGACCGAAGCTAACTAAGATCAGGGACATCACAGTCAACCAACCAGAGGATCCATTGCCTGGCACGACCCAATCGGAGGTCGTGCACTCCGAGATTCAATCAGACGGCAGACTGCTCGGCGCGACCCAATCGGAGGTCGTGCTTTCAGATATCCAATCAGATGGATTGCACGGTGCGAGCCAATTGGGGGCCGCACACTTACATATAAATACAGCTGCTTCCCAAACAACTTTCGCAGTCGCCAGCAGGATACAGGAGAGCGTATCGACACGACGCCACAGAAGATGACTACCGCAGCAGTAGTCGAAACGTTTGGTAGAAATGAGAGGAGTGGACCACCTCATAATAACTCGGAAGATTTTTATTATATTGACACCGGCCGTGAAAGCCTTCATACTTTAATATATGGATGGTGTTCTTGATCAGGCATTGTGCCTTGTATGCAATTCTGTCTAGCTTCTCCATAGACGAGTAAAATATTCGCATACTCCTTGCTGGAATACATCACAATGCAGTGAATAAGCTTTGTATTGGTTTGTGACTTGCCTCAAAGGAGGGGAGTGATATCCTGGATTCAGGAGGTCAAATGGACTGTATCGCGATTGACCTGTCTAAAGCATTTGATAGGGTGGGTCATGGGAGACTACTGGTAAAAATGAGTGCAATTGGACTAGACAAAAGATTGCCTGAATGGGTTGCTATATTTCTAGAAAATAGATCTCAGAGAATTAGTGTAGGCGAAGCTTTATCTGTCCCTGTTATAATTAAGAGGGGAATTCCTCAAGGCAGTATTATTGGACCTTTATGTTTTCTTATATATATATAAATGATATGAGTAAACAAGTGGAATCAGAGGTAAGGCTTTTTGCGGATGATGTTATTCTGTACAGCGTAATAAATACGTTACAAAATTGTGAGCAATTGCAAAATGACCTCGATAATGTTGTGAGATGGACAGTATTCAATGGTATGATGATAAACGTGGTTAAAAGTTAGGTTGTGAGTTTCACAAATAGAAAAAGTCCTCTCAGTTTTAATTACCTGCATTGAGGGGGTGAAAGTTCCCTTTGGGGATCATTTTAAATACCTAGGTATTAACATAAGGAAAAATCTTCATTGGGGTAATCACATAAATATGATTGTAAATAATGGGTAGAGATCTCTGCACATGGTTATGATGGTATTAGGGGTTATAGTAAGGATGTAAAGGAGAGGGCATACAAGTCTCTCATAAGACCCCAACTAGAGTATGGTTCCAGTGTATGGGACCCTCACCAGGATTACTTGATTCAAGAACTGGAAAAAATCCAAAGAAAAGCAGCTCGATTTGTTCTGGGTGATTTCCGACAAAAGAGTAGCGTTACAAAAATGTTGCAAAGTTTGGGTTGGGAAGAATTGAGAGAAAGAAGAAGAGCTGCTCGGCTAAGTGGTATGTTGCAAGAGACTATCCTCATTTTTTCTGTATTGAAAGTCTGTTAAAAGGAGAACAATAAAAACAAAGTTTTATTGTTCTCCTTTTAAGTGGTATGTTCCGAGCTGTCAGTGGAGAGATGGCGTGGAATGACATCATTAGACAAATAAGTTTGAGTGGTGTCTTTGAAAGTAGGAAAGATCACAATATGGAGATAAAGTTGGAATTCAAAGAGGACAAATTGGGGCAAATATTTGTTTATAGAAAGGGGAGTTAGGGATTGGAATAACTTACCAAGAGAGATGTTCAATAAATTTCCAATTTCTTTGCAATCATTTAAGAAAAGGCTAGGAAAACAACAGATAGAGAATCTGCTACCTGGGCGAATGCCCTAAATGCAGATCAGTAGTGACTGATAAATACAGCAACTGCTGACACATCCGATAGGAAGATTGGCATGGTATCACGTCGTATTGTGTGTGCAGAGCAGGCTAGGCTCAATGGCGTGGCAACTGGATGTTCATTCCAAATTGGAGGTGCATGCAACGATCAGATTTCTATGGGCTAAACAGCTCAATTGCACGGACCTTCATTTTGAGATAACTGCTGTATATGGTGAGCGTGTAATTTCTTGCCCAGGTATTGTAAAGTGGTGTAAGCAATTTGACGCCAGACATGCGGATGTCGGGGACGAATATTGAGAAGGCAGGCCCGCAATGTCCAGTACCATTGCAAATGTTGATCGTGTGGATGGGATCATTAGAGAGAATCGGCGCATAACACTGCAGGAAATTGCCAGCATGCTGAACATCTCATATGGCAGTGCGTTCTCCATTGTTCACCAGCACCTTGGATTTTGTAAACTGTGTCAAAGATGGGTCTCACATCTGCTCACCGATGTTCTCAAGAGAGAACGTTTCCAATCATCACTGGCATTTTTGCAATGGTATTCTGTGGAGAATTATAAGTTACTGCATTGAATCATCTCAGGGAATATTGCACGATGACGCAACACCTACACGGCCCGCCAAACGTCCGATCTGCTGCAGCATTTCAAGTGGGAAGTATGGTAACATCCTCCATACGCCATGCAATTATCGTGTTCAGTAAGCTGAAATAGCATCTAGGTGTGCAATGATTCTGGAATGATCTGGAGGTGTAAGCAGCTGTCTCCAGGGGGTTACATAGCGTTGAAGGTGATTTCTACGCACCTGGAGTCGAAACCTTGGTTGACTGTTCCAAGAAATATTTACATTCTCTTGGGGACTATATGGAAAACTTACATTGTATGTTGTCATAGCAGTGTTGCCTATGTGTAGGTGGTTTCATAAATGACATAACTTGGAAGTGTAATTTACTTTTTGATTAGCCCTCATATGTCTTATGTCAGATGTGATAGGGTTTCATTTTGGATGGTTCTGTTGTGGGCTACTGACCTGTTAAATGGTTAGAAGGAAAATATTGTTTTTTTTTTTTGTTCGGTATACCACCTCTTTCTTCAGTCTTCCTTGTTTTCCATTCTCTCCATAATTTCTTCTTTTCATGACCTTTTTTTCATTCAATGAGTCATTATTTCACTTTGGTGTGTCTTGATGTTCTACCACATCGTGTTTCTGCTCTTCAAACAAAAGCACACTTAAAATTCTTCTATTCCTTATTGCCATTCTCAGTTTGTGTCCTAATCGTTTTGTTCAAGCACTTTTACAAGCTCCTTTTGTACCCTCTTGTTTCCACTGTCCCTTTTGTGCATTTAAGCATTACTACTAACTTTCAGCCTTGCTCTTGTCTTTCTGACCACACAAGACATAGCTCTAACATTCACTTGTTCTTTACCATTCCTTTTTCCATCATTGTATAGTTGATAAATACTTTGTTCTATTTTTCCATCCATACTTAATAATCATTTGACTCTCCTTTTTCCTGACCCATATGTTTCTTACAATCAGATATTTCTCCTGAAAGAAGTTGATTCTTACTCTCATAGCCACTGGATGACAAGATCTCCTCCCTTCCTTTTATATTTTATGTCACATTTTTGCATTTGGGTATGATTTTTTTAAATGCTTCAACTAGTTGTCCTACCTTGTCTACTGGAGCCATTGTTTGTCCATATGTCCAATCCTTCTACATATTGATAAATTTATTTCAGAGATAGTTCTTAAATATTTGCCGTAATGTATTGGACTCTTGTCATTTGCACTTGGCTGGTTGGTAGTGTGCATATTAATGCCTTATATACCTGTAATGTATCTATGTATGATTGTGTGTATGTATATATGTTAAGAAGCTCCAAAAGTCTTTAAATGATTTTTGCATTTTTTAACATTTGAAAGATTATTTTGCATACACTACTGGTCAAAAGTTTTTGATCACCTATGAAAAAACTATATATTTGATTTCAATGTACAAACACTCCGTAAAAACTAAATAGACCAACAAAATAAATATTTTCTCTCTCTATCCTTAAGTACAGTACAATATGGTTTAGATTTTAGCCACTTCAAAGTATCCACCCTTTGCCCTCAGAACACCTGCACAGACTCGTGGCATTTTGTAGATAAGATTTTGTAGAGTTTTTGCAAATATTGCAGTCCAACACACCTGTAAATTATTCCATAGATCTTCAATATTAGATGACCTCAGTTCCTGTCCTTGTCAACTTCATCCCATAAGAGTTCAGTGGGATTTAAGTCAGGTGACTGAGTTGGCTTAATCGTATTTTTCAGTTCCCCAAATTTCTTTTTTTTCTATGGACATACCCTGTGCACAATTTAGAAACATGTTTGGGATCTCTATCTTGCTGCAGAACAAACCCATGACCAATAAGTCTCTTGCTAAATGGAACTGCATTGTTGATCAGTATCCTGTGATATCCTTCCTTCTTTAATGTTTCATTAATTGTCACTAGATCACAGACTTTATCACCCGCAAAACATCCCCACACCATGACCGACCCCTCCACCACGCTTCTTCGCTGGCATCACACACAGACTCTTCATACGCTCTCCATGAAGTCTACGAACAAACCTTTAACAAAGGCTTCCAAATACTTCAGGCTTAGATTTGTCCATGAATAACACCTTGGATCATCGCTGCACGCTCTAGTTTTTATGTTGCTGTGCCCATTGCAATGTTTTCACCTAATTTTGTTTGAATAATAAAGGTTTTTTCGCCGCTATGCACCCCGTTAAACCTTGTTCACAAAGATGGCATTGCACTGGAGCTGCTCGCCTACTATTTACTTCCTTGCGAATGTCAGGTGCAGTAAGAGTCCTCTGATGTTTACTCTGTACACGTATGAGCTTACCTTCCCTGTATAATGTTACTCGGGGTCTTCCAGATCGCAAAAGACTTGCATTGGCACCAGTTTGCTTGAACCGCTGCAATGTATACTCCACCGTAGATAGAGCCACACCAACTTTTTTTGCTATTGTCATACTAGAATCGCCTTCTTGATGCAGAGCTACTGTTACAGCATTTTTTCAATTCTGCTTTCCTGCTTCCGCCCCATTATGAGGCAGTATGGTACAAACCTGATCAGGTATACAAACACACTGCTAGATGCACATAATATACTGTAAATCAATGCGAACACCAAGCTCGATAGCTGCAGTCGCTTAAGTGCGGCCAGTATCCAGTATTCGGGAGATAGTAGGTTCGAACCCCACTGTCGGCAGCCCTGAAAATGGTTTTCCGTGGTTTCCCATTTTCACACCAGGCAAATGCTGGGGCTGTACCTTAATTAAAGCCACAGCCGCTTCTTTCCCACTCCTAGCCCATCCCTGTCCCATAGTCGCCATAAGACCTATCTGTGTCGGTGAGACGTAAAACAACTAGCAAAAACAAAAAAAAATCAATGCGAACTGATCGCTACACAGACAGCTGAAGGAATGAGGTGTATTCGAATGGAAACTACTTAGGTAAAGGCACGTCAGTGTTGTTGATACCCATCAGCATCCCTCTGTGCGAACAACCAGTCAAATACACAACAGAAGCGCTTATACTTAACATGTTTATACTTATTTTATCATCAGAAAGAGTATATAATAGAATATTCAAAACAAAATCCCTGTTTTAACCACAAAACCAAAATTGTGATAGGTGATCAAAAACTTTTGACCTCTAATGTAAGTTTGGAGCTTGTGAATTGAGCAGAAAATGTCCAGCACATATGTAATGAAATTAGTCATTTCAAACTCTGCTATATTTATGTTCTTGTGTTTTAAGTATCACATGTTCAGCAAGAAATAGAGTTGTCAAAATACACTTATTTCTTTTTGCAGGAATTCAGGCAGATCAACGTGTGCTGAGGACATTAATTGTGAATTATTTACCGGATGTAGATTTAGTGTTGAAAGAACATGACATCGAATTGAGTTTGATAACTCTTCAGTGGTTCCTGACTTTGTTTGCTTCAGTCGTCCATATGAAAATTCTTTTGCGTATTTGGGATTTATTCTTTTTTGATGGATCTATTGTACTGTTCCAAGTAACCATGGGGATGTTGAAAATTAAAGGTGAGCAACATGGAAAATAATAATCATTCACATGTATGTTTTTTTTTTTTCTTTCAGGTTGCATAAAAGTATTTTCAGTTTTCCTACTGTATGGAGTCTGTTAAATTTTCAACTACTACTTGATATATCACACTTCTCAAACTTAGTAAGACTATTTGGAATTGGATGTGACTCTAACTTAAGAACAAGTAGCTGTTTTAAATGCCATCAATTGTGGGGTGTGTTAGATCAGCAAATTCATTGCTAGCTTCTCACCAAGGTAGCTGAAGTTTGATTTGCAATAAATACATGCAAGGTTTTCGAATTGCAAAGTACTGTTCTGGATTTCATATGTAACTATATGGCCTATGGCTCAGAAATTACAAATTATTTATTTGATAGCTGTTCCACCACTACTTTGGCCTACAGACTTTTGGAGACTGTATTTAGTGCTGTATCTGTAGTATAGTAGTAGTAGTAGTATCTGTTTTACTGGAAGCCAACAACACAGTTGTCACATATAAACACGCTTAAATGCTGCTTCATCTGGACTTGGACACATTGGGCTAACAACTAACAAACTGTTCCTCTAAGATAGAGCCCTGTGCGGATATATGAATTATTATCCACATTTGATACAAAGTTAGTAGCTTATTGACACAAACTCAACTCATCCCCTTACTTCTCCTAAGCAGTCTCCTCCACAATCTACTGTAGCTATCAATGCACCGCCTACCTTCACTTC
Organism: Anabrus simplex; assembly: GCF_040414725.1. Lineage (NCBI taxonomy): Eukaryota > Metazoa > Arthropoda > Insecta > Orthoptera > Tettigoniidae > Anabrus > Anabrus simplex. The sequence continues at coordinate 425,261,095 of NC_090266.1, read as the reverse complement.
CCCTTCCCACTCCACGCCAAAATGCAAACTCATCCACACTCATTCATATAATACAAGGAACGAAAACGGAACAAGTAGTTCTCAAGAGGCTACGAGTAACATCAATCAATCACTTCTGATCTGCATTTAGGGCAGTCGCCCAGGTGGCAGATTCCCTATCTGTTGTTTTCCTAGCCTCTTCTTAAATGATTGCAAAGAAATAGGAAATTTATTGAACATCTCCCTTGGTAAGTTATTCCAATCCCTAACTCCCCTTCCTATAAACGAATATTTGCCCCAATTTGTCCTCTTGAATTCCAACTTTATCTTCATATTGTGATCTTTCCTACTTTTAAAGACACCATCCAAACTTATTTGTCTACTGATGTCCTCCCACGCCATCTCTCCACTGACAGCTCGGAACATACTACTTACATGTAATAAATATCATTTTTGGTCCGTATTGATGATATTTGATTGAAATAATAACATTAAGTTATTTATTAGACCACCTAATCAATACAAAATCGTCTTGGATGATTTACATAAATTTGTTAGCTAATAGTGGGACATGTTTCGCCTTCCCTGAAGGCATCATCAGCCATAGTCTTAACCTTAAATTAAAAATAAGCTTCTAAATAACATGTAGTGATGAAATGAATTTTAAAATCTTGAAGAGATTTGAAGTAAAATAACATTAAAAATAACAATGATGGTTTGATAATACAATGTGAAGAGATATAATAGTGGAAGTATTAACAACATTAACATTAGAAGGCTGCTAAAATAAGTACAATGGATAAAACAACAGATTGTTATACAACAAGTAGTAAGATTGCATAAAAGTAAAGTTGATAGTCTGGCGAAACGAAAAATCGTATATAATCAAAGTAAAGAAGAGAGAATAAAAGTCAAAGTTAATCGAGAGATCCGAAGATATTCATGATCTTGAAGATAAAAGACGAAAGTCAGATGCATATGGTGACGTTGTAGAACACGTTGAGGATATGAAGATGGTGAATAGAAGTTGAAGAACAGTTTCAAATAGGATCACTATGGACCATCTCAAAATTTGAAGTGATGTTCAAATGTTGTAAATTGTAAGTTTGTAGATATTCTAGTTGAAAAAGCATATAAAAGTGGAATCTGTAAAAGGAAGCAAGAAACGTAGAGTTAATTGTGTGAAAAGATATTTGAAAATATTGAAGTAGAATCGTGTGCACTTACCATTTGACGGTGACAAAGATAGCTTGTAACATTATGAGTTAGAAGTATTTGCAACAGTAGACTTCTTGCTACGTGTGTTATAACTGAAGTTTTGTGCTGGAGGGGGATCTGTTTGCGTTGATGTAACTATTGGAGGAGGGCTGCTATTGGTGGGAGGGAAGGAATACAGTAATACACTCTCTTCCTTCCCTCCCACCACTAGCAGCCCTCCTCCAATAGTTACATCAACGCAAACAGATCCCCCTCCAGCACAAAACTTCAGTTATAACACACGTAGCAAGAAGTCTACTGTTGCAAATACTTCTAACTCATAATGTTACAAGCTATCTTTGTCACCGTCAAATGGTAAGTGCACACGATTCTACTTCAATATTTTCAAATATCTTTTCACACAATTAACTCTACGTTTCTTGCTTCCTTTTACAGATTCCACTTTTATATGCTTTTTCAACTAGAATATCTACAAACTCACAATTTACAACATTTGAACATCACTTCAAATTTTGAGATGGTCCATAGTGATCCTATTTGAAACTGTTCTTCAATTTCTATTCACCATCTTCATATCCTCAACGTGTTCTACAACGTCACCATATGCATCTGACTTTCGTCTTTTATCTTCAAGATCATGAATATCTTCGGATCTCTCGATTAACTTTGACTTTTATTCTCTCTTCTTTACTTTGATTATATACGATTTTTCGTTTCGCCAGACTATCAACTTTACTTTTATGCAATCTTACTACTTGTTGTATAACAATCTGTTGTTTTATCCATTGTACTTATTTTAGCAGCCTTCTAATGTTAATGTTGTTAATACTTCCACTATTATATCTCTTCACATTGTATTATCAAACCATCATTGTTATTTTTAATGTTATTTTACTTCAAATCTCTTCAAGATTTTAAAATTCATTTCATCACTACATGTTATTTAGACGCTTATTTTTAATTTAAGGTTAAGACTATGGCTGATGATGCCTTCAGGGAAGGCGAAACATGTCCCACTATTAGCTAACAAATTTATGTAAATCATCCAAGACGATTTTGTATTGATTAGGTGGTCTAATAAATAACTTAATGTTATTATTTCAATCACATACCACTTAGTCGAGCAGCTCGTCTCCTTTCTCCCAAGTCTTCCCAGCCCAAACTTTCCAACATTTTTGTAATGCTACTCTTTTGTCGGAAATCGCCCAGAACAAATCGAGCTGCTTTTCTTCGGATTTTTTCCAGTTCCTGAATCAAGTAATCCTGGTAAGGGTCCCATACACTGGAACCATACTCAAGTTGAGGTCTTACCAGAGACAAATATGCTCTCTCCTTTACATCCTTACTACAACCCCTAATTACCCTCATAACCATGTGCAGAGATCTGTACCTTTTATTTACAATCATATTTATGTGATTACCCCAATGAAGATCTTTCCTTATATTTATACCTAGGTATTTACAATGATCCCCAAAGGGAACTTTCACCCCATCAACGCAGTAATTAAAACTGAGAGGATTTTTTCTGTTTGTGAAACTCACAACCTGACTTTTATCCCCGTTTATCATCATACCATTGCCTACTGTCCATCTCAACAACATTATCGAGGTCATTTTGCAGTTGCTCACAATCTTGTAACTTATTTATTACTCTGAACAGAATATCATCTGCGAAAAGCCTTATCTCTGATTCCACTTCTTTCACATATCATTGATATATATAAGAAAACATAAAGGTCCAATAATACTGCCTTGAGGAATTCCCCTCTTAATTTTTACAGGGACTGATAAAGCTTCACCTACTCTCATTCTCTGAGTTCCATTTTCTAGAAACAGAGCCACCCATTCAGTCACTCTTTCGTCAAGTCCAATTGCACTCATTTTTGCCAGTAGTCTCCCATGACCTACCCTATCAAATGCCTTAGACAGGTCAATTGCGATAGTCCAATTGACCTCCTGAATCCAGGATATCTGCTATATCTTGCTGGAATCCTACAAGTTGGGCTTCAGTGGAATAACCTTTCCTAAACCCAAAATGCCTTCTGTCAAACCAGTTATTAATTTTGCAAACATGTCTTATATAATCAGAAAGAATGCTTTCCCAAAGGTTACATACAATGCATGTCAAACTGACTGGCCTGTAATTTTCAGCTTTATATCTGTCACCCTTTCCTTTATATACAGGGGCTACTATAGCAACTCTCCATTCATTTGGTAAAGTTCCTTCATGCAAACAATAATCAAATACGTACTTCAGATATGGTACTATATCCCAACCCATTGTCTTTAGTATATCCCCTGAAACCTTATCAATTCCAGCTGCTTTTCAAGTTTTCAACGTTTGTATCTTACTGTAAATGTCATTGCTGTCATAGGTAAATTTTAATACTTCTTTAGTATTATTCACCTCCTCTATCTGGACATTATCCTTGTAACCAACAATCTTTACATACTGCTGACTGAATACTTCTGCCTTTTGAAGATCCTCGCATACACACTCCCCTTGTTCATTAATTATTCCTGGAATGTCCTTCTTGGAACCTGTTTCTGCCTTAAAGTACCTATACATACTCGTCCATTTTTCACTAAAATTAGTGTGGCCACCAATTATGCTTCCCATCATGTTATCCTTAGCTGACTTCTTAGCTAGATTCAATTTCCTAGTAAGTTCCTTCAATTTCTCCTTACTTGCATAGGCATTTCTAACTCTATTTCTTTCCAACCTGCCCCTCCTTCTTAGTCTCTTTACTTCCCTGTTATAATATAGTGGATCTTTACCATTCCTTATCACCTTTAAAGGTACAAACCTATTTTCACATTCCTCAACAATTGCTTTAAACCCATCCCAAAGTCTGTTTACATTTTCATTTACAGTTTTCCACCGATCATAGTTGCTTAATAAAAACTCCCTCATGCCTGTTTTATCAGCCATATGGTACTGCCTAACAGTCCTAATTTTAATCTCTTCCTTTCCAACACATTTATTTTTAAATACCACAAAAACAGCTTCGTGATCGCTAATACCATCTATTACTTCGGTTTCTCTATAGAGCTCATCTGGTTTTACCAGCACCACATCCAGAATATTCTTCCCTCTAGTTGGTTCCATCACTTTCTGAATCAGGTGCCCTTCCCATATTAACTTATTTGCCATTTGTTGGTCATGCTTCCTGTCATTTGCATTACCTTCCCAATTGACATTTGGTAAATTGAGATCACCCACTACTATCACGTTCCTTTCCTTATCGTTTCCCACATAGCTGATTATCTTATCAAATAATTCTGAATCAGCATCTGTGCTACCCTTTCCTGGTCTGTACACTCCAAAGCCATCTAGTTGCCTATTATCTTTAGAAATGAGCCTTACCCCTAGAATTTTGTGCTTGTCATCTTTAACTTTTTCGTAGCTTACAAATTCTTCTTTCGCGAGAATGAATACTCCCCCTCCTACCTTTCCTATTCTATCTCTACAATACACCCTCCAGTTTTGTGAGAAAATTTCTGCATCCATTATATCATTTCTCAGCAATGATTCAACTCCTATTACAATATCTGGTAAGTATATATCTATTAAATTACTTAATTCTATTCCTTTCTTTACAATACTTCTACAGTTGAGCACTAACAGTTTTATGTCATCCCTACTTCATTTCCAGTTCCCTGTTCCCTTAACACCGCTGCCTAGCGCACCCTAGGCACCCTAGGCACCCTAGCGCACACTAGACAATTATGCAGCAACAGGAAGGGTAAATGACAATTCTTTCGATAAGAAACTTATACAGAATTATAATCGAAGCCTTAAACATATTTTTTATTTTTATTACAGATATATCAACAAGCTCAATTTGGAAACGTGCTTTCATTCAAATTCTACTTCACATTAGAATGTTTTCATTTTACCAACAAGTTCGTTCAGAAACAATACTGACGTATTGACAGTATAGGATTAATGCCAATACATTTTGTACAAGTGTTACTCCAGTAATATCGAGAACAAGATAAGTGTTCATAATATAGGCAATTATCAACTGCAAAAATCATTAATATAGTTAATGAAGGTTTATTAACAATTACGCAAGTCAAGTAATACTGAATCAATACAATTAGTCAGATCTCGAAAGTTTTTTTAAAATGATTTTAAATAGGATGTTCAGCAGATGAGTTTTGTCAATAAATTTAAAGGACAATGTTAACACTAAGATTTTAGACAAATGTGTTTTAACTTAGACATAATATTTGTAAAATTTGTAAAATATTATAAGATTTGTCACTCATGCTTACAAAGCATGATGAATCAGTCAGTCAGGGCATGTTATATACCGGTACTGTATATAAAATACAGAAATTACATTATTAGATTGGAAAGAGAAATTAAGAACACTTTTATATGCAAGGACACTTAAAATAAATTATTAGCAATCTTAAATGCAAATTAAGGAATGTCTATAAAAAAATTTATTTTAAATTCATAGGTTTTTATTCACAACAATGATCGTTATGATTTTAGGAATTTACCCGTTAATTCCCATGAATTTTATCTTATCAGACCTTGCGTAAATGAAAATTGGCTGATGATGCTCACAAAAAGGAGCGAAGCATGTAGCATATTAACAATTTAATAAAGATGTATGTCCTCATTAGCTCATTATGTATTGAGTAGGTGGTATTTAATAAAATTATAAGAATTTGTATCACAAGTAGATCTTCAATATGGACAAAAAATTAAATTTATAACCTGCAATTGTTATCCGCATCTGCACTTCCTTCATCCGCATCCGTGAATGGTCATCCGCGGGTATTGTAAATATTTAACTACAGTATATTACATCCACGGTATTGAAATGGATAGATCTGTTAACATAATACAACAGGCCTCATACGTGGCATCAGAACCCCTACAGTCACAGGTTAATGAGAGTTTTTCTCTTGCAATAAATACCGACGTATTGACCTTTGTTCCTTCCTTCCATTAATTGCGGGTAGGAGCCACTTAGGCTTAGGTCGGATTTACGGCTTTATGGTCTGAAGGCTCTTTATATATTACCATTTTCCCATACCAATGTCAAGGATCGCCCAACCAGAAGCAAAAATAAAGAGTATACATGAGTGAAAATCAATAAACTTCACTATTTAGAAATTATCAGTAAAATTATCCACACTGCCATACAGTTTGCATCCGCCAAGACACTAACTTTGCAGATATCTGCATCCATGCAGGGTTCTACCCATAGATCAGTTGACAATCTTCAGAAGCCCCTCCATTACTAATTTTTATAGCTGACCATGTTGATAGAGAGCCACCTGGAAGGTGATGAATAGAGCTAAGAGCCTTCCCATTGGAGAGAATAGAATGTTGGTCTCTGATGGGAAGGTTAATGCCATAACCATGAAATCACCTGTGCTCATTACTTAATCTTCAGTAAATCTAACCAGAACTGCATAATGTAGTGTTACATTTAACTACTTCGCACTAACTGTGAGTCCAAACCACTGAGTGGTCTCGTAAGTTTTACTTACGTAGTTTTTAGCCTGGAAAACCTCATAATGTTTCATTTTCATTGTTCATTTTGATGTGGACCTGAGTGATTCTGAATGAACTTGTCTGGGGGTACTCTCACCATTCTTAGCTGTAGGCTTCATTTTATGAACAAACTTACTTCGCCAGATGGTTCATAATAATTTGATTGTACTTTGTCCAGACAAATTCATTTGACTATAGTTTGTACTGATACGTTTTTTTAACTTTATGTTGATAGTAATAATATACCAAATAATTCCCTCCAGAATTTGGTAATTTCTGTTCCTTAGATAGCATCATTTTTAGTACACTGAAGTCTGATCATTCAGTATTTCACTGTCACTGTCAGTTGGGTCACTTCAGATTATTCTAGGTTTTCTTTAAAAAAGAAAGAATGAAAGTTTTAAGTGGTTTGTATTGATAGCTATATAAATAAATAGATCCTGCATCTGATGAAAGAGCAGTTGTAAAAGTTTGTATCGTACATCCAAATTGTTGTTTCCTCACCCTGTCCCTGGACGTCACCACATTTGGAGTTCCAGTTGCAGGTGATGGCTCATGGGCATAAATCATTGTGTTCTACACTTTGCAAAGTTTAGGTCCTTAGTTACTGTTGAGTTTTAGTTTTGGCAACAATTTGGATATGATCCTCTTTAGAGAACAAATTTTGGCAGCGGTGTAAATACTTGATGAGGACGAGCTGCCTGTGTCAACTGGAGAAAATGTGTATTCACAAGCTAGTTGTGAAATAGTAATGCCAATGAAGACTGTATGTTTGACCTTAAAGTTTGCAGACCATGTAGTATGTACAAACTTTTGCATTGAAATGTAGACGATGATTTATTTTACATGTAATAAGCTCTAATGGCGCCATTTTAGATAAAAACCTGTATTGACTATAAAACCAAATAGCGAATATTCATGAACAAGTGAATAAGTGGTCCGCCTATTCAATACATACACAATTTATTACATCTAGTACACGTTTTGTCCCCTAAGGGACATGATCAGCTAGAATAAATTACAATAATACTGTATACCAGAATAAAAATACATTATTAGATTGGAAAGACAAATTAAAAACACTTTTGTATGCAAGGACATTGAAAATAAATTATTAACAAACTTTGTTAAAGTTGCAAGTCATATAGTCAATAAAAACTGGTTGAAGTTTGAACTCTTGATGGAAAAATTCATGGGAATTAACAGTTAAATTCCTAAAATTGTAATGATCATTGTTGTGAATAAAAACCTATGAATTTAAAATAACTCTTGATAAAAGATCCTTACAATTTTTTTTTATAGACATTCCTTAATTTGCATTTAAGATTGCTAATAATTTATTTTAAATGTCCTTGCATATAAAAGTGTTTTTAATTTGTCTTTCCAATCTAATAATGTTATTTCTGTATTCTATATACAGTACCAGTATATGAAATAACATGCCCTGACTGACTGACTGACTGATTCATCATTGCCGAGCCGAAACTATTGGACATAAAGAAATAAAATTTTGAGGATACATTTATGTTACAATGTAGGTGCTCGCTAAGGGAGGATTTATGGATATTCCGTCGCTAACAGTGTGAAAAGGGGATGAATTTTTAAAATGAGTGTGTCTATATCTCAAAAACTTAACAGTTTAAAGACTTGAAAATTGGTATTTGGAATCTCCTTTAAAAATAAAGAAACGTGATATTTTTTTGTTTTTGGAAAATTCACTTAAGGGGATTGTAAATGGACTGAAAAAGGGGTTGAATTCTTTTTATGAGGATACTTATATCTCAAAAACTGAAGATGTTACAGACATGAAAATTTGTACTTGGACTCTCCTAAAATAAACATATTTTTTTGTTTTAGGAAAGTCCATTTAAGGGTGTGGGTGGGTAAAAAGAAGTGAAGAAAGTGTTGAATTATTTTTATGAGGATACGTCTTGTATCTCAAAAACTGTAGATGTTACAGACATGAAAATTTGTATTTGGAATCTCCTTTAAAAATAAACATGTATTTTTTGTTTTAGAAAAATTCAACTAAGGGGAGGGGCATAAATGAATGAATTGAAAAATGAGTTGAATCCTTTGTTTGAGGATACTTATCTCGAAAATGAAGGATGTTACAGACGAGAAAATTGGTATTTGGAATCTCCTTTAAAAATAAAGACCGGGAGGGGGTGTGGAATCAACTGAAGGGGTGTGTAAAAGGAGTTGAATTTTTTTAATAAAGGTACAAATAAGAAGCGGACTTAAAACAATACACCACTAAGGGGTTTTGACTGGGGGTGAGGAATGACAAAAATATGCATTTACATGAAACCGTTTGAATTATGAAGTCAAAATTTTGAATGATATCCTATCCTAGGTGTTAAATAACACACACCGGGCGAGTTGGCCGTGCGCGTAGAGGCGTACAGCTGTGAGCTTGCATCCAGGAGATAGTAGGTTCGAATCCCACTATCGGCAGCCCTGAAAATGGTTTTCCGTGGTTTCCCATTTTCACATCAGGCAAATGCTGGGGCTGTACCTTAATTAAGACAACGGCCACTTCCTTCCAACTCCTAAGCCTTGCCTATCCCATCGTCGCCATAAGACCTATCTGTGTCGGTGCGACATAAAGCCCCTAGCAAAAAAAAAAAATTAAATAACACAAGGTTTGAAACAAGTCTAACTGCTCAGGGAGTTAAATGAGGGTTATGATCCAAAAACAGATATATTCATTCCTTCCTCCGAAACGGTTTAACATATGAAGACAAAATTCCAAATTGCGGTATATATTTTAAACCTTAGATGTGAAATAGGAATTTTTTTTTATCGTTCCACCCCTAAAGTGTTAAATGACATTAGCTCCTTAAACGAAATTATTCTTCTCACGGACGAATATCGCGAAGGCAGGCTTACAACATCCAGTACCGTTGCAAATGTTGATCATGTTGAGGGGATCATTAGAGAGAATCGGCGCATAACACTGCAGGAAATTGCCAGCATGCTGAACATTTCGTATGGCAGTGTGTTCTCCATTGTTCACCAGCGGCTGGGAACCTGATAAAATTTTAAATGAAACAGTCGCAAGCAACGTGTTGTTCACAACCTTGACGACGTATTATGTGCTTCCAGTGTGCCCCATACTTAAAGCTGAACGTTTGTCTAATACTACACTGACTGAGCAAATGTCATGGGATAGCGGAGCACTGATGCGAAGGTGTGTTGTTTGTGCACCACACGCCCCCTGTGCCAGCGGCAGTTGTATAGGAGACCTTGTGAGCAGTGGCTGTGTATGTGACAGGTGTAAAAGGGAACATCGTCGTGGGCTGACACCGTTCGAACGGGGTATGGTGGTCAGTGCCCGACGGATGGGAAGTGCGATTTTGGAAGTGGTGCGGGAATTTAGCTTCACACGATCAACCATGTCCAGGGTGTATCGTGAATGGTTGAATGTGGGTGTCACCGTCCACAACAGACGAACGACCGGCTGTCCAGCCACCCTCGATGACCGTGACCGGCGACATCTGAGACAGATCGTCAATAGTGGCAGACGGGCAACCGTGCAACAAATCACGGCTCAATTCAACACAGGCCGTGCTAGACACATCTCCCAGTGGACAATCCATAGGAACATGGGTTCTATGGGGAATGGGAGCCGGCGCCGCACACGGGTGCCACTGTTAACCCAACGTCATCGGGAACGACAACATAAGATTTATTCTGAAGCCTCCACCTTATCAATATATTTGTTTACATACTATCATTCACAGTACCGGTTTCGACCCTTCAAGGGCCATCCTCACCTGACAATTACAAATATAGTTCTTAAAAAAGCATCACAATGGGAAATATTATACAGTCGTGACAATTGTCCAATTCAACAGACCATCTAAAACAAATGATACAATTAAAATAATAAAATAAGTCCTCTTTTTCTTGGATTATAAAAGTATTACGTAGTATAAAAAGACATGTCATTTCCAAATGTTTTTGTTATTTTTATCAGCGTAAAAATTGGAACTTGCAATGTTGTGTATGCACTGATAGTAGTATTCTTGAAGTGTCCACTATTTTTGCGTTAAAACTTATGGCTAATTGATTAAAACATTTCGGATGTTTATTCTAGCGATAACTATATTGTTTATTTCACCGTGTTCCTCTGCTGGTAGTAAAATGCGTTTTTAAGAATAAAAATTTGTTGTGCATTACACGGCAGCACGTCGAGTACTCGACACCTTTTATAAATACGGCCTACAACATAAAAGGAAGAAGCCTTCACGCTATCTTTCAGAATTCAAGACTTCAAGTATTGTAAAACAAATTGACACTTGACAAAATTATACAACATCAAATTAAGAAGCACATCACTAAAAACAAATTTTTATTCTTAAAAACGCATTTTACTATCAACTCAGCATTAGTATATATTATGAATCTTGTACATGTATATTGACAATGCACCGAACTGAACACTAGACAACTACCCAATTCCTCAAGAGAGTGTCCACGTCATTCCAAGACGCTCATACTACCAGCAGAGGAACACGGTGAAATAAACAATATAGTTATCGCAAGAATAAACATCCGAAATGTTTTAATCAATTAGCCATAAGTTTTAATGCAAAAATAGTGGACACTTCAAGAATACTACTATCAGTGCATACACAACATTGCAAGTTCCAATTTTTACGCTGATCAAAATGACAAAAAGATTTGCAAATGACATGTATTTTTATACTACGTAATACTTTTATAATCCAAGAAAAGAGGACTTATTTTATTATTTTAATTGTATCATTTGTTTTAGATGGTCTGTTGAATTGGACAATTGTCACGACTGTACAATATTTCCCATTGTGATGCTTTTTTAAGAACTATATTTGTAATTGTCAGGTGAGGATGGCCCTCGAAGGGTCGAAACCGGTACTGTGAATGATAGTATGTAAACAAATGTATTGATAAGGTGGAGGCTTCAGAATAAATTTTATGTTGTAGCTACAATCAATACGAAAATGAAACTATAAATTATGATCGGGCATGACGACGCGCATTTGTCGCCAGTCACCAGGGATGGACACTGGAACAATGGCGTAACGTGATATGGTCGGACGAATCACGATTTCAACTGCACCATGCCGATGGGAGGCACCGTGTATGGCGTAGACCACATGAAGCGATGGCTCCAGCCTGCCTCGAAGGTGTGGTCCAGGGCGCTGATATCTCTGTTATGGTCTGGGGTGCATTTTCCTGGTATGGAATGGGCCCCCTAGTTGTTCTGGAAGAGACTTTGAGTGGTACGCGGTATGTTGAGCTGCTTGGAGACCATCTGCACCCATTTTTGGCCTTCCAGCGCCCAGACGGTTCTGCGGCGTTTCAAGATGATATCACGCCACCACATCGCTTCCACGTCTCCCGGGAATGGTTTCAGGAACATGCAGCGGAGGTCCAACGACTACCGTGGCCACCCAGGAGCCCCGATATGAACCCTATCGAGCATATCTGGGATGTCCTGGAACACAGGCTCCGTGCCATGGATCCTGCATACACAAACAGACCAGCATTGGTGGCCACTCTGTAAACGATTTGGTGTCAGCTGTGTCCAGAGGACTACCAGGGACTTGTCGACTCACTTCCACGGCGTCTCACTGCAGTTCGCAGGGCCAGAGGAGGCCCGACACGCTATTAGTTGACTATCCCATGACATTTGCTAAGTCAGTGTAGATCACGAGGATAATCCAGCCCTTTCTATGGTATGTCATACATATTTTTATCATCATTAAGTTTTATATGTATTGTGTGCATACTTTTATACTTTTTCTTTTTCTTATTTTACAGTTGATCTCAACAGGGCTCCATTTTAACTGTTAACTCAGTGTGACAACACACTCATGTAAAATCAAATGTTGTACGCATATTTCAATACTGATGATGGACCGTATTGTATGAAGACCAGTTCTGAAATAAAATTTAGTGTGCTGATACGACTGTATATGGCTAATTATAATAATATCACCATCAACACTGTTAATAAGATGGCTTTGATATTTTATAATGCGTGTCAACTGATCTGAAGTATGCCTCATAGATATGCGGCAGTCATACAAGCGAATAGAGGCCATACTTGATATTGAAGGATCTCTGTCTTACTTTGACAGGACTGGATGGTGATTCCACTTTAGTTTATGACATGGTGTTCAGTTTCTGTTTGCTGCATCCATGCACACAGTGTGACATAAACAAGCTGTTATTCCTGTTGGATGAAGTTTTGAACTGTCTGTTAACACATATTTCACTATACACCTAATTTGTACAACAATAATCATCACACCATCATCATCATCATCATCATCATACATTTCCCTTGTCCTGCTCCCTCTGGGTTGGAGTGTTTGTGGTACCTTTCCATCTTCCTCCATTCAACCATCATTGTTCTCCTTAACTGTGTTCCTATCCAGGTTACTTCTAATTATACTATTATTGAACATTTTCAACCACCTTAGTCTGGATCTCACTGTTGCCTTCCCTCCTCCTATCTGGGTCTCCATCATCTGCTTTGGCATCCTCTTAACATGTCCAGACTATCTATATCCCTCTGCATTCTGTCATAAAGCCTTTGTACCTAGTAAAACTCTTTCAAGATTAAAATTATTGTGTCCACCTTTTCAATACAAATATCTTGAAAGAGTTTTACTTATTGTATCTTCAATACGGAACAAAATGAAATTAGTTACTTATAAGCTTTTGTACTCCGATTTCCGTCCTGATGTCCTCATGTCTTGCTCTGTCCTTTCTTGTTTTTCCTATCATAATTCTGAAAATTTCATTTCACTGGTTGGGATTTTATTCTCATGTCATTTTGTCGTTGTCCAGGTCTCCACTGCATATGTTAGTATTGGGCAGTAGTACATCTTATACATCTTCTACTTCACAGTTACATCCATAACCATTTGAATAACAGTGGTGACAGACTTTGTTGTCGTAGTCCAGTTTCATTCCACAACCACTCTATTATCGGTATGTGTGTCCGGACACTGCTGCAACAATTTTTGTACATTGCTTGCACATATTCTGTCACTTGTTTTCCAATTTTTTTTTTTTTTCTTTAACTAGTAGTTTAACTTCGCATTCACACATTAGAGATTTTTGGTGATGCAAGAGTGCAAAAGGGTTAGGACTGGGAAGGTAGTGGTCATTGTCTTTATTAAGGTATGTGGTGTGAAAATGGGAAACCACAGAAAACCATCTTCAGGGCTGCCAACGGTGTTTCCAAATCCTTTCTGCTGCATTACTTTCCATACCTTTGCTCTGGCTACACTATCGTAAACCTTTTCTAAATCAAGGAATGTCATCACTATATCTCTTCTGTATTCCATTATCTGCCTTATACTGAATATGGGGCTTAGTGTTAATTAGGAAATTAAGTCTTAAAGGAAGTAATGAATATTGTTACTTGAGTAGTAAAATAACTAACAATGGCAGAAGTAAGGACATAAAATGCAGACTAGCACAAGCAAGGAAGGCCTTTCTTAAGAAAAGAAAAGAAATTTGCTCACTTCTAACATTGATATAGGAATTAGATGTTTTTGTAGACTTTTGTCTGGAGTGTGTGGCATTGTATGGAAATGAAACATGGATGATAACTTGCTCAGAAAGCAAATAGAAGCTTTTAAAATGTGGTGGTACAGAAGAATACTGAAGGTAAGATGGGCAGATCGAATCATGAATGAAGAGATACTGAATCAAATTGCTGAGTGGAGATCGATTTGGTTAAATTTGATGAGAAGAAGTGATAGACTGTTAAGACAAATCTTAAGAAACCCAGGACTTGTTCATTTGGTTTTTGAGGGAAGTGTAGGTGATAAGAACAACAGGGGTAGACCGAGGTATGAATATGTCAAGCAGATTAGAGCAGATGTACAATGTAGTCATTGAAATGGAAAAGTTAGTACAGGATAGGTTGGCATTGAGAGATGCATCAAACCAGTCTGTGGACTGATGGCTCAAACGATGACATTGATCTTCCATTTTGAAATACATATAGCTCTTCTATAATTGTCTTTTCACCTTTCAGTCTTTCAGTTTGAAATCACTGTGAATTGTAATTGAGCTGTTCAAATAATTTCACCTGCTTTCTTAGATGGTCATGACCGAGTGCTTTAAATTCCATGTAAAACTGGAGGGCTTACAATTAATTCACAATACCAATAGTTGCATATAACTGCAGAACTGCTTTTTTTTTTTTTTTTTTTTTTTTTTTTTTTTTTTTTTTTTTTTTTTTTTTTTTTTTTTTTTTTCTGAGTTTTGTAACCTGTACTGATTTTGCTCTCCCACCCCCACCAAAACTAGAGTACAAATTTTGATAGAAGCAATATGGTAGTTATGCACGACACAGCTGACAAGGGAACTGTCAATAAGGTCATTTCAAAACCAATGATGCAATTTTACTGAGAGGATGAGGAGACCATAAAATGGCTATGTACAAAAATTTAGCTGCCATTTCAAACTGGAAGGTGTAAAAACCTTAATTCAAAATCCTTGTGATAACGCAGCTACTGGACAACCCTTTCATCTTCCTGGTGCGGCGCACACCAGAATGGATTTGCGGTTGTGCTGGAGAGAGATAGAATGAACTGGAGAATCGTAACTTACGAATTGGTACGTTACGTGCGCCAAGGTCACTTGAATGTTAGGGAACGATTGTGAAACCTAAATTACTGTAGGTGTGTTAATCACATGTTAAAAACATAAATGTTGCTGGCACCATGCACAACTAATATGCACTTTAAGGCCATATTTTTCTTCATAGTTTTCCTTACTTGTTTGAAGGCAATATTTTGCAGGCACTTCGAACTCGGTTAGTTTCTCAAACCGGAAGTCTTGACAAGCCAGCACAATGTCTGTTAAACGGCAAAAAACTTATCCAAGTGCTGTATTTTCCCTGTAGTGCCGGGAGAAATCTGGAGAATTCTGTACTTTTGCCAGGAGGAATGTCTTCAAGGTAGTGTTGATCACTATAAGTAGTCCAGAAATCTAACAGTAGCAAACACTTGTCTTCCGTGAATGGGAAGAAGGCGTTTTTAAACCAATACTTAAATTCTTATTTTCCCCATTTTCACTGATTTTGTGGCTGTTACAATTATATTTTTGGCATGAAACATTTCTTTGAAAACTCTCGAACCAAAAGTTCCAGTTGCCTCCTGTGGGGGTGGAGAAGATTACTGGCCATGCTAACAGTAGGCATGATTATGCACGAATGGGTGAATGTGCTAAGTGATTGAGCAACTGCTGCTGTATGTTTCTCACCATGAAATGATAGTCCTTTCCACTTTCAGTTCATGCACTAAACCACTCTGATCTGTATTGTATATTGAAGAAGGGGTGTAGTCTAAAAATCGCTCTGTAGCTGCTTCCACAAATTTCTTTGCAACCTTTTCTTTTTTCCCCTTTTTGCAAATATGCACAGGGAAACAAATTTTGTGATTTTTCTACTTTTGATTCAGTACTTTTTTCTTGAAGCAACTTAGCCAATCGGTAGTTTTGCTGAAATTGTTTTGTCCCATTGAAATTTCTCTTGAAATGTCCAAGGCCCACAGTCATAGGTCTTCATCGCAAATATTCTGCTTCAACCTTCTTGTTTCTGCAAAGCTAGAAAATAATTTTTATACATCAATTTCCTGTGTTCAACAGGACTTACTGACTTAGATTCTAATTGGTTCTTGCATATGTACAGTTGTCGTAGTGATGTCACCATACAGGTATTGTATGCAGACCTACAGTGTGTTCAGTTTTCTTCTGTGGATTAGAATCATGGCTTGAACTGGTAGATGTGTCAGGTGACTATGGTGTCACTTCACTGGATTGACGGGGCTCAAACTCAGATCGGTAACATCTCTTGTACCTGACAAACTTGTGCTGTCTTATCTTCCAGATGATGCAGATAAGGTGTTGTTGCTTCGACTGTCACTTTTGCTAAAACTATCTCTCTCCACACACGACTCCAAGACAGTGCTGGCACCCTTGGGATGATTTTCAGTTTGTTCTATCACATGTCGACCCATTTCCCATTCTTCTGAAGTTATTTTACTGGAAAAAGAGATGCCTTATTCACGCAAATAACATAATGCATACTCTATAAAATTAGCCAGATTCATGACTGCTCTCTATAAGGAACATGTGTTAACAGCCTGGCACAGAATGTTCAAGGTAACGCGTTCACTTCAGCTGGTCAACAGAGCTGTCCACATCCAGCTATATGCTAACACATGCAGTCTTATTACAGTATATATTTCCGTGTCTATTTCAGGATCTTACAGCCTGAAATGGCACCTAAATCCCATAATAATTGCTTTCTTATGGTCCCCTCATATTCTCAGCAAAGTTTCATTGATAGTTCCCTTTTGCCAGGCTGAGTGGCTCAGATGGTAGAGGTGCTGGCCTTCTGACCCCAACTTGGCAGGTTCAATAATGGCTCAGTCTAGTGGTATGTGAAAGTGCTCAAATACATCAGCCTCATGTCGGTAGATTTACTGGCACATTAAAGAACTCCCGTGAGACAAAGTTTCTGCACCGCGGCGTCTCCAAATACCGAAAAAGTAGTTATTGGGATGTAAAGCCAATAACATTATTATTAGTTCCCTTGTGATGTGTGCTGTGAAGTATAGTGTAGTGTCAGCTGATCCAAGGGTATTATTTCATTTTCCAAATTTTTTTTCTGAATTCTACTTCAATTACAAGAGAGAAGGTGAAGAGTTTCAAATCTATCGATTGCAGTGTATTTTACGTAGATGATACAAAGAGTAAAGAACATTTGCATATACAGACCGTGCAGCTGTCTTGTTGCCACCACTCTCACATTTATGGTGTTCGATGTAAGACATTTGTTTGTTGCAATTGTGTACAGACATCTTTGAAAATAGCTTACACATTTATAATCCTGGTGACTAAAGTTCGATTGGTTGTTTTCTTCAGCACTGAAAATATTAGACCAATTTACATTCATCAGAGCCTTGTCATACCTGCATCATGGTTGAACTGAAACAACTGATTGAATGATTCAAGGGAAGTTTTAGCTTTATGATTAGCAGAGTGTGTGCATAATGTACAGAAGAATCTCTTGCAGTACTGTTAACTTCCTCTGATTGTTATCAGCATTATGGCAAAGTGTTATTGAATTGTTATTGGGGATGATACATGGGTATTATACAAAATCCCTAAAAGAAAACTGTCACTTAAGTGACGTCAAGCCCAAAAAGCCGGACAAATTTAAACAAGCGTTGTCATCACAGAAACTCGTGGCACTTGTTTTCAGAGTGTTTTCAGAGTTTTTGAAAGGGTCTCAGCTCGCTGAACAGTGGAGTGGCACACATTTTTCCAATAAAATTCACACAGGTTAAGGTCTGAGGTAATACATCATTGGATGAAACATTTCATTCCATGTTAACACATTTTTCTTTTCATCTCTATCTTATTGTAACTTTTCAATTATGTTACAAATAGTTTGTTTGACTGGAAATTTTTCACTTTTTCACTGTTAACAAATCAATTTGTAAAGCACAGCTTCTATATTAAATAATCTAAAATGACAGATTCTTTTGTGTGTGAAATGAAAAGACCTTACAGAAGCTGAGAAAAATGTTCAAACAAAATAATCACCATGCACATTGATACAAGAGTACAAAGGCCAGTGTTCTCCCTAGGACCTTTTTAATGGGCCCTGCCATTTTTACAGGCCACCTGGCTAACATGTCCTGGATATGTACTAGTTACATAATATTAAAGCATATTTGAGACATTGGGTGTTCCAAATTATAACATAAATACTGTAAAAAAGTTTATTTAAGTTATAAAACTTCATATTGTCAGCATAATTGCATCAATTAGATCCAAGTTTAAATGTTTAGCTATCACGTAGAGCCGTGTGCGAGCGGTGTCTGGAGTAGCGTGGAATCGCATGAGAGCACTCTATTCCACATGACGTTTTAAACCCGTATGGCACTCCACATGTGCACAGCAATCGAGTGGTAAGCCCCAGTGTTACATGATTATGAACGAGCTGTAGAAAACTAGAAGTTCAAAATACTCTGTTTTGCCTTGTTCATGATAATAACACTAAAATAGTACAATTATACAATTATACTGTTAATGCCCAGAGGGGAATAAAGTGAAATTTATTTTTTACATAGTTTACCCCGCCCAGCTCCTCATACCCGCCACTCGGCTGACGAAAATTTCTGGGGAGAACACCAACAAAGGTAGAGGGATTTTGTTTGAAAAAGTGTTTCACAGTCAAATGGGTAGACAACATCTAGTAAGGGTAGTAATGTTAGACTGAGATCTGGCCTGTATGGAGCTTGAGGGGAAAGTCTCATGTCTCACTTGATTCAGCTTAGAAACAGTCTCTCCTGACACACGTGGGTGGGTATTGTTATGTAGTAGGGTCTCCTTTCTGTTCTCTAATAAATAATAGTTATTATTTGACAAATTTCTTATTCATAGCGTCAATTTCAGTTGGATGCACTAGGAAGTGGTTGGCTGTTCCAAGAGCTCTGTATTATCTTAGTGTAAAGTAGTTAAAAGTTGTAGAAATTTAGCAAATTATGTGTGTATGTGTGTGATACATTTAGTTCCACAAATATTGGTGTTTAGCATTTGTTTGTAGTAATTGAGATGAGTGGTATTTATTTACATTTTTTTTACACCGAGTAGTTCCGTAGATGTTCGCTAGATTACAAGTTGTAGGTTAGGATTGTGTGAAAGAAGAAATATAATTTTTTTAAATATTATTATTTAAATATTAGTAGGTTTGTTGATAGAATAGAATACTTACAAAGACGGGGTATTAAAAAGAGTTGTAATTTACGCAGCAGTTATGTCAGTGCAGGCAATAGACAGGGTGATTCATATGGCGTTCAACTGTTCCACTTATCACAAAGGTAATAATTTCTTTACTGTTGTAGATTTTGTTTAAAGAAAGGATTTCAACACATGTACTAGAGACTCTACAACATCCTGTGATTTCATGCACAGTGTCTTGATGACTCACATCTGCCAGATTGTTGTCCTACCGCCCCGTGTGTCAGTTGCCATTGACACCAGAACACCAACGCTTGCATTTGGAGTGGTGCCTTGCTCAGGAGGCATGGGCAGAGGACGATTGGCATCACACCATGTTCATTGATGAGTCCGGCTTCTCCATAACCTTCAATGACTGTTGTATGCGGGTTTGGTGGCGTTGAGGGCAGATCCTGCCCATATTGTGGAAAGACACACAGGCGTAATCCCTGGCATCATGGTGTGGGGAGCCGTAGGACATGCATTCAGGTCACCTCTAATAGTGCTCGGCAGACTTTGACATCACTGCGATATGTAACAGACATTCTGCGTCCGCATGTCCTACCCCCTATGGCACAGCACCCTGGGACAGTGTTCCAACAGGATATTGCATGTCTACATATAGCATGTGTGTCTATGGACTGCCTAGAACATCTTGAAGTGCTCCTGTGGCCAGCAAGATTCCCAGACTTCTCCGTCATTGAACACGTGTGGGATGACATTGAAAGGGGACTCCGTCCCAGTACCAACCTGTGGAATCTGGAAGGACAGCTGCAGCTGTGGACGAAATTGCCTCAGGAGAAGTTCCAAGGGCTGTTCGAAATCATTCAGAACTGCATAAGGGCGTGCATTGCGGCTTTGTCTCTTTCATCCCATATTGTAATCAGTTCAATAAAGGCACATGGTCTTTCAGCATGTGTAGTTTCATTCACTTTCAACTACTCCTTCTGACTGCTTGACTTTTTTAGTCAGGCAGTGTCTTTTGAAATGGTTCATATGAAAACAGAACTTTTACTGTCTCCAAATTAAATTTGAGTTGAATTGATTTTGATTTCAGTATTTAGTTCTGTTGTTTCGGGTGTTGAGTTGTAGGAATAGTCTTAATAATGTGTTCCAGAGTTCAGAAAAGGTCATGTCTAATATTGATGAAATACCTATATCATTTACAATTACTGCTGTTCATCTAGTTCTACTTCTTCTCAAAATGTTAATCAGCATCTGTTGTATGGCAGTACTATTGATAATTGTTTCATTGCTTTTGTAGCAGCAAAATATTTTTAACTAATTGGGATATTTTCTCATGAAGCTCTGTAATTTCAGTACAGCTTTGCGTGGTTGTTAAGACATCACTTTTCATGTCGTAGACATTAAAAAAGTTATGGTGAGTGACGGGCTCTAGTAACATTCATTTACATCTGTTTCCTCCCAGGTTTTTGCAGTCTTAGCAGTAAAATGACAATTTGTACTTCGTTTTTAAGTTTGAAGATACCTAACAACATTCAGTACTAAATTTCAGTTAAGCACACTTTCATAGAATCATAATGCAGGTTTTATATATCACATTCTCAAGTATTCACGCATAATAAAGATATCCCTAGTCTTTATGAAAAGGGAAATCATTTGTTTATATCCTAAGTAAAACAGACTATGCTTGGACCAATTTTGTGGTAATTTTAGTTTCTCTATGCTGTCAATCACAAAACACCACTTTCTTTTCATAACAGAATTATTGACATTCTGCTTCATGCTGTTGATATTCCTTCTGTATTTTGTTGTAGAGCCAGATTTGAGTACACTGGAAAACTCCGCCCAGATTTTTAATGCCTTGTCCGACATTCCTGGTGATATTGAAGATGTGGATCATCTATTAGACGTAAGTCCTAGATGTAAGCAAGAAGGTATTAATGTTTGAGATTGAAAAATGTTGCAGTACAATACACAATTTCTGAAATTTCTAAAGCATGAATGATGCCCAGATCCAATGGTTGCTGTTGAGTCATGCAGTTCGACGGGCAAACCATCTCCTTCGCATTTCTCAGAATAGTGGTATTCTTGTGATAAGCTGAGCATTGATCACTGAACAGAAGAATCTTTCTGGTTTTGGAGCCCATTTGCTGATCCAGCTGAACAAGATACTCTTGAAAATCATAGATATCATCCAGGCTTTTGAATTGACCCTGTACTTTGGTGGCAGCTTTCTTATGTTTTTGAATCACTGAAGCTTGTTAAATTTTCCAATGACAATTGCAGGGAGCTTTTCACTTTCACCAACATTACAGGTCAGAAGGACTGCTGCCCTGTACTTGGATTTTATACTAGCATGACAACGGTCACCTTTAAAGGTTAGGGTCTTCCTGGGTTGAAGGTTATAGAAAAGTCTGGTTTCATCAGCATTGAACGCATCTTTCACTTCATAACCTTCAATTAACCCTTTCCACTCAAATTATTTGTACGTCCTGATTTCTCCCAATTTGCATTTATTTCCGTCAGCATTCTTCATATTTTAAAACCTGGTGTTAAGTACTGGTTGTAACAATTATACAGGAAGAAACTACAAAATTAATGAATGTATGGTATTTACATGACACAAAATCATGTTTTTCACTTTATTAACAGTAGGGGAATCTCGGGAGGTATCGGACAATTTAACTTTTCAGCCATAATTTTTTTATGGAATACGAAAAATATCATGTAATGCATTTTATAAGCAGCTACAGTATATTCTTATATTGACGTACTCTCTAGAATATGTTATATCACAATTAAAAACGCGGACAATATTAACAATTTATGAGGTCATTACACTTTCGTAGGTTTGAAAAATGGAGGGTGGTATCGGACGGTCAATGTTTTTAACAAAGAGAGATTTTTTTCACATTCAAATTACAAACAAATTAACGTTTAGCCATTCTGCAAATATCACACTCATTACCGGTGAAGATTTTTGATGGACCAAACAAATATTTGGTCATAAGATCATTTAACTTATCCAAAAAAATTGTCCACTTGGTCCTTGTTGAAGCCTACTGCTCGCTGCAAGCTGGTACTCAGCCATCCTCAAACGGAGATCCTGCTTCCTCTTCATAAAATATAAAAAGCCTTTCCTGCCATCATTTTAGTTTTATTAAACCTATGTTCAGCTCTCAATTCCTCAGCACCGAGCTCGATAGCTGCAGTCGCTTAAGTGCGGCCAGTATCCAGTATTCGGGAGATAGTAGGTTCGAACCCCACTGTCGGGAGCCCTGAAAATGGTTTTCCGTGGTTTCCCATTTTCACACCAGGCAAATGCTGGGGCTGTACCTTAATTAAGGCCACGGCCACTTCCTTCCCACTCCTAGTCCTTTCCTCGCCATAAGACCTATCTGTGTCGGTGCGACGTAAAGGAAAAAAAAAAAGAATTCCTCAGCAAATTGATACACAAGTTTTTAAAATTCTGTTTTGTTGAGTGGCATGAGCTGGCTGTCAGGGCCTCGATATGCATGTACAGGTTCTTTTCTTCAGCTGAGAACGTTCTCTGATAAGTCTCACTGTTCGCCGTATACGCTTTTATTGGAACCTCTTTACCAGCATCAAGAGCTTTAATTCTATCACCTAATATGCTTTTGTGGAACAGAGAAACATTGACTGGCCTCTCTAATCCTCATTTTATCGTCCGCCGGGCGAGTTGGCCGTGCGCGTAGAGGCGCGCGGCTGTGAGCTTGCATCCGGGAGATAGTAGGTTCGAATCCCACTATCGGCAGCCCTGAAAATGGTTTTCCGTGGTTTCCCATTTTCACACTAGGCAAATGCTGGGGCTGTAGCTTAATTAAGGCCACGGCCGCTTCCTTCCCACGGCAAATCAACCTTCCTGCCATTCGTAAACCTCTGGCAATACGGTACCGGGAATCGAACTCAGGCTCCTGAGAACGGCAGCTAATTGTGCTAACCATTACGCTGGTGGACATTCTTAACTACAAAACACAGACACTATACATCTACATACATTAAATACAATCATGAAGAAATGAAAGGAAATCGAAAATAGTTTTGTATATTGCAGCCCTTCCTTCTCAAACGATAGCAAATCCATGGATTGGCTGAAGATGGCTGCCGACAGTGGGGTTCGAACCTACTTTCTCCCGAATACTGGATACTGGCCGCACTTAAGCGACTTCAGCTATCGAGTTAATTGAAGGACTTGCTTCACTAGTTTCAATTTTGAACAACAGGAAAGCTACGCCGCATCTATCTCGTTATTTCCGTGACACTCAATTTACATTTCGATAATAATCGACACAGATCTTATTCCCCTTGCTATTCGCATTGTAAATATCGATTAAAGTCAGCAAGTAACAATCGATCGGCTACTTTTCTTCATCGATTGGAACGGTTGAAAGATTTATCCATCATATTTTGAGTATTTTTGACGATTTTGCCAAAATATGTTGTTTTCACCAGTAAAATAGTACATTTTTGCAGAATTTGCACCAAAATCACATATTCATACTAATTTCGCATTTTGGGTCAAAATTCGCATTTTGTCGCACTTCTATTTATGCATAAAAAGATTTTATTCCACATTTGAATTACCGTAGGCTTGGATTCAGTACAAGATCCAAAAATTTGCACTTATCGCAAACGCAATTTTTTCAGGTCCCTACTTATTATTTTTATATCTCCTCCTGTCACCCCCTTCCCCTTAAATTGTTTTGAAAATAAAATACAGCCCATGTTACTCACTGACAATGTAGCTTTCTATAGGTGAAGTATATTTTAAAATCGGTTCAGTAGTTTTTGAGTCTATCCGTTACAAACCAATATACAAATTCTTTTTCATTATAATATTAGTATAGATATAGAGGAAGAACAATTTCCAAATGTACTCCACATTTGTCACCTGTGGATGTCTGGAAAGTGAAGGCAGTGCACATATCGTATTTACTCCTGTACTAAACCCCCTCGCGTATTAGACTTCCCTTGGCTTTTCGAGACGAAGAAAATGAAAAAAATAAATCTTGCATACAAGACCCCCCACCGTAATTCGTCTGAAAAGAACGATTCCGCTTCAAAGCGGGTACCAGCCTTATGCAGCTCTCATGACAAAACACAAATTTGTTAATAGTTTCATCCGTACGATCAACGCAATGAAAACGCATCTGTCATACAGCACATCTGTGTTCCGTAGTTCAGAGAAGTCCGCCTCCGTAGCATAGGCCTACTGCAGCTCTGATGACATCGCACAAATAGGTAAATGGTTACGTGTCCGACCCGTGTATTGCAAGCACGCATCAGTAGTGTATGGGATGAGGAAATGAGTTTACTTTAGTTAAGAAATATTCACGGTTGTTGCTAGACCTATTCGTAAATTGACAAAAATTACTTGTTCCTCGGTACTTCACTAAGACATTATGTATAAAATTCCTAAATTGTAAAATGTCGCCGAAAAATTGGTCGGTCAAATACCAATTTTCACATCTGTAACATCTTAGTTCTTGAGATAAAAGTATCCCCATAAAGAAAATTCAACCCCTTCTTCATTTATTTTCAATCTCCAGCTTAAGTTGATTTTCCGAAAACAAGGTGGTGCAGCTCTCTTTTAGACAGGCCCCAGTGGAAGGGAATTGCATGTACCATTTTTGGGGATGGACTCCAACTCCTCCAGTGGTTGACACCTTCATGGAAATCCTCGCGTGTGAAGCCGTGGGTAACAGCTAGTTACATAAATAATTTGGCAATATCCAAGCATACTGTAGCATGAGCTTAACTGATTAAAAGGTATGTTCTGTATCTTCATAAGAAAAATGAAGGCTACAGGACAGAAATTTGGTCAGTATTAGGTCTACAAATTTGCTGAGTCTTAGAGGAGGAGAGAGTTTATAGTGATGGAATGAAATATACATAATTGGTTAACAGTATTTCATTGTTTTAATTTGGATAATTTTTTAAAAAATCTTTAGCATCATTGGGTAAAGTTCTTAGAAACCGGTGAGATCAGTAACTAAAAATGTTCATCTGCACTTAGTTTGATAGTAGACATCTGCACATAGACAACATAACCAGCTAACGCTATGTACGCTATATAAACAGATGTAATATGAGGTTAGAAATCGTCTTATTGTAATTTTGTTCCTTTATCTGAAGAATATATGCTTTTCCTTCTATGCAGTGCCAGCTCCAAGTTGTAGGGGTAGTGTGCCTGCCTCTCACCCTGAAGCCCCGGGTTCGATTCCCAGTTAGGTCAGGGATTTTTACCTGGATTTGATGGCTGGTTTCGAGGTCCGCTCAGCCGATGTCATTACAACTGAAGAGCTATCTGACGGTGAGGTGGCGGCCCCGGTCTAGAAAGCCAAGGATAACGGCCGAGAGGATTTGTTGTGCTGACCACATGACACCTCATAATCTGCAGGCCTTCGGGCTGAGCAGCGGTCGCTTGGTAGGCCATGGCCCTTTGGGGCTGTTGCACCACGGGGTTTTGTTTTCTGTGCAGTAAGTGCAACTTGTATTTCTTAGATTACAGCATGAGTTTGCAGAAAGCATCGTCATCATTGCAGATTAGCATTTAAAATGAAATTAAGATAATTTCCTTTCTTTAGTGCATTGTTTTGTGTCCTGGTGATGAATATGGCTTTATAAGTGCATTTACTTGTTTCCTAACTCTGTCAATTTTGAACATTTCGCCCTCCTTGTGTTGAAGCAGCTGGGACTTTCTACTCCACTGGTGGTCCCAAGGCCGTTACAGGAAAAATTCTCACTAGAACTATGTGTAACTAAGGCTAGCATCCTACTTCACTGAAATTTACTTAGCACGCTCAGAACGTTTTGAGCAAGCCTCAGACCTATGGGAGTGATCGAGTCCCACTTCCTGAGGGAGCAGGTGAGGATGAAGTAAGTACGTTTTATGAAGTACTGAGTGGTTTTCATGACCAGACCACTGCCCCTCATTTGAGAGAGCTTCTCGGTTGGTCTCACGAGTCTGAGCAAACCTATTTCCATCCCTCAGTCCAAACTTAAAATCCCTGGACTGACTGAGAATCAGTCTGGAGCCACCAGGTAAGAGGCAGGCATATTACCCCTACATCATGGGGCTGGCAAGTGCTGAATACATATATATATATATTTATATCAGGACAGTGTGTCATTACTGTACTTTAATAATGTTACAGTTATCAGCTGATTTTGCACAGCTTTTTCTCTGATATGTGCTGTAGATTTTAGTTCGTTACAGTTATCTAACCTTGAAGTTGGGAGGGATGCACAATCTGAAATCATATGATGCAATTGTCTTGGGATGTGTAGTAGTGATATTTTCAAACTGTATAGAGGAGTTAAATATACAGGGTTATTCAAAATTGTTGAGATTTTGTGATTTTGTTTTAAAAACAATGTAAAATATTCTATTATTGTTGCAGCGATGGTTAGACAAACTCTCAGTGTTTTGTTCTGCATAGGCTATAGTGACATCAGTTACCATTAGATGGAAACTACGGTAGTGTTTACAAAATGCTGGTCAGCACTAAGGAGAAAGCGTTTTGTTCTCTTGAATATTGTCAATATCAGTTCATTACCATAGTCCAGTGCCATTTTCAAATGAAATACGGGAAGTACCATCCCTCCAACTACACTATTCGCAGATGGTACGCTCAATTTGTGGACACAGGTTGTTTATGTATAGGGAAAAGCAGTGGGCTTCCCGCTGTGTCAGAATTGAGAGTGAATTGGATCAGGAGTGCTCATCTCCTTAGCCTTAAGAAATCAACTACAAGAGGCAGCAGGGAACTGAATGTACCTCAAACCACATTATGGCATGTTACAAAGGCACCTGCTGTGCCAAGCTTTAACAGATAATGACAAAGTCCTAGATTTGAATTTTGCATTGGACTGCAAGAATGTTGTGAAGATAATTATGGTTTTCATGACAGACTAGTTTTCAGGGACAAAGCAACCTTCCATGTGTGGGGAAAGGTGAATAAGCAAAACGTTCAAATATGGGGAGCAACAAACACCCATTGTTATATGGAACATGTGCGTGACTCCCGAAAGGTGTTCTGTGCTGTTTTGAAGACTTAGGTCTATGGCCCATTCTTCTTCAGTGAACAGTCTGCCATGGCTGACTCACCTCGACATGCTTACAGAATGGCTGTTATTCCCAGTTGAGTGACGACAGGGACGATTACATGCTGCAACAGGATGGTACACCACCTCATTTTCACAGGGAGGTCAGAGCGTTTTTAAATCAAGAACTACCCCAATGAGGGATCGGACATGGAATGGATTGTGATCAGATGCTTTTACTCTAGCCACCATGTTCACCAAATTTAACACCGTGTGATTTCTTCCTCTGGGGATACGTTAAAGATAAAGTGTTTGTTCCTCCTCTACCGGTGAATATTTTGGAAATGAAGCAGCGCATCTGAGCTGCCTTCCTAAGTATTACCACTGACATATTGGAGCGTGTGTGGGAAGAGATGAAGTAGATGTGTGTAGAGTGACAAAAGGTGCACACATTGAGCATTTGTACTGTAAGTTAGAAATACCGTATGAGTTACAGTACACATTAATACAAGATTCATATTCTTATGTCTATTGCACTGTGTTTTATGATATTTTGAAACCCCGACAATCATTTTGAATAACCCTCTACAGAGTGCTTTACTCCGGTGTGTGCAGGTTTTTTTTCTATGGACGAGCTTCCCACTCATTTGCCACAAATGGGAAAGAGTATGGCGGGTATGCCAATCTCATGTTTTGTTCCCTGACCTTCGTCTTTTTGTGTACACACGCATACTTACTAGCTGACCTTGTACACGTGTCTGATGTCACAGTTGTCAGGTGGTCCCAAACGTGTGGGTTGTTCTTTCCTTAATTCTGTAATTAGTCATAAATGGTATTATGGATCGGAAAGTCAGACACTTTCAAGAAGGATTCTTGGGTGTAGACTAAGTCGTAAAACATCCCATAACTTTTATAATGAAGTTCAGGAAACTGGAAGTATCCACCCTAAGAAACCAAAACAGAAGTGTTGAGTTATTACTGAAGAAAATATAGAGTATTGTTTGTTTAAAAAATTTTACTGAAAAAAAATCACTTTGTCATTTTGCACAA
Source organism: Anabrus simplex (assembly GCF_040414725.1). Lineage (NCBI taxonomy): Eukaryota > Metazoa > Arthropoda > Insecta > Orthoptera > Tettigoniidae > Anabrus > Anabrus simplex. The sequence goes on along the minus strand of NC_090266.1, from coordinate 425,232,489 downwards.
GTGGGAATTTGATATGGATCTGTGCAAAATGCTACTAATTATTACACTTAAAGCCATATCAAAAATGCTGTGTACAAGACAAACCTGCACACCATACAAGAATTGAGACATAATGTTCGTCGGGACATTGCCAGGATTCCTCAACGTGAACTGCAACGAGTGATGAATATAAGTTTCTTATGAGGTGCCAAAAATATGCGGAGAATGAAGCTGGACTGTTTCAACACTGCCGTTCATAATTTGTTAAGTAATGAACTGCTTAAAATTGTTTGTGTACTGTTGTATGGCTTACCTTCCTGCTACTGACCTCAACCCACACTCGGCAAAAAACTGCACGCTCGCCTGTAGCAAAAACACTGTGCACTGTCATAAAGCATATCTGATCATCCTGTAGAACTGGGATAATATGTTCTAAAAATGGAAAACTATACATGTAATTATACAAGTTTACATCAGTAATTACTCTGAAGATATACGGTAGTAAGATTTAAATTTGCCAGGTAAGTTATATTACAAAATACTAAGTACGTGGTTTGAGTCCAGAATAATAAACATGTTATGCACTGTAATGAGTATTAGAAAGAACAAACACGTGTTGAATCAAGTCAGATATAGAGAGATGGGAACAGAAAAGGAACATACAATAGGACAATCATTTTGGGAAGAGGAAACAATGGAAAGAGGTGGTGGCAAGGACAAATGTGAAAACATAAAAGAACAAGGACAATATCCACATCTTCAAATAGATAGGCTCTCTCCTCATAAGTCTCAGTTCTTCTGCATCAATTTCTTCTCTTCAGCATGTTAGAAATTGAGAAGTGTGCATTATACACAACTTCTTGGAACAATATGTGCTCAAACGAAAGCAAAACATGCACTAACAAGAGAATACTGCTTCAGGTATACAGTTTTCTCATTTTATGAGCGAGGAAAGCCAGGTGTCAGGAAGCATGTTCCATAACTACTGGCAAATGAAGACATTTAGCAGTTACAAAATAAAATAAGCCCATGAATTTAAATATTATTTAAAATACTGTACATGTATGCAGGTTTATTACTCGCCCTTTATTTCAGATATTTTAGAAAATTACCTACTGCAGTAAGACATGCCCCTCACATTATTTAAACAAATTATTTGCCACCTTCTATAATTCCTCCTTTGGTAATGGACTGTTGTGCACTTTTTCTCTAGTATGGGGATTATTTAGGTAAACTACGCCCATTGGGGTTCCCCAAAGATAATAATCACCGGGTGAGTTGGCCGTGCGCTTAGGGGCACGGGGCTGTGAGCTTGCATCCGGGAGATAGTGGGTTCGAATCCCACTGTCGGCAGCCCTGAAGATGGTTTTCCGTGGTTTCCCATTTTCACACCAGGCAAATGCTGGGGCTGTACCTTAATTAAGGTCACGGCTGCTTACTTCCAACTCCCAGGACTTTCCTGTCCCATAATCGCCATAAGACCTATCTGTGTCGGTGTGACATAAAGCAACTAGCAAAAAAAAAAATTTAAAAAAAATCACAGTAAGTTAGGTCGGCTGATGTAGGAGACCATTAACCTGTACTCATTATCCAGTCGTAAAAAAACTGCAGTTCCTCTGCACATCACAAATTGAACCTGTTGTACACCACTTTTTCATCTACATCAAAAAGCGAGATGTGCTTTTGTTATCTACAAGAACAATAGCAAAGTGTTTTCAGCCGAGTGTAAATTGTCATCCAGCTGCTGAGTATTTCAAGCCGAGCTATGGGCCATCAGGTCTGCTGTGGAGAGGTGTGAACACAATAGTAGTGCTCGAATACTGAATTGCAGGCTGCATTGAACACAGTCAATGACAAGCACAATGTCACTCAATAGCTGCTACTATATGATCTACAGCACAACAGTGACCCTGTGTCCGTCTTTCCCGGATCCGAGGACACACCAGTTCTCCTGGAAAGGCATACATCTTCATAAAAGAAACAGCCTCGTCATCTAACATAGAAATTACCTACAATAAATCACCCCCAAGCTATGCGGAAGTCCAAATCAAAACATATCCAATTAGACAGTGGAACAACCTCTGGACATCAAGTACAAGGGGATCTGTCACAAGAGAATTATTTTTTCCCAACATATGTGGCCGACTCCAGTGCAAAATATTAGTGCCTGAATTCATTCTCATTCAGTTTCCCTCTGGCCATGAAAAGTTTAAGCGCTACTTTGAACACTTTAAAATTAACATTGCAGATGTATATTTGTGCTTTTGTGGATCATCTCAAACAGTGGACCATTTACTGTTCGACTGTGCCATGTTTGGAAGGACAAGATTCGAGCTTGAGTATTACCTAAACAATTGTAACGTGGAACTCTCAAAGCCATTATACCATCTGTTCAGGAAATCCTGCTGCTACAAACAATTCCTTAAGTTCCTTCACCACATTTTCAGTAATTTAGATTCGTAATTTTGTGTCAAGGACCAATAATGAATTAACTGACTAAAACTATAACCCTAATGTATTTATGTAAAATAGGACTCTAACTATTAGAATATTCAATAAATAATTGTTTTTAAACAAGATTTTGTAGGAATGCTAGAATCAGTATTTTCGAGCAAATACCTGAACACATCTTCTACAGCTATCTTTTTATCAAGTAACATTCTACCAAAATAAAAACTTCTTTTCCAATTGATTTCTTCATACGCAAGCAATATGCTCAATAATATAAAAGCAATAGTTGCACACATGTTCTGGTACAATTCTCAGAAGCAGCTAACTGCTGGTCTAGCTTCCCACTCTGCAGTCAGAGGAGTGGAATTCGGATGATAGCTGAATGATGCAGAAGTTTCCTCATGAAATAAACTAGTGTCCTCATCCCGAGGTGGTGCAGCTCTTTTCAGGCAAATCCCAGTGGAGGTGAGCTGCATGTGCCATTTCAAGCACAAACCAGCCCTTCTGCCATTCTTAAATTTCTGGCAGTACTGGGAATCAAACCTGCCACCCCCCTTCCCCCCCGAGGATGGCAGCTAATAACATTGTTGCGCTGCAGAGGCACACGCCTCATAAAATGAGAGCAGTATATACAATTTCATATGATTTATCCAAACAGCAACTAGCTGAAACCTATTTATTTCAGTTTTGGATGGAAAACCCGTATAGCTCATGCAGCTCATCAAGGGACTAGACCTGCAAAGATGACTGCTGTCCATGCCTAGCCAGATGGCCTGCATATTGGGGAGTGCCATGTGATCAGAAGCTACAACATACTTAGCCATATTGCTTTACCAAGTCTGCTAATCTCTCATGTCAGTGAGCTCATTGGTTGATCTCATGAGACTGATTTAATCCCATTCTAGCCCTCAGTCCAGGATTAAAATCCTTGCACAAGCCTGGAATCAGATTCAGGCCCTGTGGGTAAGAGGCAGGGGCGGTTCCTTTACATCCCATTCTTTTAACTGTTCCAGAATTCAGTGTCAAGTAAATAGTAATGTATCTTTTGCTGGGAGATTGTGTCGTAGGTAAGACGTCCTAACTGGTGTACAACCTTCAGTTATGATGTTTAATATCTGTATTTTAATTATATTTTATTAAATGCTAAATTATTTTATTTTTTTTTTTTAATGTTAAATATGACTAATACATGGTTTCCCTGTAAATATGTATTGTAAGTTTGTGTAACCTCAAATACGTATTGTATATAAGTTTAACCTCAAAATCTATATAGTCAAAAGCGGTAGAAAACTCAATAATGTTCGTATTTTAGATTTATTCTACTATAATTTGGTATATATGAAGGGTTCTGGAAACTTACTGTAAGGTTTATTATCCAGATACATGTAGAGACATTAGGAATGTTGAAGAGATTTCCATATGTATTGGTAAACAGTAATGAAAGTTCTAGCTGGAACCAATACTGGAGTACTCCATTCGACTAGCTGGTCAATCGATGTTTTGAGTGTGTTCCATTAGAGTGTGGTAAGAACCCTTCCAGAAACCGATAATTCTATACGGTTGATCGAACAGTATATATATATATATATATATATATATATATCGAGCTGTCAGTCAGTGAGTTAGTCAGGTTGGACCCAAAGTTAAGTGTTGGACTCGGAGTGACTGTTGTGCTCCGAGGTCGGCGAGTTCAAGAGAGCGTATGTTATAGTGCGCGAGTCAGTGTTGATGATATCTGTACTTGTCAGAATTGACTTCAGGGTACTCTGCTATTAAGTGTTGTAGTGTCACTTGCTAGTGTGTATAATTGTGTGTTGTGACTTAGTGACAATAAAGTAATTTACACAAGGAAGTGACAGTGTTCTCTTGTGATATTGATTTCTGTCAATTAAAATTGCATTTGAGAACAATAATTGATATGCAAAATAACGGTCGTATCAAACATTCTCAACTCTTGTTACTTGAGCCGAGAAAATGGAAGCTTTTCATGCTATGAAATTGTAAATTATATATTGGTGTCAATCTTAGCATCCTCTTGAAATACACCTTTATCAATGTTAACAAATCAAGAGCAAAAGAAGAGTCTGTTACTGAATTGTTTTATTGATTGAGTGTAATATTAAGAATTGTAATGATGCACAGTTTATACTCCAAAGAGAATGCTTGCATTTTCTAACCCAACAAATTTCTGGAATATGAATAAAATTCATCACCCAGATTTACCTGATTTAAAACTTGAGAAATTATCTCTTATTTTGTTGCACAGGTGAACCTGTAAATTCTCATCATCATTCAATCCATTCACTTGTCAGAAATTGTTTTGGTTTTGAAAGATCAAATAAACTATTTTGTGTGTATTCTACATGTAAAATGGTGGATATAAAACAGTGTAGATGATTACTGAACAACCGAACCAAATGGTCTAGTCGCTGGTATATTTGGTGACAAAACATGACGACTTTGCCTCATACCACTACTGTCCGGTGGCAGCCCCGTGTCTGTTAGCAGCTTATAGGATTTACTGCGTCTGCTGTAGTCGGAGTTACCAAATCGTCCACTGCACTCGACACGAAGAAAGGGTAAAGACTGAAGAGAGTGTGGAAGAAAGTGGTTTGGCAACCTCTTCACACCAAACAAGGTTCACTTAGAACTAGTTAACTCGGCAGGGTGAAGGGTGTGATTGACAGCTGACTTCTAGCTTGCTTCCAGGAACTAGACAGTCATGTTTTTCCCCCAAGTATACTCTTTTCTAATGGCAATCTCGTTAGTAATTTTAAGTATCTGTACAGTAAGTTTTTGAGAAAGTATTACTAACATTCAAATAATTGTTTCTACATAGTTATATTTCTCATCATATTACATTTTTATGTTCATATATTTTATTAAATGGTGAGTAAAAGCAAAATTTATTATTAATTTGATTCTTGTGAAAATTACTGCAGTACTGTATATTCAATGATAGATTAACATTGTCTTAGCAGACATTTTACTACTAGAAGAAAATTACATGCTGTGCTTTGAAACCTGTTTCATAAATATGTGTGCACCACGAGTTGTTCATTATGCAGTACTGAAGAAATTTATCACATTTATCTGTAACTTGTGCAAAATGTGCAGTTGTGTGTACGTCACTGGTTTGCACGACCTTTTCTTTGTATTGGATCAAGTCTTTTTGAGCGTATCCTGAGGTAAGGAATAGCCATGCGCTAGTCGTCCATCTGTTCCTCATCCACAACTTAAGAATGTGTTAATGAGGATTGTACCGAGCGAGTTGGCCATGCAGTTAGGGTCGTGCAGCTGTGAGCATGCATTTAGGAGATGTTGGGTTCAAACCACACTGTCGGCAGCCCTGAAGATGGTTTTCCGTGGTTTCTCATTTTCACACCAGGTAAATACTGGGGCTGTACCTTAGTTAAGGTCACGGCCACTTCTTTCCCACTTCTAGCCCTTTCCTGTACCATTGTTGTCATAAGATCTGTGTGTGTCGGAGCGACGTAAAGCAAATTGAAAAAAAAAATACATTATATAAATTAGGTCTTCTCATGAATAAGTGATAATCAAATACCTTCTCTCTTGTTTATACAAGGGATTGTTAGGTGAGTGACATCACTGATATCTCATCAATGCAGACAGTTTGTTACCACCTCAGAAAATTTTTAGTGAAAAGTAGAATCTGTGTTATTCAGGTTCTACTTCAGACTGGATGTTCCTTGTCCATGATAATTGCATCAGCAGTCATGTAAAGCCAAAAGCTTGCTTTGAATCTGAGTGAACTTGGAAAGTTATTAAATAAAAAATGAGAAGAGTATAAAATACTGTAACATTTGTGAATACTGTAATAAATTTGAATAAAAGCAATTCTTCCAACAATATTCAATGAATGGTAATATTATTTAATTATAGATAATGACAGATAAATGCAGTGTGTCCAAGAAATATTTCTGTGTGTATTGATTTTTTAACCCTAGAATACTAACATACGTAAAATTAACGTGTACGTACTGCTCCTTCCTGCCTTACCCCCACTAGACGACCTCCCTGCAGTGCTTTCACTGATCAGTGTAGTTGATGTTACCACAGCATTTAGATGCATGAGTGAGGAGCAGATTCCGGGAGAGTTCATTTTCTGTAAGTCACTGCGCTTTTTTTATGTATTGTTAGTATTAACGCATTATTGTTGGTACGTAAAAGTTACGTATTATTAGTATGCAACAGGTACTTGGATGTTTTCATATATGGATAGGTTGCTCATTCCGGTTGGTTGCTTTGTAGTTATTAGTAAGGCCCGGATTTATATGCACTAAAAAACCTGAAAATATGCATGCAAATATGCACTAAAAATTAAAATATATGCACAGAAGAAAAGGAAATATGCTCTTAAAAACATGCAGTTTTATTCACTTACCTATTTACAGGTATCATTTATTGCAAAAAGAAGCATCACAATAGGTAACTAGTAGTCTTTCAATGTTTTCTGGAGACAAACTGTCTATTGTCCATCAAAATTAGTTTATAGGCTGAGAATGATCCTTCTACATCAAACTACTAATAAACAACTGATGAATGTCATTCTTTATTGATGGAATATTCATTCATATAATTATTTAATCCTGAGCAATTCAACTGTTCTTGTCCTAATATTTTGCACAGAAAAGCTAATAACAATTGATAAATTGAATTCCCCATGATGAAAGAGTGCTAAACAACTGACAGTACTTATATACGGGCACCAACGTTTCGGAGCATACATCTGGCAAGGATACCCTAGTTCCACTCAAGTATTGACTAATTAACTTAATCTTCTTCAGTCCTGGGTTCGAATTCAACACCTTTTCTAACTTGTATTTAATCTTTTCTCCAATTTCTCCTGGAGCAGAATTCAATGAAGATGCAGCTTTCTCAACGAGATCAAGTGATTCATGGAGGGGAGTACCAGAAGATTCTAAGCTCTCAATGGCTTTTGGAAGTTTAGAAAAATGTGCATAAATGAAATTCACATCTTGGTAAACAGTAGCAGTTTCCAACACAACTTTTGCATCACAGACACATGCAATATGCTCATCTTCAAGTTTTGTAACCACTTCTTTCACTTCATTAAAATTTTCCTGATAAACTGATACTGCAGATAACCATGTCCCCCACAAGTCAGGACAGGTTCAGGTGGCAAAGGAACTTCAGGTAGATAATCTTTGTAGAACTCAACACGAGCTGGTGCTTTCAGAAGCAGTTTCTTCCCGCATACAATTAAATTGTTAACAGCTGAAAACTGTGCGCGTATTTCTTCTGCAATGCGGTGTAATCCGTGCGCTAAACAGGTTACGTGTATGATTTTTGGATAAAACACTTGGAGGGCCTTTGCTGCTTTCAACATATACGAAGCTGCATCTGTGAGCAGTACAAGCACTTTACAACAATTATTCTCAATTTCAGTTGGCCACAATAGTCGCAGAGAATCATTTACAAATCTTGTTATTGTGCTATGGTTGGTTTTCTCTAGTACTTTACAAGCAAGATGATGTGGCTTACCGGGTTCGTCTGGATGTAGTTTACAGTACCAACCACGAAATTTGCTATGTAATGGCAACATGAATCCATTGTCTCATCCACCGATATCCAAACACAGTTCCTTCAGATATCAGAACGGATCAATTCCAGGGTAGATTCATATAGCGGAGGTAGGTAATTTTTCCTAAGAGTTGATTCATCTGGTATTTTTTGATTTACACATTATTTCTCAAGAAATGATCGCAGAACTGGATTGTTTAATTTATTCCATGGAATGTTGCTGCATACGAAAGCCCTACAAAGATCATTTGAAAATGTATTAAGAATACAGGACTTGGCTTTACCTGCATAAGTAGTAGTAGTTGTGGTGTGCTGTTCTTCTCCTCCTTTGCTTTAATATGTGCAGTTGTTTTTGAATTCTGTTCAAGCTGAAATTTCTTTTCATATTTCACTTCCTTTGAGCAAACTTGACAGTACACTATGACACCATCTGTTAAATAGTCCCTATTACCTGACACCCACTGATTTAGTAAATCTCTTCTGCTGATCTTTTCCTTAGGCATTTTTAGAAACTAACACTTTTAAAAAATGAGGTGCAGGGCATTAAAATGGAATGTAACTAGTGAACTGAAGGTACTTCTGTTTTGACCAAGTGCCCAACCCGATGAGATTATTATCTGCTGTGGTAGAGAAAGGAATTCAGGGAAGTCCAGCCTGCCTGCCCACACCTAAGCTATCTGTTGCCATTCTCAGTTGTAAAAGTAAAGTGCCGTTACACAGTCGAAAATACCAACTAGTGAGGGATGCACATAAAATAGGCAACTAGCTAGGGATGTACAAAACCGGAATATGCTGTTACGTCTACAATATGCACTAACTCTCAAAATATGTCAAAATTTGCAATTGCATATGTGCATATGCATTTTTTTAAATCCGACCTCTAGTTATTAGGCATGTGACTTTCTAGGACATAATCCATGAACGAAGAGAGAAACAGGAAAAGTTCATTTGCCGTATTCTTGATGAGCTGGATGAAGATGAAAGCGGGGAAGACAACCTTTTCGAAAATGAATCATAGCATGAAGACTCCGATGATGATCCAAATTATTCGCCCCGTGATGATTGTTCCGGAGATAATTTTGACTGTGATCCAGATTTACGAGCTTCTGTTGAAATTCAGCAAATTGAGCGGCCATCGAAAGGGAAATCTCAAAAAGGAACTAAGAAGAGGGTAACAGAAGTGACTACTTCAAACAGCTCACCTTCAGTCTCTCAAGCTCTACAACAGCTTATTGTTGATTGTGAAGTGCATAAACTCTTTGGTAAGGATGGGCATATGTGGAGAAAAACAACTGATTCAAACACAGGAAAATTCCCAAAAAAGGACATAGTTCGTATCCGACCAGGACCTACGTTGAACGTAGAGGCTGATCCACTTAAGTGTTTTGAATTATTCTTTACAAGCAACATAATGGAAACTATTCTTCTAAGAACGAATGAAGAAATATCTAGACAAAGGGAGAGCTGTACGTTCCATAGCTCAAAAATATGTGACATGTCTATGGAAGAGCTAAAAGCTCTAATTGGTCTCTTGATATTTGTGGCAGCTCTCAAGGATAATCATTTGCCCTCACGCATGTTGTTTGATGACTCACTGTGGCTCTAGATACTGAGCTACCATGTTGAATGAGAGATTTAATTTTTTAGTCAACTGTTTACGTTTTGATGAACGAGCAGCCAGGGAACAACGAAAAAAGGCAAGCAAGCTTGCTCCAGTGAAAGAGATTTGGGATGCATTTGTGGAGAAGTGCAGAGGGAATTATAAACCAGGTTCTTACTGCACAATAGACGAACAGCTTGTAGGCTTATGCGGAAAGTGTCCATTCAAGGTTTACATTCCTAATAAACTTAGTAAGTATGGAATCAAAATCATAATGATATGTGACAGTGGGACGCATTACATGATAGGCGCCATACCCCAGCTGGGTAAAGGTAGTACTCCAATGGGAGTAGCCGTGGCTTCCTACTATGTCAAGCAGTTGGTACAAACAATAAAAGGAACCCACAGAAATATCACCATGGACAATTGGTTTACCAGTATACCACTGGTGAAGAAGCTTCTGGATGACTAGGATGACTACCAGCTCACAGCCGTAGAGACGATAAAAAAGAATAAGATAGAGCTACCTTGAGAATTTGTTGACTTGAAAGTACAAAAATCCAGTTATAGGAAAGTCTACATTCAGAGGAATATGATATGTAGTGTTTCCTTCAAGTCGAGGAGAAACAAGCTTGTAACCCTTGTAACAAGCATGCATGAATGTAAAAGCATCTGCACTTCAAGGGAACCTGAAATGGTACACACGTACAATGACTAAGGGGGTATTGACACACTTGATCAAATGTGTCGACACAGGGACTGTGGCTGGTAAACCAGACGATGGCCACTATGCTTCTTTTATAATATTCTAAACATAGCTGGAATCGATGCTTTTGTACTTTACATGCACCAGTTTTACAAACACAATCCTGGTGGGAAAGTAAATCCAATGAGCAGACTGCAGTTCCTTATTGACCTACTCAGGATGCTTCTGACACCCTGGCAACAGAGAAGAGTTTCTGGATCCAGTGTTGGATTGTCTTAGCATCTTAGGAGCATTATAGACACTGCCGTTGGTCAGGAGCGAGCCCCTGCAACAGTTGAACAACATAGGAAACTTAAAAGGGGTCCACCTTTTCAATACAGAAATGTTATAGTTTATTTACAACATATATTTACACTTGGAACTAGTTTCGACGCTGTTTGGCGTCATCTTCAGCCAAAATGTGGGAAATAGGCTAGCATGTAGACATTTATATTACACAAGGCGTTACATTAAACAATACACATCTTACGAGGAGATAAAAACAGGGACGAATAAAGAAACAAATGAATCGTTGAGAAAGCAAAAGTTATACATATTAAAAATAACCTTAACCACACATCTTGCAGTGCGAAAATATTCGCCTTGAATGATTCCTGAATACAAAACGCACGCGCACACATTTCTGAAGAGCCAGCTGGCAGGAAAAAGTAAAGTGAAACCTTAAGAGTTTTTCCTGCCAGCTGGCTCTTCAGAAATGTGTGCGCGTGCGTTTTGTATTCAGGAATCATTCAAGGCGAATATTTTCGCACTGCAAGATGTGTGGTTAAGGTTATTTTTAATATGTATAACTTTTGCTTTCTCAACGATTCATTTGTTTCTATATTCGTCCCTGTTTTTATCTCCTCGTAAGATGTGTATTGTTTAATGTAACGCCTTGTGTAATATAAATGTCTACATGCTAGCCTATTTCCCACATTTTGGCTGAAGATGACGCCAAACAGCGTCGAAACTAGTTCCAAGTGTAAATATATGTTGTAAATAAACTATAACATTTTTGTATTGAAAAGGTGGACCCCTTTTAAGTTTCCTATCTTCCATTCTCAGTTCAATACGGACAAAAATGAAATTCTTAGATTAAAAAAAAAAAAAAAGTTGAACAACAGACGGGGAGGAGGAAATACTGGTCCCTCTGCAGTTACAAGAAGAGACGCATGACTACGACTTACTGCTGCAAATGTGATAAGCCTGTCTGCGGTGAGCACCAGAAAAAAAAAAGTGCCTTCAGTGTTAGGTGTAACGTTTCTGAAGACTATCATTTAGTGAAGTGTTAAATCATATGCTTCGTTACAGGAAATGTTTGTATAGTAGTGAATTTTGAATTATAAATATAATATTGAGCAAATAACTTTTGACTATGATACCAATATTTTTACTACAGTAGAAAAGTAAGGAACTGTAGAGTTATCTATTGTTTCATGAAATGTAAACATTCATAATTCTTAAATAATACATTACTTCTGGCAGCACTATGGAGATTACTTATTGTTTTAGCGTAGATATGCACATGCACATAAATTTTATGTATGTTAGCATTAAGCAACTAGTGAATAATGTTAGTATTCTAGGGTTAAAGAAGAAAATAAATCCTCTCCTGTACCAATTTTGCCTCACCATGTCGTAACCAACAGTGGCTGGCAAAGAATGGGGACCTCAGCTGTTGTGTGTCGTTATTTAATCGCATCCTTTTCCACGTTGCATGTAAATGGTAGCATCAAATTTAAGGTTCACTCATCTCCTAAGCCTAATACGATGTCGTTCACTGAGGTGGTAAAATGTCCCTCGTGAAAAAATTCTGAAACTCAAATTTGTTTGTTGTTGCATCCAGGACAACCAGTTCCATAAATATTTAGAATGACTATGCATGATAAATTGATATAGTCATGCTGTAACTGCACTAAGATCCTTTTAAAACATTTGTAAGGTATTCTTCTTGTCTGTCACAACAATCATTGTTGTCAGACCTCCACATGATAATAGAATTTATACAAAAATTAATAAAAATAAGGAAAGTGTTGAATCTTTGATCTTCCGCAAAATACCTTATATTATTCTCTGAAACTCCTACTTATATTTTCATACAGTTTTTTTTAAAATATCTTTTCTATCTTTAAGTGAATATTTAAGTTTTAAGCACTCATCTAAATCATTGTGTTGGTCATGTTTACAGGTATCTTATAAAGTTGGTGCATCATTGAATGATGTGGTTATTGAAACACACCGGCGCAGACATTTAGCATATCTCATGGCAGATCAGGGTGCTCTAGTCGGAAATCCAGAAGCAGCTCCAAATTTACCTAAGCAGCATTTAAGCAGGTTTGGATATGCTATTATGCAATCATTATATGCTATTGTTATCCTGTTTTTTGGCTGCTTTGCTATTGGACGAAGGCATAGAGGTAGATTTTCATAGCTTAAATTTTATGCATTCAAATTTAGCTGTTGCGTCTTTTTTCTGTGTAGTTACGTTTCGGTCGTTTTGATGTGAATTTTTGCATGACCCTAAATGTATATATCTGTGCAAGTCTTTAGCTTTTACCAAATGTAGAATTATTTTTTAATAAACTACTGATGAATGTCATTCTTTATTGATGGAATATTCATTCATATAATTATTTTATTTAATCCTGAGCAATTCAACTGTTCTTGTCCTAATATTTTGCACAGAAAAGCTAATAGCAATTGATAAATTGAATTCCCCATGATGAAAAAGTGCTAAACAACTGAGCAGAGTACAGTATGAACCATGAACTAATTGAAAATTATGCTGTTGTTACAGAGACTATTAAGAAAATGTATTTTATAACTCAAACATTGTGATTTCTTCATACTGTTGCAAGAAGTATTCAGCACAGATTCTTTTTGTCTTATCAGTATTTGTTTAGCAGATTTAAGGGTAGATATTGCTACTTTTCTCTTTAATGTACTTAAATACCTTGTAGAATTTAATGGGTTAGAGCCTTTAAGAACAGAAGCATCCTTAAGGTATGCACCACTTTTATGATTGTGCACAATATGCTTCTTTCTATGAATATTGATTACACTCTGATCTGCAATTTTTTTTTTTTTCAAAAATCTCACCAGCATTACAGTTTCGAACCTACACATACTCTTTGAATACAAATCTTATAGAGTGCCTCTCATGTATAAAGATTCTTGAAGGTTTTAAAGCAGTCTCTTATTCAGAAACCTGACAAATGTTCTTTCAGGAGAGCAAGCGTTCAAGCAACATTGTATATATAAAAAAGAAAACACAAGTAACATTCATATTGGTATGAGTATGGTAATCCTTATAAATGTATCACAAAGGAAAAGTGAATAAAATTAAAATTGCATTTAAAAATCCTTAAAAATTCAGAATTTTTAAGTTGATTAACTCTTCATGAAAATGTTCTTGTTGAGCATTGACCTGAATAGTACAGCATATCAAACTACTGGCCTTACATGTCCACGGTTGTACGTAGGTTAGGTCATGGCACAGGTGATCAACTGACATTTAAACCATAGGTAACTGCCTTACACCTGCACATATACTGGCACATTACAGAATACCATCTTAAACAGAATTTTAGTTTCTGTTTGAATAACCTAAATATTTAGTGTGACAGTAAACCCCTGTTATTTTTGTTGTTATTGTTATTTTTATTGTTATTTTTGTTGTTATTGTTGTTTTTGTCTTTCTAATTCTCTGGAAATTAAAAGGAAACTTACATAATTATAGAAGAAAGGCATACAGTAATTAGTGCTTTTGTTAGTTTGTGTAGATATACTGTAATTTAAAAATATAATCTTTTAAAAGAAGAAATCAGATTTAAGTGCTATGGTCTTCTTCCTTGTCAACTATTACAATTATAACCGCCATAGCACATACATTTTTTTTAATGCAGCTGATACATTGATGTAAAGATATGCAGAGTAATTCTCAGTGATCGATTCCTTACCACTTCTTATCTTAAAAATATAATATTTTAAATGCGGTAGAAACTTTGTTGTAAGGAATAATTCGCTTTTAATTTCCAAGCCCTTCTTTCCTTAAAATTGCAGTTCACCATAAAACACCTTGAAAATATCCCAGGATCTCATATCTTGTGAGCATTAGATAGTTGTAATGTAACATGACATTTACAGAAAGAGTTTAAAACTACAATTCCTTTTCATAAGCTTCTAGGATTTTACTCTAATCCAGACTTACTATTATGTACGAGAGTATTTTACTGTATCTCACTTCATCCAAGAAATTAAGGAAATTGTGCAGAGGTAGGATTGTTCAATTCAAACTTAGACTACAGTCTGTCTCACCATGTTTTCGAGTCGAAGAAAGCAATCGCTAGCACATGTGTTCTGAAGTACTACCAGTTCCAAAACATTTCCCTTTCATTCATTAGACTGTTTCACCTGAGTAATGATGCTCATTATGATTTTTTTATCCCAGAGGAGTTAGAACATCTAGCTGTATGCAAATATCACATTCGCCACAATGCACCTCATCAGATATACAGTACAAACTCGTTGAAATAATAGCTGCCTGCTGAACAGAAACTTCATACAACAAATCTAAGGGAAGAAAATTGATCATGCAATAATGGGTAGCAATAAGACTCACAGATTTAGTCACAGTCTTCTATTCCTTGCATCAATTAGTCAGTCAGTCACTACTGATCTGCATTTAAGGCAGTCGCCCAGGTGGCAGATTTCCTATCTGTTGTTTTCCTAGCCTTTCCTTAAATGATTGCAAAGGAATTGGAAATTTATTGAACATCTCTCTTGGTAAGTTATTCCAATCCCTAACTCCCATTCCACCAGGCGAGCTGGCCGTGCAGTTAGGGGCGCGCAGCTGTGAGCTTGTTTCCCATTTTCATACCAGGCAAATGCTGGGGCTGTACCTTAATTAAGGCCACGGCCGCTTCCTTTCACCTCCTAGCCCTTTCCTGTCCACCGTCGCCGCAAGACCTATCTGTATCTGCGCGATGTAAACCAAATAATAATAATAATATTAATAATAATAATAATAATAATAATAAAAACTCCCCTTCCTATAAACTAATATTTGCTCCAATTTGTCCTCTTGAATTCCATCTTCATCTTCATATCGTGATCTATCGTACTTTTAAAGACACCATTCAAACTTATTCTTCTGCTAATGTCATTCCACACCATCTCTCCACTGACAGCTCAGAAAATACCACTTATGATATAGATGTTGATTCCCATAGGGAACCAACATCTATATCAATTGTTGGCCAGGCAGGCATCAATTTTTGGTAATGAGACAGTCTCTCATAGTGCATTGGCACTGCTGGTGGCTCCAAGTAGCCTACGCAGTGGTCTACACGGTATGCGCTAGCCATGCGTCTTGGTGGGTGTGCTATTTACCAACTGATGAGCCCAACTTAGCACACTGGGGCGAAACGATGGCAACCAGGAATGAGTTGGCTGGAAAATTTATGATGTGCAATAACGGACCATTTATATTGGTAAATACCACTTAGTCAAGCAGCTCGTCTCCTTTTTCTCAAATCTCACCAGCCCACACTTTGCAACATTTTTGTAATGCTACTCTTTTGTCGGAAATAACCCAGAACAAATCGAGCTGCATTTCTTTAGATTTTTTCCAGTTCTTGAATCAAGTAATCCTGGTAGGGTCCCATGCACTGGAACCATAGTCTAGTTGGGGTCTTACCAGAGACTTATATGCCCTCTCCTTTACATCCTTAATACAACCCCCAAATACCGTCATAACAATGTGCAGAGATCTGTTCCCTTCATTTATAATCCCATTTATATGATTACCCCAATGCAGATTTTTCCTTATATTAACACCTAGGTACTTAAAATGATTCCTATAATAAACCAAACCCCATGGCACAACAGCCCCAAAGGGCCATAGCCTACCAAGCGACCGCTGCTCAGCCCGAAGGCCTACTGATTACGAGGTGTCGTGCGGCCAGCATGATGGATCCTCTCGACTGTTATTCTTGGTTTTCTAGACCGGATTTCTATAATCTTATATAATAATAATAATAATAATAATAATAATAATAATAATAATAATAACAACAATAGCAACAAGAACACCTTTCATCCCATCAATGCAGTCATTAAACTGAGAGAACTTTTCCTATTTGTGAAACTCGCTACCTGACTTCTTTTAGCCCCGTTTATCATCACACCATTGCCTACTGTCCATCTCACAACATTATCGAGGTCATTTTGCTGGTGCTCATGATCTTGTAATTTATTTATTACTCTATACAGAATAACATCATCCGCAAAAAGCCTTATCTACCGGGTGAGTTGGCCGTGCAGTCAAGGGTATGAGGCTGTGAGCTTGCATCCGGGAGATAGTGGGTTCGAATCCCACTGTCGGCAACCCTGAGGATGGTTTTCTGTAGTTTCCCATTTTCACACCAGGCAAATGCTGGGGCTTTACCTTAATTAAAGCCACGGCCGCTTCCTTCCTACTCCTAGGCCTTTCCTATCCCATCGTCACCATAAGACCTGTGTGTGTCAGTGCGACATAAAGCAACTACCAAAAAAAAAGCCTTATCTTGAATTCCACTTCTTTACTCATACCTTGAGGAATTTCCCTCTTAATTACTACAGGGTCAGATAAAGCTTTGCCTACTCTAATCTCTGAGATCTGTTGTCTAGAAAAATATCCACCCATTCAGTCACTCTTTTGTGTAGTCCAATTGCACTCATTTTTGCCAGTAGTCTCCCATGATCCACCCTATGAAATGACTTAGACAGGTCAATCTCGATACAGTCTATTTGACCTCCTGAATCCAAGATATAACAAATATCTTGCTGGAATCCTGCAAGTTGAGCTTTAGTGGAATAACCTGTCCTAAACCCGATCTGCCTTCTATCGAACCAGTTACTAATTTCGCAAACATGTCTAATATAATCAGAAAGTATGCTTTCTTAATGCTTACATGCAATGTATGTCAAATTGGCTGGCCTGTAATTTTCAGCTTTATGTCTATCACCCTTTCCTTTATACACAGGAGCTCCTGTAGCAACTCTCCATTCATTGGGTATAGCTCCTTCATGCAAACAATAATCAAATAAGTACTTCAGACCAGTTTTCAACTTTGGTATCTTATTGTAAATGTTGTTAAAATAGGTAAATTTTAATACTTCTTTAGTATTAGGCACCTTCTCTATCTGGACATTATCCTTGTAACCAACAATTTGTACATACTGCTGACTGAATACTTCTGCCTTTTGAAGATCCTCGCATACACACTCCCCTTGTTCCTTAATGATTCCTGGAATGTCCTTCTTGGAACCTGTTTCTGCCTGAAAGTACCTATACATATCCTTCCATTTTTCATTAAAATTTGTATGAGTGCCAATTATGGTTGCCATCATGTTATCCTTAGCTGACTTATTTGCTAGATTTAATTTCCTAGTAAGTTCCTTCAATTTCTCCTTACTTCCACAGCCATTTCTAACTCTTTCTTTCCAACCTGCACTTCCTTCTTAGTCTCTTTACTTCTCTGTTATAATATAGTGGTTCTTTACCATTCCTTACCACCTTTTAAGGTACAGACCTGTTTTCACATCTGTTTCATTAGCCAAATTGATGATGAATGAATCCTGAATGCCGTCCAGCTTTTACATATTAGCTTCCTTTACATTGATAACATGTTGAATATGTCCTTCAATCACTAATTCTCGCACTTCCTGAATGGTAAAACTGACATTATTTTAAGCTACATGTCCCATAGCCTGGCCCCCTACAAGCTCTGATGGGTTTAAGGAGCAATAATATGGAGGTAATATTTATAAATGTCATCCTGACTGTGCTGCGGCCTTGTCAACGCGGTACTTGTTACAAGCATCACGAATGTGCTGTTGTATTAGTGCCAGTAGTTCTTCATTGCACTGCGGGTCACAGGAAATACCTTTCGTATCTAGCCACTTCTGTTTAAGACTTGTTCCGAATTCTTTTCACTTTAACAGAGTGGTATGGGGCATTCTTTAAAACAATCACAGCGTTCTATCTATCCGGGGAAGAATGTCAACAAACAGTTTCTCAAGTACATTTCCCCGTGATAATCCTTGGTAGACTTAGACTAGAACTATAACAGGCTCCCTTCCACAAAAGTTTTCATGTCCTTTGTGGACATGTTTACTCTTGCTGGAGGTTGATTTCTACCCATAAGAAAGCTCTCTTTGCTAGATTTTATAGTTTAATAGTTTAATCTTTCCAAATTTTCATAGTAGTGTGCTCTGCATTTACCCATGTTTCATGAAGGAAATAAATAGATCTATCCTCTTCACAAAATTTCTTAATCTGACACAAATACTTTCTTCACCTCAACACTATTTCATCCTTTTTCAGTAAGTGTCCACTGGCGATTTTGAGACACATAAGTCAAGTTTATAATTTTTAAAAGTCTTTAAAAGAGTTGCATGAGAAAATGTACGAAATGAAATATCAGTATTAACTGAAGCTAATATTTTATTCAAAGTTGGTATTTTATTTGTTAAAAAGTTGCTTTTTATAATTGTTTTATTTATGAAAATGTCCTCTGTAATATTGTCATATGTTTTCACTTAGCTTTGTCACTTTACGCCTTTGGAGTGACCAGTTTCTTATCAATCTTAAGTACTTTCGTAGCTGGTAAATTCTCGCCTTAGAAGTACCTATTACATCAGCCACTGCATGTGTTACTTCATCCAGAGTACTTCCAGTATTTTCGTCCAAAATTTGGATAACACATTCAACACAAGTCTTCTCACCACTCGTTAGTGGTTTTCTTGTTTTATGTTTAATCACAGTCCGGTCTGGTTCACACATGGTTTACAATTACGGCACTTTCACACGCACACACACACACACACACACACACACACAAATACTGTACAGATGTTTGCATTTCCTACGAATTAAACAGTATAAATGATAAACGTGTATTAGTATTATTCACAACAAACTTAGGACAAGCAAACAAGCAAACTGGACACATCAGTCACTGAGCTACTGGCCTCAAGGAATGATGTTAGCGAAGTGGATTATCTTTTCCTGCTAACTCTTCCTTCAAGTGACTTGCCTCCCTATGTCGGTGAGTTGTAACATATTTGTATATATATATGTGGGAGAATAGGGAATACTCAAATTATTTTGCTAATAATAAGCAAGAGCTTTATATGTTAGGGTTGTTAAGTTTCTTCTAAACTATGTAAGTTGAGCAACATAAATTTTTTTGCAGATGTTCATATAGGGAGTACATTACTAAAACCACTCCTTGCAAACATTGCATGCTCCAATTCTCAAACATTGCAAGCTAACTATGGTGTCGCGCGCGGCTGTGAGCTTGCATCCGGGAGATAGTAGGTTCGAATCCCACTATCGGCAGTCCTGAAAATGGTTTTCCATGGTTTCCCATTTTCACACCAGACAAATGCTGGGGCTGTACCTTAATTAAGGCCACGGCCGCTTCCTTCCAACTCCTAGGCCTTTCCTATCCCATCGTCGCCATAAGACCTATCTGTGTCGGTGCGACGTAAAGCCCCTAGCAAAAAAAAAAAAAAAAAAAAAAAAAAAAAAAAAAAAACCTATGGTGTCTGGAACTTAAACTGTAAACATGGGACAACATTCACTATATCACAGCAATCGTACACTGATGCTAGTTTGTGAGAGTCTAGAAATACTCACCTCCACCATTCAGACACCTCTCCCAATGCTGAACAAGTTTCTCTGTATTCTCCACAGAGGATGATATTCGTTGATGGTTGAATACCAGCATTTGATTATAGGTGAAATGCTTACCCTTCAGGGCCATCCTCAACTGGTCAAGGATGTGATGGCTGTACGTATGCATCTTGTAACTATTGACTGGACTGGACATAATCCAAGTATGAAGGTAATCCCAAAAATAAGGTCTCCTGCATTTTTATAAATACATAGACCTGTTTATTTCTACAATGGTTTACATCATTTTACAGCTTGAACATTTAGCTATTTTTCTACATAATCACCATTTCAGTCGATGCATTTTTGTAGACGCTGTAACAGTTTTTGATTTTGTATGTTCATGTCTTACCAGCTCACCACCATGCTGTTCAGGAAGTTGTGAACCTTGTCTTTCACTTCGTCTTCGGTGCTGGCACCCATCTTGTGCACACCTTCCGGTATTTCAACTTTTCCGTTAATATTCTGTGAGCGGCGCTTCGGTATACCTCGGGAACCAAAGTGCAGAGATCATCCAAGGTGATCCGTCGATCTTCACACATGATTTGCTCAACCTTCACGACTGTCTCGACGGAAATTGACGGTCTCTCGCTCCTTTGTTCGTCGTGAATTTCAGTCCGACCGGCTGCAAACTCTCTAAACCACTTAACGAATATGTTTGACATCCATGCACTTGGCGGTAACATCCAACGGAAGCTCCATTCTCCCAAGCCAAGTGCGGTGTGCGCATGTTTATATTCAAGCGCGGGAAACAATCTTCATAATATTGTGATCAACAGCCACACGAACACAGGTCTGTATTTGTAAAAAAAAATAGGAGACCTTATTTTTGGGATTACCCTCGTATGTACACTGTTCGAGGAGGAACTAACGAAGTGTTAATGTATCATCAACTAATCGATCAGTTTACTATTACAGTTAACAGTGTATTATATGATAATATGAATTTAAAGGGCTATAAAGCAACACAGAGTTTCCTCGAGTATCTCTTTAAGAGACACATTATGATACGGTTGCAAATTGTGAACAAACTCACTTAACATATTGAACTCATTGATGCGGTCAGTTTATCACTATTCTACCAGTTTCAGGATAATGTGTCAAATGTTGACTGACAATGATTGCATTTAAGGGTGTGTAAATGAAAAATCTTTATTTCAGCTTCAAGCACATCAAAGAACTCCTGCAGGGCAAAAGTTTGGTACCCCAGAGTTTCTAAAAATTTATGACATTTGAAGGGACATTAAATGTACAATTTTCTTAATTTTGTACAAGAATAGAAGTCGATAGTAGTTGTCCTTCCATGTTTAAGATAACAGGTTCGATATTGACTGTGGTTGACAGGGTTTTGAATGCATTACTGTCATTGGCTTCCAGCATATTAAAGAAATACTCCAAGACAAAATTCTTACTCCCTGGCATCTCTTAAAATCTAAAGTGATTGAAGGTTCAGATGATGATGATAATAATAATAATAATAATAATAATAACAACATCCTTAAGAACTCTCACAAAGATGATAGATTCTATACTTGTTGTTTACCTAGTTTTTTCTTTTAAATGGGCTGAAGATGAAGATCCTAGACCCCTTTAAACAACAAGAATATTTTCTTAACAATTTGACGAGTGCGCACGGCATATGCTGTGCGATAATGCTGGCCGCGTCCAAGTACGTATTTGATCGGTAAACAACCTCTGGGAAGTAAGAATTAAAAAAAAAAAATTACAATTAACTTTTTTATTACAACTTTGAGAGACTTCGAGACACATGAAAAGATGTTTTGGATTGAGAAAACACTGTCATTTCAAAACGTTTTCGATATGTCACCTTCATTAATATCTCTATTTAGTTCATCTATAATACCATCACTTGTGTCCAGAAACTCCATAGCATAACTTGTAATTACAAAAGAAGAAACGTTCACAGTTATATTTACAAAAACCAAATATATTTATAGCTACGAAGGGCACAAACATCTATCCACATCGGCGGCAATCGTAACACTTCTGTAACCTGTAGGCTGGCGGCACGCCAAACTCTTACACTGTAGGGAGTATACACATTTCCGTCCGGGACCACCATCATACAGAACTACGATTTGTATAACGACACTATTCGAATAACTCAAAGTTCCAAAAAATGCCGCCAGATGTCATATTACGTCAGTAAGCAATTAAGTTCTTAGTACTAGCCTAAAACGACAAATGCTGTGCTCCCTCATGTGGAACAAAATGGCAAATGCCGTGTGCACTCTATTGACTGCCCTTAGGTGCACTCGTCAACAGGTTAAATGAGTTCAAAGAACTTGGAAATTTATCAAACATTTCCCTTGAAAAAGTTATTCCATTCCATATTTCCTCTTCTTATAAATGGATGTTTGCTCCAATTTGTCCTCTTGAATTCCAACTTTATCTTCATATTATGATCTTGCCTACCTTTAACACTAGAACGGCGGAGAATCTGACATTCCTAGAACAGCGGTAAGGGGTCATTTTGACACATAAGAAATGCTTGGAAACGTTCAAAATAGAATGCAATAAAACGTGTCTTCTTCTACTAGGTTTCCACAACTTTATTTCACACACAAGGACATGACATTAGTGTATGGACCTTTTATGTTACTGATGGACACATGAATAATCACAAATAACTGCACCATGTTTGTTTCTCTAAGTAGTTTTCACAATATTAACCAACTGAAAACCTTTTCTTAGTCGTCCATATTGCAAAAATTATACATTTTCAGTAATTCTTTACGCAAATTAAAAACACGCTAAACACATTTTGCACACACATTTCTACTTTTCGTGCACATTTTCCGCACACTGCTTTGAGGCATTTGCTGCAGGCATCGCTGGACTTGTTGTCTTTACACAGACCAGCTTGGCACTTCTTCCACTTTATCTTCCTACCCATTACATGCTCGTAAATGACCCAAGCATTGATAGCTGTTAGGTCTAGGATATTGTAAAACACATCCATTGGCCACCTCCTGCATGCACCTTTGGTGGTATACTTATGGGACATTTGGTCGACTACTCGGGCTTGTTTGTCATAAATTGGGTAAATATGCACCTAGTTTTGCTGGGAAGTAATTGTTCACCGACTGTAATATGTTCACTTGGGAGGTAACAGTGAATGCAATTTTCCATGAATTTTTCCCAGATTTCAACGACAAGAGCGAACCTGTTAGCTGGCAGGGGCACAGCTCAGGTTAATTTCTCGTCGAAACGGAGTAATCTGAGAAGCTCTCAAAATCTATCTCTTGAAATTGTTTCTTTCATAAATTGCTGTCCACAAGAATGCGACCATAGTTCATCCACAGACACACCTTTCGAACACAGGACACCACGGGTATACATGATGACAATCATAGCCTCCAACTACTGGAGCGACACGGTCCAGTCCATGAAGTTCTTTCTGCGTGTTTGATTCTGTGTGCCATTTTATTAGACCAAGCATCAATTCATCAAAGAGGAGACGAAAGGCACTAATGGCAGAGTCATAAACTCAGTGGTAAGAATATGTTGTGGGACCTCCCCACTCCCTCAGGACGTTCACTGAAGCCAGATGAAGAGTTTGGATTCAAGACCTCCCACTCGGTTCCAACTCAGGCAACCATCTTCACTGATGAAACACCTAACTGAGACTGATACTGTATATTTGGGGCGAGTTCGGAGATAGATTAGCATTTTCAACTTCTCCTGTGGGTAACTCGTCCTCTGTCTCATTGTGATCTTCATCATCACTTGTCTCTCTTGTCTCAATCTGATAGTTCACCTTCAAACTCAACGTCTGAATTTTCTAGCATACGAGACACCTTGTCAGCAGAAAGACGATTGTAGCATGACATGCCTGTAAGAAGAACACCTTCTAAATGATGAGATGAATACAATAATTCCACTAACTGGAACACTCATCTGACAGTAATAATGTTATTTGCTTTACGTCCCACTAACTACTCTTTTACGGTTTCCGGAGACGCCGAGGTGCCAAAATATTTACCACAGGAGTTCTTTTACATGCTAGTAAATCTACAGACACGAGGCTGATGTATTTGAGCACCTTCAAATACCACTGGACTGAGCCAGGATCAAACCTGCCAAGTTGGGATCAGAAGGCCAGCGCCTCAACCATCGAGCTACTTAGCCCTGACAGTAAGATCTCAGCAATACTAATAATAATTGCCGGATACACACTGTTGTCTGACAAAGCAAACTGTTGTAATAAGGAATACTGTACAAGTGTCAAAATGACCCCTCCTGCTGTCCAAGGTATGCCATATCAATGAAAATGTAAATATTTTGCTAGGTGCGATACATCACCGTGAACGGGACAAAAAATGATGAAAATTCAAGATATTTGAAGAGAAATGATACAAGAGTGCACATGTTATTAAAGAAGAATTGAAGGTGGGTGTCATTTTGACCCCTGTCCGACTCGTTGGCTGAATGGTCAGCGTACTGGCCTTTGGTTCAGAGGATCCCGGGTTCAATTCCCGGCCGGGTTGGGGATTTTAATCTTCATTGGTTAATTCCAGTGGCTCGGGGGCTGGATGTTTGTGCTGTCCCCAACATCCCTGCAACTCACACACCACACATACCACTATCCTCCACCACAATAACACGCAGTTACCTACAAATGGCAGATGCCACCCACCCTCATTGGAAGGTCTGCCTTACAAGGGCTGCACCCGGCTAGAAATAGCCACACGAAATTATAATTATATATATTTTGACCCCTTCCGCTGTTCTAATGTTAAAAGCTCCACTCAAAATCATTAATCTATAAATGGCATTGCACTTCATTTCTACGCTGACAGCTCGGAACATCCCGCTTAGTCAAGCAGCTCGTCTCCTTACTCCCAGATCATCCCACAGTGCTCAACATTTTCGTAACACTATTCTTCTGTCTGAAATCGCCCAGAACAAATCGTGCTGCTTTCCTTTGAATATTTCCAGTTCTTGTATCAAGTAATCCTGGTGTGGGTCCCATACACTGAAACTATATGTTAAGTGGGGTTTTATCATCCTTTTCGTCCTTACTGCAATCCCTAAACACTCTCGTAACCATATTAAGAGATCTATAACCTTTATTTACAACCTGTTAATGTGTTTACCCCAATGAAGATCGTTCCTTGTATTAATACCTAGGCACTTACAGTGATCCCCTTGAAATACTTTCACCTCATCAACACAGTACAGTAATTAAAACTAAGAGGTGAAACTTTCAACCTGATTTTTTCACCTTGTTTATACCATCATACGATTATCTGCTGTCCATCTCACAACATTGTTGAGGTCTATTTGCAGTTGTTCACAATCCTGTATCTTATTTACAACTGTATACAGTATAACATCCTTATCTGTGATTAGAGTTCTTTACTTACATCAATTATATATAAGAAAATATATATGTCCAATGATAATGCCGTACAGGACCTTCCTTTTAGTTGTTACAGGACCAGATTGCACCTTGCTTATTCTAATTATCTGAGTTCTATTTCTAGAAATTTAGCCACACAGTCATCTACTCTTTTGTCTAGTCCAATAGCCCTCATTTTCGTCAGCAGTCTCCCACGTTCTACTCTATCAACGACTTGGAGAGGTCAATAGAGATTCAGATCTAAAATATTTGCTATATCTTGCTGGAAGCCTTCAAGTTGAGCCTTACTGGAATAAACTGGTCAATGTGATAAATTTTCAAGAGTTTCTGTCACTTGGATAGTGATGGTTAAGTAAGCTAACCCCTACACGTTTCCGATCGTTCAACATTGAAACTTTGGAAAATACAATGAACTGGTGAAAACACATGAGACAAGAAGAACTGGTGCCTGTGCATGCAGGAAATGAATTGAAGCAGGAAGAAAACATACAACATTAGATGCAGTTATAAATTCTTGTATGCTGGTACTTGTGGAGTGACATCAGCATTGGTGTACCTATAATGTTTGATGTTGCTGTCTCTTTAGTCAAGCTGCAGGATATCTGCTTGATGAAGATTGTCATCATTCAAGGGAGGAAAAAATACCCTCTCTTTAGACCTATGCCCCCAGTAAGGTCTATCCTGAATGACCAAAGATGCCTTTTTGGAAAATGTTTGATGAGAATACTTCCAAATTACCTCTTCAGTACTACCTATTGTCACCTGCTCTCAACAAGAAATATCAGATGTAGGATGTATAATCATACAACCCATGACAAACACAGATACAGAGAGAAGAGAGCTGACAGTCCAGAGAGTCCTTGAATATGCAGAAACACATGATCTGGTCATCCCCAACACGTGGTTTGAAAAACACAATTCATCATTCTTATTGTGGTCGACAAAGAAACGTAGATTTGGAACAATGATCTTGTAGATGCAGTGTGCAAGAAGAAATGGCTATATAACAAGTTTCATAATGACAAAACAGTCTCATTGGAACACCTACAAAATAGTCCGTAGGGAAAAAAAGAAGAGTGTGACTAACAAATGCCGCTTTGTAGCCTATGAAGAACTTCATTCGAAACTCAACATGCTTGAAGAAGAGCGCAATATCTGCAAACATTTCAATTTAAGACATCGTAAAATGGAAGATATTTACCATCTTTGCAGCATTTACAATGAATTGCTGGTAGATGGGAAAGAAGTGAGAGAATGCTGTTGAAGCTACTTCAAAAAGATCTCGTGAGGAATTCCCCCACACGTAAATCTGAAATACCAGTGCCATGGAAGGATCCATCAAAGATTGTGTCGCCGAAGTCAAGACTACTCTGCAAATGAAGCTAGGAAAAACCACTGGCTCAGACAATCTTGAAGCAGGGCTGTATTGCTCTCAGACGAGGTCAGCATTACTGTTCAGCCAAATTTCAAAAGCTGGATGAATGGTGACTGACTGACATAGCATCACCACCCATTTTGACTGCAATACAATCAGGAGATTTGAAACCAAGAACAGCCTTAACCTTGGGGTCACTGTGATACTCTGATATGAGGCACCTCACTGAATAGCTTTTATAAGAGTACTGCCCAGCTCCTCCCCACTCATACCTCTCTCCTCCATTAGGTACGTCAGCACCTTCAGGCGACCCTCCTTGGCGGCCAACATCACTGCAGGAAGACCTTGGTTATGGCAGCCGTTGTTGATGTTGCACATTCCAAATGGGAGTTAGTCCTCTTGTCCCTGCTTCTTCTATTCTACCACAGCCTTCTCAGCATGGAGCTGTTCCCTCTTTGCAGCATGGTTCGCACACTTCCGATCTCTGGACACATTTCTCTCCTTACCACACAATGGTGCCCCTCTTAAACTGCCCAATTTACAGTACGCGGAAGAATCATCTGACCTGGGTCATATTGAGACAGCAGTTCCTGCCCCTTCTGTCCAGCTTCCCTGTTCTGCCACTCTCTCCCTCTCTGCATGCACATGGAGACAATTAATAAGATCCTTGCTGCATGGCTTCTAGTTGAGAAGCGCAATTAGGAGAACAAACTGCTCTATCTCATTTTCCTGGACCTTGAGAAAGCATTTGATCACATTCCTCATGATCTGATTTATCTACAACCTTGACAACATGGTATCCCAGATTACCTTGTCAGTTGGGTTTAGCTGCGTTATCCGGTGTCAATGAAACTGCATCAAGCTGCTGCATGAGCATCCGATAAATTTGACCTTACATTTGACATCCATCCGGGCTTGGCCATATCATTGCTTCTCTTCAACCTTATCATGGGCTTTGATATGGCTGATCTGTATGAAACAATACCTCGGACCTTCTGTATACTAGAGGAGTAAAGTCAGATTGACATATTTTCTAGCTTTTCACTTAGGCAGCTACAGTTTGAATACTGGTCAATGCACTTGGTATTTTTTTTAAATGGAAAGTCCTGTCCCTGAAGTTCATATTCCATATAAAACTGGAGGTCCCATGGCTATGATCGTGATACCAACAGTCACTTAAGACTACAATCTTGCATATTTTTTAAAGGAAGCAGAATATGAGTTGGTAAGCAGTATTTAATGACTGGGACAATCAAATATAGATGAAGTTGGCTTATGAAAATTACCAAACATCAACTGGGGGGGCAATGAAAAAAATAATCATCCATGACTTACTCAGCAGCTGACTTTAAAGCAAACATTTATCCTGGGAATACTAAGCACTGCTTAATGTGATGTTAACAGCAATGTTACTGGACAGTGAATGACTAGAAATGTGTGATTTGGAGTGTAAACTGTAGTCTAATAGAAGAGTTTGGATGTGGTGTATGCCTGAAATGTGATAAATCCTAGCACATGAATTGCCAGCAATAAAATTTGCAGGAGGTGGCATTATAATATAGGTGTGTTTTTCATTGAATGGAATTTTATACTTATAATACTGCTTGGAAATCTAAGTACTGAGATGTACAAAGACATTTTGACCAGTTGTATACTGTCTGTTAGAAAAACAGTTTGGTATTGACTGTTGTATCATCATGACAGTTCTGTGCCATAAAGGAGGCCTGTGCAGAAATGGCTTTATGGACTGTAAAGTTTGGGAAATGGACTGAAAATCCCAAAGCCCTGACCTGAATCCCAAAAACCACTTTGAGGATGAATCAGAATGCTGATTTTGCTGTGTACTGCAACAACCCACATCAAAAGCTGGCTAAAGTTCTTAAGGAAGGATGGGCTGGCATTTCTCCAGAGATATTCAGACATCTACTTGAAAGTCTTATGTTGTTCTCTGGATATTTAGGAACTATGGGAATTCTTAAATTTT
Source organism: Anabrus simplex (assembly GCF_040414725.1). Classification (NCBI taxonomy): domain Eukaryota; kingdom Metazoa; phylum Arthropoda; class Insecta; order Orthoptera; family Tettigoniidae; genus Anabrus; species Anabrus simplex. Next base: position 425,203,683 of record NC_090266.1, on the reverse strand, counting down.
GTCAGTCATTAGGCCTACTTACAGATGTTAACAATGTTAATGAGTTATACCTGCTCCACTATTCTTTTAACGGTAAATTGAATGACCTTGTTGGGGAACTTCAGCAAGTTTTGAAACAGTCTGACTCGTCAACTGACTCCTGAGACAGGAATGTTTGCTGTCTTGTGTCATTAATTACTTTGTGGTTAGAAAGGCAGTTACTGATGATGATGATGGTGCTTGTTGTTTAAAGAGGCCTAACATCGAAGGTCATCGGCCCAGAAAGTCAGTTATGTATGATGTGGTTGTATAGTACAGAGTATTTGAATTGTGCCTGTCCATTGAGAATGTTGGTGCTTTGAGATATTGTGTGTGTTTTTCTTTTTTCCTTTTTGTTTTTTGTATTGTAGGGCATGAGAAAATTTTTGTGCATGTATTATCTACATTTCTTTGTCCTATGTCTAGGTAGTAGTGGGCAAGTACAGAGTCCATGTACCTTGTTTTAGAACTTTGAGTGGATTGTCAAAAATTCACTCTCAGTTAATAAATACCAGGTAAATTATATATGCCTGTGAGCTGGATTTTGTTGTGTGTTTTGAGTGTTTAGTATTTTGATGTTTATTTTGCATAAGATTATTATTATTATTATTTATTATTATTATTATTATTATTATTATTATTATTATTATTATTATTATTATTTTAAGGGACAAAACATTTGGTTATCTGTCCATGTTACCATTAGTAAATTCCGGGTACCTTATAATGTGATATTAATTCAAATCTACTGGTGGAGAGTGGTATGCTTCTAGTCTGTTAATCATGAATGGGGATACTGAGTGGTGCTGCTGTGCTGGGTAATTTGAAGTGTTGTAGATTAGTTTCTCGTTGTTGTCTTTTGTGATACTAGAATCTAGGAAGTTGATAGATTATAGGATTCCTTTTCTGTATTGTACTGTAGCTTTTAGTGTAGTCTGATAATATCAGTGTTCAGTATAGCCTTTTCAACCTGTGGTACGTGTGCCAACGGTGATATGCAAAAGATCGATAGGTGGGATGCCAGAAAATTCATTGAAGACGTCTTAAAATGATGTCTGATTTCAAAAGCACACTGGATTTGCAACAAATTTAAGTTGAAAATGTTAATGACAGTATGTCTGTATTTGTAAACAATTATGAACTGATAAGAACCAGAAATTTCCTTGTATTCATAGTTACTCCCAAAACTCCCAGGAAATAAATCCAAGGTGCATTTTCAAAGAGATGTTTTTTTGTTATGAAGGGAACCATTCTTTTTCAGTGCCAACTGAAATAATATAACCTTCAAGTTTTTCAGTACCTTAATTCAGAATGACATGTTTCATTCTACAAAAACATCCTCAGATTCTATCAAATCACTTTTAAACATGTGTATACATATGTACGTTATTGTTCACACAAGCATAGACAATATTATTATTGCAACTAGCAAGACCCTGCCATCAAATCTTAGGTTCTAGAAGTTTTACTCCATTCCATATCTGAGAAGCCCAAACCCATGTCCTTGCCTGTGTTCCACAAGATTAGTCAATATCTTAGTCAATATCTTGATTTACCGAGCTCGATAGCTGCAGTCGCTTAAGTGCGGCCAGTATCCAGTATTCAGGAGATAGTAGGTTCGAACCCCACTGTCGGCAGCCCTGAAAATGGTTTTCCGTGGTTTCCCATTTTCACACCAGGCAAATGCTGGGGCTGTACCTTAATTAAGGCCACGGCCGCTTCCTTCCCACTCCTAGCCGTTTCCTGTCCCATCGTCGCCGTAAGACCTATCTGTGTCGGTGCGACGTAAAACAACTAGCAATATCTTGATTTTGAAGATGGCAGGTGAATGTTTGCAGAAATTTGAAATTCATCATTATCCAGTTTTTCACCACATTAACAAGAAATGAATGCTGGATACAAGGCTGGACATGGAGATTAACAAAAGGGTCAATAAGGCAATGCATTCTACCAGTGTGTAAGAAACTTTGTCTGGAATAAGGAAGTACCAAGGAAGTGTAAAGAGATAATGCAAAAAATATATTATGCATCCATATTGACTTAACGGGGCTGGGAGCTGGACAGTAACAAGTAGGGATGAGAGAAGAATTCAAGCCAGCCAAATGAAATACGTCAGAAATATGATCGGAAAGACAAGGAAAGACAGAGTGAGAAACAAAGATGTTAGAAAGGAAGTCTTAATAGAAAACCTAAATGAGACATTTGATAGGAATAAACTAAGATGGTTTGGACATGTAAAGAGGATCGATGAGAAAAGAATACCAAAGCAGATGATGCAGATGAAGTTTGAAGGAAAGAGAGTGACTGGGAGACCTAGAAAAAGGGTTGATTGATTCAATAAAGAACAAGAAATCTGGACTGGTTTCCTTTGTTTGTCAGCTCTTCACGCTGATACCTTGCGACTGCTCTGTGCTCTGTGCTCTGCCCGACCCGGCTTCTATAGGCCTGGGTTGGACGCGTGTACAAAATAAAATTTGAGCACTGGCACAGCCAAGGCGGAACAGAAGGAGCAGACGAGGGGCGCTCCAGCCGGAGACTCCACCTCCCTCAGTGCTTTATTTTTTAAAATGTATATTACAATGCCACAACCTGTGAACATGTGAGCCAAGGACTACGCATCGTCCTATTAATACATGTATATTATACATTCTCAAAGTAGCCTATCGAACACTGACAGAAATTACCAACTCATTCACCCAATCTCTCATATCCTACAACGTTCCATAACCAAGAGTAAACAGCTGAATATTGCTGGTTAACCATGCACTATGTTCCTTTAAAAAAAAAAAAAAAAAAAAACAGGATATCCTGTCAATGCTTTCACATACCAACTGTAAACTTGGTTACTAAAATCATGTGGAGTTTTCCTCATCTGTCCCAGATGGTGCACGCATGGGCAGCGAAGTGTAGCAGGCCACTAAATCCAAAGTGGAAGAGAGCAGGAATTCTGACCACGAATACACACATTCTCCAGCGTGGAACTCATGACTTGGTGAGGACCACTTGTCTAGTTGCGGGAAGGGCAGAGTTCTCCCGCACCAAACGATGAGTCTAGGTTGCTGCTGTGGTACCAGGGGTCACGGCCTCTACCTCGGCGCTTGCTGCTGTGGCTGACTGGGGCCACCTTGATGGGCTGCATAAACTGGAACCCAGACGGATGATTGACGAGATCATCTCCTGCGGCTGAGTCCACCTGGATGGTGTACACCCATCCTCTCATGAGGGCAATATATAGGATGGTGGCTCTCGTGAAGACATGATGACCTTGTTGTCCAGCATCCAGGCACACACACTTCGACAGGAACCAGAGAATGTTGGTCTCATCATGGTGATCGCAACCCATCGGAGTCTGGGTGACCATTCGTTTAAGTGTCTCGGCAAGGCGATATACGCAGTCATCATCTGGGAGTTCAAGTGCCTTGGGGTAAACAGGTGGCACAAGTTAATGCCATCTGTCAGGTCATTCTTGTCCCTCCTCGAGTTGAGTATCATCATGTGACCGCATCTCTAGGCCATTGATTGCCGTCCGTTTAAAGCTGTCGTTGCTGGAGAAGAGCTCGTATCTCACAAGATTCCTCGCGTAATTCTGCCAGGGTTTGTTCTTGTTGTGGCTGTGTATCTGCCGGGGGTCGCCCCTGATGAGTCATGTTAGCTGTGGTAGATCCGGTTGGGATGCATGAAGCAGACGGCTCTATGGTGGTGCCACTGTTGATCTGTCTGAGCGATTGCTGGAAGGAGAATGAGTGAGACCTAGAACAAGGTGGTTCGATGAGGAGTGAAAGAAAAAGAAACCTGGACTGGGATAAAATAATGGAAGAGGAATGCTGGAAAGAGAGGAAAGTGGAGAAGTGCCATAAATGCCCTGACCCAGCAGGAGCTGAATTAGGGGAAAGGAGGAGGAGGAGTAGGTAACAAGGATCTAACATGCACGTAGCTTAACATTTTTGTTTTAACACAGAACTTTCAATGGTTGACATAAAAGTTCTTGTACGATGTTTTTATCTTGTCAACTCTGTTGCTCCTTTCAGTGCAGTTTGTAACTTATCCTTCAGTGAGTAGAACGAATGTGGCTTACAGGACAACACAATTTTATCAGACTCTAGAAGAGTAAAGGCCTCTGAAAGTGGAGAGTACACTCAGGATTTTTTAAATTTGGACCCACAAGTCATCGGACAATATCAATGCCTTAATGTCCCAACATGTGGGAGCCTCTCTGTTAGCCATTAGTGATTCTAACATTAGAACAGCTTCAGACCAGTGAGTAGGAGAAGGGGGGGTATGAGTTTTTGACTGAGCTGCATACTTGGCCTTCTGTTGTTCCTCTGAGTGTGGGAATAGTTTGAAGTACTTTACAATCTTCTGATCGTTCATAACTACCACGTCAGTCTTACCTTTGGTACAATATCCTTAATTTAAAGGTTTGTCCATGAGCGAGGCACCCTAGACAAGGAATGTGGGGGTGATGTTTTGTGAATGCCTGCCAGGCTCTTTTCATTAGATACATTATGGCAACAAACTTAGTGCAGCATATTTCTTCACTGACTTCTGATGTATGCAGTGTCCTCTGGGTACAAATGCTTATGAAACAGTGGTTGTGCAGTAATGATGATAAAGCTAACTACTGTTTAACCTCGTACATCTGTCCAGCCATCGACTATTAGGTCTGAAGCAGTTTTTTAAATTTTATATTAATTGAGTTTTATTCTCAAAAGCACACAAATACTCAACATCTAACTAGGTATTTGAAAGCGTGTATCGTCCAAGTGGTTCGTAATTTAAAAGAGGCAGAGAGTTCCTGTATTAGACAGAATCAGCTATATTTAAAGGCAGGTTGGACGCGTACATTTCCCTTGCGATTCATTGCTTTTCGTTTCTCTGGCAAGAGATGATTACTGCACTCTTGCCTACTTGCATTTGTTTGACCTGCTATTGCACAATCAGAAGTACTATCGGTAGGTCTGCATTCACTGGAACTGATGAATGGGTTTTCACTTTTTTAACAGTTGTTTTATGTCATATGGAGCATATTTACATAACAATGGACCCAGTATTAATTTTTTTTTTTTTTGCATTGGGACATTGTAGCATCACAAAACTTACTCTGTGGTTCTGTCTTTCTGCTTCACTGTGTGGTATTCATGAAAGCACAATTGCCTCATTTAGGACGTGCCATCTTGTTCCCTGAGAAGCACAATTGTTACCATACTGTATGCCTACACTGTTATATTCCAAGCAATATAATTATTTCCATTAGAAAAAAACATAATGTCTGAAATTGTATTCACAAAATTCAGCCTACCTCTTTTAACAAGTTGGATACCCTCAAGACTATAGAGGTACCTTACGATACTACTACAGATGAGCTTGTTACTTTCTCAATGCCATGTTAACAGAATACTTAAAAATTTTAATTAATATTGTCAACTTGCCAGAAGTAGCAGATTTTAAAGTGGTTGCAAGGAGCATGTCTCAGCTCATAAGTTTCAAAATAGCATGTAACAGGTAGAGCAAGAAATTGGACTTGTTTATTGCTCTACTGATCTCATTACAAAAGGGAACTTCCTCCGAATTTTTATAAATGTAATGGTGCTAGTATATCTAAATACAAATTTTTTAAAATATCTTGTACTAGGGTAATAAAATGGTTTGGACATGTTATGAGGATTGAGGAGGGAAGGATACCAAAAGAAGTGTTGGAGGCCATGATAGAAAAAAAGAAGGCAAGAAGAAGGCCCAAAGTAAGATGGATGGACTCTTCGAGAATAGTATAAGAAAAACAAGACTGGACTGGAATACAATTACTGAAAAGGAGTGGTGGAATGAGAGGCAACGGTGGAGAAGTGCCATCAACACTCCGACCTGGCAGGAGCTGGGCAAGGGGAAATGAAAATAATAATGATGATGATGATGATGATGAGTTTCAGCAGAATGAAGAACCTGACAGTTTTAAATTAACTGAGTTGAAACTGAAAAGAGATGGCTATTTTATTTTAAGAATGAAAGTATTGGAGTACTGTGTATCAAGACAAAAATACATATATATTGGTGTCGAGTATCATTAAAAACTGGTATTGACCCTTCTCTACTTGTGTGCATTGCTTCAGGCAGTTACGTTACTAAGAATGAATACACACCACTGTGCTGGAGGTCAGTGTTCTTGTTCCGTCTCACAGCTGTTTGAAGCAGTGCCTTATATTCACACCAACTGCAGCACACATGTGTTATTCAGGTTGCATACATTTCATCCTCTATTCTTCCTGGGATAATTGGAAATATTCCAGCAAAATATGGAAATAGTTGGTTTATTCCCAATTTTCTGCATCTCTAGTGAAGAAGCAGCTCAAAGGGGTCCAACAGAATTAGGTACATGCCTTTTGTACTACCTGAAGGATGTCTGCTCAAATGCAAATTATTTAATAGCCTATTCAGGCACTTGTGATGGCCATATACAATCAGTAGTCATTCATATTTGTTTAATGGCAGTGATTTTAGTACCATAGAAATCTCGAAAAGCGAGACAAAATCACTGTTCTTGGTAGAATCTGAATGTAGATGGAATGAAGGAACGTAGATGGAAAAAGCTCTTCAAGTATGTATGAATAAAGTGGAAGATGATGATTTTGTGAACTTTGTGATTCATAAGGAATGAGTAGATTTGGGTAAGATTTAGTGGCTAAATATTTCCAGTGTAGTGATAATATTAAGTTCCAGTACCCACTAATGAAATGGAAGAATGAATAATCTTTTGACGTTTCATCCTTTTATAAGGGCTGGCCATTTTTAAAGTTTTCTTCTTCAGTACTTTCACCATGGCAAGGAAGTCTGCATACACAGCTCTCATTTAGCTAGCCAAAGCTAAGTTTGATGGTTTAGTTTCCATGCTTCTGTTCTTCCCTTCTGTTAAGCATACATTTTATAAAGATCAACAGTTTTATGGTGTAGCTGAGCCCAAATGAAGTAATTACAGTATCTTGTGAAGTTGACCCATTAGCATGTTGTCGAAATCTGTACTTTTCGCTCAGAGTCAAACTAGGCTAAATCCACTTTGTTGGAAAATGATGGTATTTATCCCCATATAATTAGAATTAGGAAATCATATTACTGTTATATTTTGTTTTGTAGTTTATAATGGATATCTTAAATGCAATGTGCTTATGTTGTACTTTTTGTGGTGTTTCTTTGTGAGTTGTAGGAGTTCCTAAACTCTAACCTTAATTTTCTCCATTTTTATAAAATGGCACTTGGCCCCACTGTGGTTTTGAACCCTTCTTAGGCTTAGAAAATTTCTTTCATAATCCTAGCTGCCTCAAACACATCCTTCTCCATCCATCACTCCCATTGATTTTGATGTCCAAGCATGCTGTGTAATGCAACAGTAAGTGGTAGTATTGGCAAGTGTTTTGGTTGAATTCTTATAGGATATCACTTTCTGTAACCAGTAATCATTGCCTCTAATTTCCCTCTGTTCATTTTTTAAAACTAATGCATATCTTTGTTTTTTATATCAATTCAAAACACATTCAAATCAAATCAATCACTATTGATCTGCATTTAGGGCAGTTGCCCAAGTGGCAGATTCACTGTCTGTTGTTGCACTTTCTAACTATATTATTAGACATGTTTAATGTACTGTAGTAATATACATTTAAAGCATCAACACGTAAGGTAAATTATAGCTAAAGATGGGAATTATAGGCACGAGTAGGTTAGAATGCAAACGTATTTGAACGAGGTCCAAGTGTAATCTAGCTGCTTTACAGTTATGCCAGTGAGTTCCATAAATTGTGGGGGTTCTGATTGTTCAGATCGCTAATATTTATGCAAATCTCACTGCAGAACCATCGTGTGGGTATATGACATTTGCGCTTTGCTTAAATATGTTTGCATTCTAACTTATTCATGATAATTCCCACTTCAAATGCTATGATTTGAAGTATCCTCCTAGAATTTATACATACAAAACATAAAATGTAGCATATTTTATGGTATTTTCAAAACAAAGAGTTATGATAAATCACTATAAAAATAAAAATTCAAAGCATGAAAAATCATGTAGTGAAAAAGATAAATAAAAGTTCACTGTAACTGACAATATGAAAAATGCTTAATGTTCAGCTATGTATACTGGACGAATTGGCCATGTGGTCAGGGGCGCGCAGTTGTGAGCTTGCATTCAGGAGGTAGTGAGATTGAACCCCACTGTTGACAGTGCTTGATTTTTCTGTGGTTTCCCATTTTTGCACTAGGCAAATGCTGAGGCTGTACCTGAAGGCCTTGGACACTTCCTTCTCAACCCTAGTCCTTTCCTATCCCATCATTGCCATAAGATTGCAATTGCATAAGATTGTATCATTGCAATGTAAAACAAATAGCAAATTAAAAAATGCCTGTATGAATTTTGTGGCAAAACTGCAGCTGCTCCTGGCTCGCTGTGGATTCACTCGCTACCAGTGTTGCTGAATAATGGGACAAAGGCAAGCTGTAGCAGTCTCTGTAACAAAATAACAGTAAAATTCTTTGAAAAAAGAAAAAGCCATCCAAAATAACCAGCACTGTAGGAAATATATGCAAACATACTGAATAAATGGATTTTATTGCTGTAAGAATTGCTAAAGCTAGGATGCCAGAAATAATAAATTTCCTTTAAAAGGCTTAGCATTTTAAATATTTAAATGGATTAATAGTTATTACATTTTATTTATTACCGTATATAAGTGAATAATCCCCACACCCTAATTTTATGAAGGAAAATAAAAAAATGATTTGTGTATCTTTGTTAAATATTTATATTTAAAACTAACAGTACAATTATAAAATTATTAGACAACTCATCACATCATGATCTTCAAAATATACCGATGTTTAGTCTGCATTACCACTTTGCAAGAGTTATTATGAATTTCTCTGGCACAAACTGATAGCAATCTGTGGAAATTTAGTTTTGCCTTGATAATTTGCCAGAAGACGTTGCACAGTGCTAGTTTTACTACAAGAAACTGAAGTTATTTAGTTCATTAGGATGCATGGAGCATCCACAGCTAGCCCTAAAACCCGTAATTTTTAACTCGCTTGCTATTGCTATAGCTTTCACTTGCGACCGTGCATCTAAACCGTCTCTTTTCAATTACATGTTCACATCCTGTTTTCAATTTCTGGAAACTTTGCTTTTTGTTGGTATAATGCGAGGTGGTTACCATTTGTATGTTCAAGACGAGTTCGGTTTTCCTCCAATCACCTACTGCAAATTTGTCCACATTGTACTTTTTTCACACAACGGGATTACCAATTGTCTCTGCCTCTTCAATGATGTGGAGACTTTCTTTAGCCATGAATGACTTATAATGAGAATTCACGTCAGCGATCCTGAACGCATGCTACGACTTAAACTGATGCCATGATATGTATGCAACATTTGTCTTGTTGTGGCGGGGAAAAAGTTGCTAACAGAGTGGACTGAAAAATACCAATTTTCTGATTCCTACATATCAGGAGCATTGTACCAATCTTGGCGCAAGTAATACCCTCACCGCAAGGATATATATACATATGTGCAGTGAGGCAGTGCAATCTGAGTTCCAATAGCAACAGCTCTCATTCTTTAGCAAGAAGTGGCATGATAGCTGTGAGACATTATCCCTGGTTCCTCACCGAGGTGACTATGGTTCGAATCCCAGCCAATGCTCGTGAGATTTTTGAAACTAAATTTAGAAACCCATATGTGATGTATATAACTTGTATAAATTAGAATTGTAAGAAAGATGGGTGCAAGTACAGTTGAAGGTGAGTGAATGTGTGTGCGTGCATGTGTGGGAGTGGTTGTGAATGTGTGTGTATACAGGGGTATGAGTGAGATTATAAATGGCTAGGTCTTCTTACTCTTAATAAGTATACAATAAATCAATATAATTGTTATTATAAGAGTACAGTGTTTGGAGTGTAAATATGAAAATTTAAAATTGTCTACATATAATATATTATGTAAATATTCAGTAGAGTTTATGTACACATACATGTGGGGATGGAGGCACTTCTGTGTATGTGGGGCTTGCCCTTTCTCCATCTACCACCCCTAAATTGTACATGTACAATTTAAGGAATATAAATAATAATAATAATAATAATAATAATAATAATAATAATAATAATAATAATAATAATAATAATAATAATAATGTCCCTGTGTTTGGATTTCACGTAAAACTGTAGGTCCTTTGGCTGTGATTGTGGTATTGATAGTCATATAAGACTACATACTTTTTGCTTGCTTTTCAACAAATGTCTTGATATGAAAAATGTTTGTTATAGTTGCATTTTTCTGTTGAACAAACTTTAAAAGAAAAGTCATGATCTTTTTGTAACCAGGAAAACAGATTCAATTCCAGCTAAGGTTGGTAGCACTTGAGGGTAGGTATTGAGTACAGTTTAAAGTTGGGAAGTTTTCTTTCTTTTTTCTTTCTCTTTCACCTTATATTCATGAAATTGAGTAAATATTTCTGTTAAATAATGCATCACTTTAGAATTTGAGAAATTCAGGTTATGCATATATTTTGATGATGATTTTTTTAACTATTATTAATTATACATTACACCAACACAGATAGGCCATACAGCGATGATGGTATAGGAAAGGACTAGGACTGGAAAGGAAGTGATCATAGCTTTAATTAAGGTACATCCCCAGCATTTGCTTAGTGTGAAAATGGGAAATCATGGAAGGCCCATCTTCAGGGCTGCCAACACCGGGGTTCGAACCCATTATTTCCCAAATACAAGGTCACAGCTACGTGACCCAATGCGTGTAGCAACTCGCTTGGTATTATGAGTATCATCATGCAAAATAATACTATAATATAAATCTTATTTACTCCTATAACCACTGCTCCAATATGTTTTTCATATATTCCAGTTTTATCACAAAACACAGAATATCCCTTTCTAATACACATACTACATGCAAGATACTTTTTGCCTCTTTACCTGCCATTTGCATAGTTAGTGGATTTCCAATATTTTCTTGCCTTTTTTGAATGGGTGTTTACTCTGTCCACACAGTACTGTCTTCTTTTATAATTCTGTTCTCTATTCTAACAGTAATTAATCTTTTCACCCACCTCCATAATGAAACCCATCTCATTCAGCCATTTTTTGGGTGGCAGTATCGTGATTGCTTTTAACATTCATCTTCAGCAATACTAGAGTAATTGGGGAAAATAACACACTCGCTCTCTCTTGCATTGTATGATCTATAGTTGTCAGAATTTTTTGCTCGTCAAATGTCACACGTAATTGGTGGGCATGAAGCAAGTGTGCTCATGGATGTGGGTAGGAATTAAATTCCTTGTTTACATTTTATCATAGTATGCACAGTATGTTTAATGGTTAATCTTTATGTAAACTGTTTCTCTAAAATTGTTGTGTGTGGTAATGTTTTAATCTACATACTTGGGATCATGTCAGACACTCCACCACTGATTCACAAAGGCAGCTTGTCAGGAAGTTGGAAACTTCACAAACATATATTCCACTCCTGGAGAGGCAGCTACATAGCAGCCTAATCGGAATGTTGAAAAATGAGCAAGTTGGTTGTGTGGTACAGGCTGTGGAGTTGTATGCTTACATTCGGGCGATGGTTGGTTCGAATCCTACCATCGGCAAACTTAGACAATTTTCCATGGTTTCCCATTCTCACATCTGGTAGTTCCTAGGGTTGTACCATAAAGGGAGTCATGAAAACTTCCTATTCCATCATCACCAAAACCCTGTCCAAGTTAATGTAACTTAAATCCACTTGCAAAAGAAGTCAACATTTATATTGTAATTCATTTTATTTGTTTATTTACGTCTTACTAACTACCTTTATAGTCTTTGGAGATGCTGGAATTTTGTCCAACAGGAGAACTTTTACATATCAATAGATTTACTGGCACAAGGCCGACATATTTGAACACCTCAAATAACACCGGACTAAGCCGGGATCGAACCTGCCAACTTAAGCTCAGCATTCTACTGCCTGAGCTACTCAGCCTGGCAAGTCAAAATTGGTATGCAGGCTGTCTAGATGGCATCAATTCAAAATGTCTGCAACTCTGTAACTGAGGCCATGTAATAATAATAATAATAATAATAATAATAATAATAATAATAATAATAATAATAATAATTAATTATAACAACTACTACTCTCTGATGGGAAATGGAACCCACATATTTCCAGGTGCCTTGGCTCGACCACCCATCAACATTCACATTGGTGATCATCATATTTTAGTAATAGGTATGTCATGATATAGACACCGTGTTTGTGGCTTGAAGGAAGTGTAGACTGACTACATAGCGTAGTTGGTTGAAATGCTCATCTTTTATTCATTGCAAAATTCCAGTCCTTGGGCATCTTGTAAAATCTATTGCAAATAAAGGGACATGAAACACATTAAAAGAACATATTTCCAAAACAAGAAGAAAAAAAAAAAACTCCATGACACTTCAGCTATAAGGGGCCTTGGCCTATGAATCAATTGCTGCTCAGCTCAAAGGCCTGGAGATGAGATGATGCTTGTTCATTACGACTAATCCTCACGGCCATTATACTTTCTAGGCTAGTGGTGCTATCTCACCATCAGATAGGACCTCGGTTGTTTCCACATGGGCTGGGTGGACTTTGAAGCAGGCCTCAGATCCAGGTAAAAATCCCTGATCTTGCTGGGCTTCTGCGTTAGATGCTGGCTCGTTGCCCGTATTGTGTGAAATTGGCAAGAACAGATTAAAAGGATTGAATAACTACTTCTCCCATACAAAATTGTTAATTTATTTGTCCCATTTTACTTGCAGTGAAGGTTGCAAGCTACTGGATCAGTTCTTGTCCTAATTTCACTTGTTCTGATCATTTTTTATCATAGACTGTGGCTATTGGATGGTATTTCATATACAACATGTAGAACAACTCCTTAACATACCAAATATGCATCATCTATGTGTTACTAGGCAACTGTTACCAAGTGTAGAGCTCATTGTTACTTCTCATTGTGGAGATATTTCTTTTCTTATCCCAGAGTTTTTTAGGTAAGAAAACAAGTTAGTAGTTAAGTTTGCTATCCATGACTATATCCTATTTATGTTGCTAACTACTTTGAAAATTTAGATGTTTCGCTTTGTACTTTCTGTTCATGGAAGAAACCATGTGCCAATCATTCAGGAATGCTTGACTGCAGTGGTACAATTATAATAATCTCATTTTCTTGCTCAGAGGCTGAGAGCAACTGTATATGAAGCAATAGTTCGACACGTAGAAGGTTGAAGAGTGTATATCATGAAGGTCATCAACCTCATAAGCAATAATAATAATAATAATAATAATAATAATAATAATAATAGTAGTAATAATAGTAATAATAAAGAATTTATTATGCACACTTTTTAGAGTGCCTTAGAAACCAGACTGTGAATAGTGACGAAACTTTCAGGCCCACTAACTTTTTTTTTTCATTTTATATATATGCATTAATGTTCATCATTCATGCTGATAGTACATTTGAAACTGTGTAAAAAAAATTAACCACATGGAGGAAGAAAAAGAATAAATATGGAATTTAAAATTTATCATGGATTACAGAACGAATGTCTGTTTTTAGTATTGAATAAACCCTGTACCAAATGTACATAGTTTGAATTTTTCTCAATCTTCAGCTATAATGTACAAAGTGTTTAATTCAGGTGTGAACATTTCTAAAGAAAATGTCATGAATGTATGTAAATAGTTTTATGGTAACTACTTCATGTACATATATCAATAAGAGATACATGATTAAATACATAATATAATGTAAAATGTAGTAGGCTAATACTTGCATCAAGAGAATCGTAGTTCTCCATATAAATTTGAGCTGAAAGACTCCATGGTTTTACAAGTCTTTATCAATTTCAGCTACAATGTTTGGCTTGTACAGTACGTAAGAAATACATCAACAACCTTAAATCTTTCTTGTTATTCATTATCTGATCAAAAGTGTCTGGACACCCCTCTGTTTGTATAAACTAATACATAGATTCACTACGACTGCACCCCTCTATACACGTAAACTGTAGCCTAGATGCCACTACGACTGCCGCTGCTGCTATAAAAAGCAGCTGAGTGTTCGAAGTTGTCCATTGCCTTGAGATACCAGTAGAATGAGTGGAACAAGGGAGCTTAGTAACTTTGAAAGTGGTTGCCACATTAGAATGCAATGAGTTGTTGCCATTTTCGCCCTTCTCAAGTCATGGAATTCAATTGTTGGGGGTGTGAATGGGATGTGGAAATGGGAAGACACTTTCACAACAAAACCGCAGCCTGGTAGGCCATGTGTGTTGACCGTCAGGGACCATTGAGCATTAAAATGGTGGTATGGGAAAATCACTAGTCATCATATGAAACCGTCTCTCATAAATTCCCAGTGCTCTAATTGTCCAACTGGAACTGTGATTGCACTGGGAACTACGTGGACTGGGGTTCAAAGCTCCGACACTCGCCCATAAACAGCATGTTTCGCCGGTGCACTTCGACAGGTTTGGTGGTGTAAGGCGTGCTCCTGCTGGTTCATGGATGATTGGAGATGTGAGTGGGAGTGATAAATATCATGCTTTACCATTAGATAGTCTGGTGGCAGGGCTTGGGTGTGGCAAATGACACATCAGCCTGTACAGTGCCGACAGTGAAATTTAACAGAGGCGACATAAATCAACTCGATCGTCTTGTAATACTTACAGGGCACATTAGGCGGGAGGATATAAAAACATTGTGACCAGATCCATGTTGTCTGTGGTAAAATACCAGTTAAGAGGTAATCATGTGTTTGAGCATGACAGTGCTTCCGCCATACAGTGGAGTGTTTTGGTGAGAATTTTGTGGATGGTGAGGTTCTGGAATTGGACTGGCTAGCCCAGAGCCCTGACCTCTGATACAGACTAGAATGGGGACTTCGCTCCAGACCCAATTGAGCTACATCACTAAATATGCTTGCTGCAGTACTGCAAGAAGAATGATCAGAATGGTACACAGTTTTCCTCTTGGAATTCAAGCTGTAATAAAGGGTGGGCTTGAGATTGCGTTGAACTGTTGGGGAGTATATCCGAGGAACAGGAGGACAGTTTCGAGTGGGTGTCTGGATACTTTTTGTCATATAGTGTGTTAATTTGTAATCTAAATATCTTTCTAGACCATGCAGCGGGACCCATTGATTCCAAAAGATTGCAGTCAAATTTTGTTGGTTGTTGTCTGTTGTATTTTTAATTTAATGTGCCTTGGTACATTTGATTTATATGGAGAACTTCCTGTATCACCTTATCACCTTAATATATGCAGCACCCAGAAGTGAGTTACGCTGCTTTACATGTTCATGATGCATTATTTTAGCTGTCTGCACCATAATGGTTTGTAATATTTCCATGTGTGTCCTCGACTGTAGGCATAAACTTCCAGCAGTATCAAGATGTCTTGCTTGCAAATCTGTGTAAGACGCCTTTCCTCTCTTTATTAATTGTGCAAATAACTGCTCTGTAATAGAATGTTAATCATGCACAGTTTCCAAAAGTTATATTGCAGGAAAGAGACTCGCTGTCTTACTGTAAGACTTTGTAGATGATCACATTTTAGTAATAAACAGACAAGAATTTCTGTTTGGTTTGGTGATCATTTTAATGTCTTCCATTTTCTTCATCTTTCATGTTTCCCCAAATATATGCTGATTTTTGACAATGATCACCTAATTATTTTTATTTTTTCCATTTTCACACATGAAGAAAAATATTGCATAAAGAAAAAGCATATAGACTTCAAGATCTATTGGATAAAACAAGATACAAGTGTGAAAATAGATTTTTGTTAGAGTGCTCTGCAAAGAGTAAAATGTAATATATTTTTATACAATGCTGAGAATTCTAACTACACTGTCAATGCAGATAATAGTGTTATGTTTCTTAATTGTTTTGTTAGACTCTGTTTGTATATACATGTCTCAAAGCGCAACATATTTTTGTGAAGTATGCATGTAAATTAAGAACTAGTGTTAGGTTTAATGGTCCACCCAATAATACACTTCACTTTACAAGTGAAAACTATTTAATATAAAAATATATTAAACATTCATACATATTAAACATGTTTAATATATTTTGATATTAAATAGTTTTCACTTGTAAAGTGAAGTGTATTAATTGGGTGGACCATTAAACCTAACACTCGTTCTTAATTTAAACTGTATCAATACGGATCTGTATGATGAAGTTCGTAAATTGTAAGTATGCATGTACTGTATTCAGGAATGTCTCGCAGTGTAATGTAACTGCATTTTCTAAAATATTGTACTTGTTTATTTTAAATAAAAAATGCTTTATATTTACAGCTTTATGCGCATGTAATACACACTGGTATCCAAAATTAAAGCAACAATCATACATGCCTCCTTCCTGTGTCCAATACACTATACAGTCATACCATATGGCATTCAAATGTAAACAACTGTCTGTACAATGTAAACACATCACCATACAATTGTATTCTAAATGTCAAATGATATTCCAGTCACCTTACAACAGCGATAACAATGGTTGTCCATGCCCCTACCATGGGGTTGACTGCTTGTATCAGTCTAAGATCAACTGGCACCATGTTAACATTCTGCTGTGGCACGGAGAGGATGCCTGGAAGATCGCCTGTGGTGTGCAACAATGAGAAGAATGGAAGCTAGACAGCTTCAAGCTGATGTGATCAGATGGATTAATGTGCATTGTTCTCTATTTCTTGGATATGGCAGCAGTTCTTACAGTCAAAAACTGTAACCTGCAGACCATGACAAGTATGACCAAGAGCGACATCAGAATGAAAGGACCATTATCTGGCCTAAGGGTATGACCATATCACCGTCGTCCTGCATTGCACTTGGCATGTGACCTTGCAGCAACCATTGAAACAGTTGCATCGAGGCAAACTGTATGCAGAAAGTGTGGTGCCGTCAACATGTCAACTAGACAGGTGAATAGTGGGCCAATGTTCTCTTTATGGATCAGTCCAGGTTTTGTCTCCAGAATGATTCGCAAAGGTTTGCATCTGGAGAGAACCAGGGACATAGTTCCACATATTGTGGAAAGGGATGAGTATGGTGTTGGATCTGTAATGATGTGGGAACGCATAATGATAACTGCACGAACATTCCTCCATGACATACGAGTAAACTGGCAATGTTTAAACTACTGTCAGGTATCGTGAGGAAATCCTGGCAACCCGTATTTGGTTTTAGTGAGGTGCTGTGGGCCCAAACTTTCTTCTGATGGACAATAATACCATCCTCCTTGACTTCCTGGAAGCAGATGATAATGCTTGTGTGCATGAATTGGCCTATTTGCTTATCCAATTTAAATCCAGTAGAGCATGTTTGGGATGTTCTGGGAGTTGCATTGCTTCACAAAACATCCACCACTCATGCTCCAAGTGTTATGGGCTGCTCTACAGGGTGGATGGAAGTTACTACCTCAAAACAAGATTGATGATATTTGTAGCATGCAGCATCATTTTCTGGCCTGTATTTTTTCAGTGGTGGTCATATTCCATATTGAACTAATTTAACCCATTTTGCTGATGTACAAATGAACTAACTTTTGAAAATACAAAAGTTGGAAATTTTTTTCTGTTCTCCTATCAAAGAATGATCATGGAGTGTTTACTTTGATTTATATAATAAATACTCATTATGTCCAATGAATACATGTTCATTCACTTTATGTGTGTGTAATTGTATATTTGGCTTTAATTTTTGACACCAATGTAATTAATTTCTAAATGTTACACATTGCTCTGTATGATGATATGGAGGAATAAAGCATGACATTTTTGCTTTGCTTTGCTTTGCTTTGCTTTGCATTGCTTTGTTTTATCTGTTTTTGCATATGTTAGTTAAAAATAGTGTGAAACTTTTAAAAAAATCCAAGATTTCTTTCTGTTCTTTTGTTTTTGTTATATGAGAAGCAAATTACCTATGTAGTGAAGATACACATTCATTTTAATTTTTTTTTTTAAATTAGCATCTTTTTCATGAGGGAAGGGTGCAAATATATTACATAATTTTCTTTTCATATGTTTTCTACAACTTTTCTATTTTTTATAAACAAAATATCAAGGAAAATGTAATAGCAGCTGCAGCAGTGAAAAGCTGGAATTATTGGTCTTCAGTGATTTTTCATGGAATTCTACTTGACCATCAAAACTTACTGCTTTGCTTTAAGGGTAACTAATATTCTTCTTCTGAGTACTTATAACTAAGTAATATTCCCTTTCCTCCTTTCAGCTACAACTTCAGGCGATCCTTTAATGTTATAGTGAATCTGTTGGCAATTTATGTACTACTTACTTACCTACCTAGCTATCCATTTATCATATTGCAGATTCAAAGAATAATTTTACTTGAGACAAAGAGAATGATGTAAGTTATATTTCAAGTTTTTTTTAGATCCAAAAAATAGGAAATTGTGCTGTAACTTGTTCTGCCTCCACTTCGTTGATATGGATTTTGCAAATAAAATAATTTTAACACAATCTTATATTATACTGATACATGAAAATTCTGACTAATATTATTTGTTCAAGTTGTGTAAAATGATCATTAAGTTTCAAATTAATTACACCAAACTCGATAGCTGCACTCGCTTAAGTCCGGCCAGTATTCGGGAGATAGTGGGTTCGAACCCCACTGTCGGCAGCCCTGTACCTTAATTAAGGCTACAGCCGCTTCCTTCCCACTCCTAACCCTTTCCTGTCCCATCGTCGCCATAAGACCTCTCTGTGTCGGTACAACGTAAAACAACTTGTAAAAAAAAAAAAAAAAAAATTAATTACATATATTTTATTACTGACTTATGCCTTGCCTCACAGTGTTCTGTCCGCAAGCTTGTATGAAGGAATGCCTTTGTAATCCTTTGTTTGCGACTAGTGTTGTGCTTCTCTCCTCAAAACAAGTAAATAGTGAATTTAAGTCATATTCTAAATTTCCCCTTGATTTTTCATGCCATGTAATTGAGGTCATGAGACACTGTCCTCTAATTCCTAAAACCCTTTCTGCGACTCCACCATCTAAGCCAGTCTCTGTGTACAGCTTCATCCTACATGTTCATTTCTAACATCATACAGGGTCTGTCATATAAACTAAGACCAAATGCATGGTGTTTGTACTCGGCGCTACAGCAGCTGCCTCAGCTGAACTTATATTGACCGGATGAGTTGGCTGTGTGGTTAGGGGCGCGCGGCTGTGAGCTTGCATCCGGGAGATAGTGGGTTTGAACCCCACTGTCGGCAGCCCTGAAAATGGTTTTCCGTGGTTTCCCATTTTCACACCAGGCAAATGCTGGGGCTGTACCTTAATTAGGGCCATGGCCGCTTCCTTCCCACTCCTAGGCCTTTCGTATCCCTTTGTCACCATAAGACCTATCTGTGTCGGTGCGACGTGAAACAAATAGCAAAAAAAAACCTTACATTGCACGTGGCCACCCTGCTTTAAGCATGTATACAATCTTATATGAAATCTTGCCTTATAAAAGATGCTGGGACCGAGCTCGACAGCTGCAGTCGCTTAAGTGCGGCCAGTATCCAGTATTCGGAAGATCGTGGATTCGAACCCCACTGTCGGCAGCCCTGAAGGTGGTTTTCCGTGGTTTCCCATTTTCACACCAGGCAAATGCTGGGGCTGTACCTTAATTAAGGCCACGGCCGCTTCCTTCCCAGTCCTAGCCCTTTCCTGTCCCATCGTCGCCATAAGACCCATCTGTGTCGGTGCGACGTAAAGCCAATAGCAAAAAAAAAAAAAAAAAATGCTGGAAGTGTCGTCCATCCTGGGTTGTACAGGCATTGTAACTGGTAACCACGTTCTGGCTGACGCAAATAAGTTCTGCCACTGTAATTTTTTTTTTTTTTTTTAGTTCCTCCAATGTGTGAGGATTTGTTCGATGCACTTTTCCTCTGTTTACCTCACCAGTAAAAATCTCACACTGTTAGATCTGGAGAACAAGGGCGAAATTGACCAGCGCTGATCACTCTGTCTGCAAACACTTCCGAGATTGTAAGAAGGGAAACTTCTGCTGTATTAGCAAGGGCTGTATCTTTTTCTTCTTCCGTTCACTGTTGAAGAACAGCGGCAAAATGTCATCTTGGTACCTCTGCATTTACTCTCATCTCTAAAAAAAAAAAAAGGTCCATTTATTTGTCTTGCACTAGCAGCACTCCAAACAATAATCTTCCTATCATAACGAGAGACTTCGTAAACGCCATTAGGATTTTCTGCACACCAGCAGCGAGAGTTATGACTGTTCACATGAGCATTAACATGAAACCAGAACTTTTACATATGAAAATATGGTGTTACAATGGTAGCTGTCTCACCATGTTAACAGCTGAGATTCAGACTGGCGACTGATGCTTGCCAGGTCAAAGACGTGCAGACTACTTGCAAGGTCAAGAACTATGCACGTGCCTCCCATATTGGAGCTTATGTATCTGAGAGTAAAATCACTGCTTCAACGGTCTTAGTTTATATGAGAGACCCTGTATATTATATCTTAATTTTGAATACCCTCCTGCCTCTGTTTCCTGCTATCAGTACCAGATTTCATTCACACTATTTTCATAACTTTTATCTCTAGTTTATGAATTAGATACGTGGATTCCACTCAGATTTTGCTGCTATACATCCAATGTGATAAGAAAAGTTTCCCGGTGCTTTGTTTTATGCTGCTGCTATGTCTACAAAGTGAACATAACTGCCTAGTCTGCCTGTAATTAACACATACTGTGAAAATCTGATCTGGATAGCTCCTTTATATTGTAAAATTGGATTGGTTATTCCACATTTTATTCTCCACCTATTATCTTTCTCACACTACCTGCAAATACCTTGCCTTGAATGCTAATCTGAAAAATGCTTCAAGAAATTTTTGAATTCTTTCAGCTCCCTTGGCTGTAGATTGCTGCAGTTATAGCTTTTGTTTGATCAGGCAGTATTTCCACAAATCCTATTGTTTTACAAAGCTACTACACTTGCCATTTCTTCTCTGATTTCGTACTTTCATGCTGCGTTATGATATTTCAGTTTATTTGCTATTTTCTGTGCTTCCTTGTCCATCAACATTTTTATCCAAATCAGTTGTGTTGTAATGGTAACAGGGAGGAAGTTGAAAATCCAATGAACAAAACAAATAGTGAATCTAAGGAGTGAGCTAGTGTTGGCTATCGTGTGAGACTGGAAATAAACAGTGTTGTTCATATCAAGAGAAATAGAATAGAAATGTAACAATGCAAGTTAAGATAAAACAAATTCCTTTCAGATTAAAATTAAACAGTGAAAAGAAGAAAATATGCATGTTAAAATGAAACCTGTAGAAAACAATGTGGAGTTGACAAAATTAAAATTTGCAGAAAATAGAATTAAACTTTCAGTTAGATTTAAATAAAAACATCGGATCAAAGAAATAATCATATTAATAAAGCTGTTTAAGATCCCTCAGTTAGTTACATTAAGTTCAAAAAGACACAAGAGAGAGAACCTGGAATGCAAAAACTAAAATATACAGGCCACTATTTCCATACTAGTGGAATTAAGAAATTAGAGGACTGGCATTACCTACCAGTTCAAATGATAAGATAGACTAGAGAGATTGTAATAAAGTCTGAGACTAGTTACAACAGAACTAAATTTACTTTTGGTTTAACGATCAGAAGAAGAAAATTAAAACAAAGAAATATCATTAACATTCCAGATAAATTCTTGCATCAGTGATCAGTGAAAATGGACAATATTAAAATAAGTATCCAGCAAATTTTAACATTGGTTTCAAGAGAATAACTACAATTTGATAACAATTGTCCACCCATACCTCACCATAGCACCCAACAGACAATCTCAGAAGGTACATCATCATCATCATCATCATCATCATCGTTGACCAACTCCAGTTTCCCACATATGGTATAGGTACATGTTAAATAAAAGGAAGCAATCAGAAAAATAAAATGCACAGTTGTATGAAAAATAGTGAGTACTGCATTGTTTGACAAATTTAGAAACAGAATAAAAACCTTACATCACTTGAGCAGAAGTAAAGAAGTAAGAGGAATAGGCAAGCCTCTCCTGCACAAGTCATTTGAGACCTTACCCAAACACTGCTTTCAGTGGTGATCAATTGATAATCACAATAGCATAGTAACAAGATTGACCAGTTTCTATAACAAGGCATGCAGAATAGCCTTCCTAACTTCTGCTCAGGTTTACGATTTAATAAACACATACCAATCCCTATATATAAAGAATAAAAAATAAACATAACACTGCGGGCTGCTTCTGCCGAACATTTGACAGCAAGAAAACATACTGTAAGTAAAGAAATCATAAAGGCATCAATTGAATAAATTAATATTACAACAATGATGAAATTAAATTTTAATGGCCATGAATGGTAGAACAGAAAATAACCACATATATAAGATTGTTTTGTTTTGTCAAGATATGCTTGCAAACACCATAGTCATCTTATATGCACAGCCTAACATTGCAGTGGGAGTCAATTTCTTGAACTTTGACTTCTTTCCCCCCCCCCATTTGGGGCTTGTGGTCTGTTGTCTGGCTTGGTATTATTGTGTTAATGCATTCAGTTTTGGTCTCTATTCCTGTTGTGGTAGATCGAGTAGAAAGGAGAGAGGGGATATTACGATATAAACTTCAAATTGTGAGTTTTATGTCAGGCAGAAAATGTTAATGTACAGGCTGTGAAAAAGCTTGGTATTTCCAAGTGCAAGGTACGACATTGGCAGAAAGACTATGAATAGTTTATGAATGCCAGCACATCAAGAAAGGCATTCCGAGGACCAAAGACAGGAAAATGGGCCTGTTACTAAATTCATGAATGAGAAACAAAACCAGGGTTATCCGATTAGTTGCAAAGTTAGAAGGTGGAGAACTTTTCAGGGTCTTGCTTTGCGAGACCCATCTCGCAAGACACTCGAGAAGAGGATGCATGCTTCTGACATCATGCAATACACTGAGAGCAATGAGATCCTGTGATCAACGGGATGAGTCAGGGGGTGGTTTGGTGTTCCATACAAAGAAAATGGCATTAACCTCATACAAGAAGAATGGTGGTGAGAAATCTGATTCAACCAATTCAACCTATGAGTTTGATAGCAGTATCTGTCATTTTATTTGGGCCTGTGCCTTCGATTTATGGGGAGTGAGGAAGATCTGTGCCCTTCATCTCATAATTTATTTAATGTAATATTTTTAGTGCACATTAATAGCTACCGAAAGAAAATCGTGAGCCTGAGAGTATTTTCTAGCAGTTTCAGGAAATAAAGTGGAATGCAATAGTTGTTTCCACTGTATTAGTTTTGAAAGCAGAAATGCATCGGACATGATTCACCATTTGAAGAGCCAAGTCAGTCAAGCGTCTGCTAGTACCTCTTCTACCTGGCCGGGTGCATTTCTGACTTAAACTAAATTTGTTCTTCATTACTTTTTTTTATGAATAAGTAGTTATAATTTTATAGTTAAATGCAAAAAAGTTTATTTAAAAAAAGAGAAAGCACACAGTAATTTGAAAAAATAACACTAATTTTTTAATTGGGAATAATATTTCATCTGTTTTTAAAGAGTACCTAAACTGGATTTTATTACATTATTTTTTAAAATAAACAGTTATAGTAATATTAACAAAAAATATGCAATTACAGGAAAAACATTCTTTAAAAAATTAAGCATGTGTTCAGGCTGCTTAACCAAAAATGTGATCCTTTAAAACTGTTTGAGTCCTGTGCTTTGAGACGAGTATTTACAATGTGCAATTTGCACATACATGCAGAGACCACAGGACTGTTCACTTTGAATCGAGATATGCGAGATTCTAGAGATTTTGACTGCCAGCCTCAAGACTCTTGTATGAATAGAGTTCCCATCTGTAGTTAAGTGTTCTGATAAGTGAATTTAAAACAAGCTTGGGCTATTGTAAAGAAATGATGTGGCATTTGGGACTATGTTTACATAGTCACATTACTATTGCTTAATACATACCGGCAAATTACACTGGTAACTTGGTCGCCTATTACTGTTACCGAATAAAACTGAGGAAAGTGCACAATATTTTATCTTGAAGATATATTGTTATAGGTGAGCTTGAAAATGTAATTACATTCATTATTTAATTTTTCTGCCAGGCTGAGTAGCTCAGACGGTAGAGCGCTGTCCTTCTGAGCCCAACGTGTCAGGTTCCATCCTGGCTTAGTCCAGTGGTATTTGAAGGTGCTCAAATACGTCAGCCTCTTATCGATTGATTTACTGGCATCTCTGTCTCCAAAAACTATGAAAGTAGTAGTTAGTGGGACATAAAATCAAAAACATTATTATTTTAATTTTTCTTGTAAGTCGTAATTTCTTTGCTCCAGCAAGCAATTGAAATTATTTTCTTGTAAATACCTTCCAAAAATTCAGGATCATCTTGTATGTGAGGCCATCTTATATTTTGGCCAGTAACAGTAATAAGAGAATAAGGTGAACAGAAAGAAAGAAAGAAAGAAATTGTAGTGGTGTGATCCATAACATATTTAAAGATATAAGCAATGTAAGAAAGCAAGTGGCAAATCAAGTAATATAGTATATAGAATAACAGAAATGTAAAAGGGGACACGTAATAGGATAAACACAGTGGCAGGTTGATGTGGGAAGAGGGGAGGAAAAAAAAAAAGACAATCCCCACATCTTCATACAATACAGTCTTCAATTCCAGTTCTTCAGCATCCATTTCTTTTTAGCCATCAGCAAGCTTGTTTCTACTTCCCTGCTTCATTAAACTAATTTGTAGGACCTCTTCACAGATCTTCAGTTTGAGGTAGAAATTGTGTAGGATAAGAAAGAAAGACAGATATCAAAAATATTATCTTTTATACTAATTAGGCTGTTAAAAGTTTCCTTCATATTGTTGATGGCTTATATTCTTTAATAAGTTTAACCAACATATCCATAAAATTAAGGTTCACTTTCTGTTTTTCCATTCATTTCTGAGGTTCTGTATTACATTCCAAAAAGGTTTCCTTGCCACTTGATATATCGTCTCCAGATTGTTTCTGAAATCCTCTCCTTGCTTCTTGTCAGACTCTGTAATTCTTTCTTGACTCGATTCCTTTCCTGTACACAATATTTCCTATCAACAGGAGCTTGTTTGAGCTATTTATATAGTTCTTTCAAATATATTTATGTGTTATACTGATTATGTTATCCAGCTGTGTTGTCAGTTATTTAGGCATATTTGCCTTCTATACTAAAGGTTTTGGAATTTAATACTATTGCAGTTGGTTATTATTTAGGAGTGCTTAAATGTGAGAGACCCATTTCTGTATATTTACTGGGACATTGAAGAACCCCCATATTAAGATAAAATTCTGAGACTTAAGTGTCTCTTTAAATTCTAGGATGATTGATGGGACATTAAACAAATGGCATGTTTCTTACCATTTTTCCAGGATCTATGTTGCTGCCTATCTTAACAAGTTGTTTTACCAATTACAGTGTAGCCTTTCAAGGATTGCATATCCCTGCTCTTTCAAGTATACTAGTGAACAATCTTTTTTTTTTTTTTTTCGATTTCTAGTGCTGCATCCTTTTATCCCACCCATTTCAATAATTTGGACCTCATTATTTTTATATTTGTTTCGACTTTTAACTGATCATGCGCTTCTAATGACCTATTCTGAAAATTTTTCTATATTTGTTCCCCTGCAGAGAGAGGCTGTTCTTCCTTCATCTTGGTTCTATCTGCACTTGGTTCACTGTAGATCGGGTAGTGATGAGAATCATCAAAGAATCCTCTAAATATTTGCATATTCCTTACAGATTTCCTGAATTCAAAGTCAATTAGAGTGTTATCTTTTATGGACTGCACCGGGCAAGTTGGCCGTGAGGTTAGGGGCGCACAGTTGTGAGCTCTCATCCGGGGGATAGTGGATTCGAATCCCACTGTTGACAGCCCTGAAGATGGTTTTCTGTGGTTTCCCATTTTTACACCAGGCAGATGCCTGGGGCTGTACCTTAAGTAAGGCCACGGCCGCTTCCTTCCCATTCCTAGCCTTTTCCTGTCTCATTGTCGCCATAAGAGCTATCTGTGTCAGTGCAACGTAAAGCAAATAGCAAAAACAAAAAATAAATGTTACTGCATATCCCTACCCTTTCAAGTGTACTAGTGAATATTTTTTTTTGGTAGAATTATTTTTTTAACAGGTGATGTCCTTTTGGTGGAGGAATTTAGTAAGCATTTTCTTATTTCCTTTTGCTTTCATGTATCCTTCATCATTATCTTGTTCTTCTGTTCAAATTTTTGCAAATTTTTTTTGAATTTAATGGACTTTAGTTATTGTGGTCTGTGTAATCACGTCATAGTTTGAGAGTTATGAGCATCTTTGAACTCGCTCCTTCCCCATGTGTTTGCAACTAGTGAGCATGGTGAGACAACCATGGGTGAGTTGTGCCAAGCTACCATCTTTGAACTTTTGTATACAATCTCTTTGCTCATTTCTTGTGTTCTTCTCACCCCTACTAGTGTTGAGTTTGCATTGTTTGAAGAGTCCTCCATTTCCTGATTTTCACAGCTCTTCCATTTCCTTTGCTGAAAACTATCATTCTTAGAGGACTGGACATTTTCCTCTTTCTCCTGAAATAATTATTAGGAGAGGCTGATGATTTGTTTTTCCCCCTTATAACAGTAATTGCCACCATCTGCTTGGACTTGCTCTGGGTTATGGATGGACAGAACTTGCCAAACCAGAGGTGTCCATTATTCCATTAGAGTTAAAATATTACTGGGGCTGTGAATAAGGAGAGGTAATTCACTACTTTACAGATAGTCATCAAAGCACCTTACAATGCTTTCAGCAAGCTTTTCCTTTGAGTGTGATGGGATTCTACTGTCTTTTGATAGATCAAGAACTACTCAGAAACGAGTCGGCAAACTCTGGCATTCAATGGCGAGCTGGGAGTATCAACGAGACTTGCATAAGGGAGGAATGGAAGGAAGGAAAAAAGAAAGAAAGAAAGAAAGAAAGAAAGAAAGAAAAGAATGTTATCAGCAGACAGGATTGGATGTGTTAGGCATTAGCAATGTTCAGGTATATAATTATAATTTCGTGTGGCTATTTCTAGCCGAGTGCAGCCCTTGTAAGGCAGACCCTCCGATGAGGGTGGGCGGCATCTGCCACGTGTAGGTAACTGCGTGTTATTGTGGTGGAGGATAGTGTTGTGTGTGGTGTGTGAGTTGCAGGGATGTTGGGGACAGCACAAACACCCAGCCCCCGGGCCATTGGAATTAACCAATGAAGGTTAAAATCCCCGACCCGACCGGGGATCGAACCCGGGACCCTCTGAACCGAAGGCCAGTACGCTGACCATTCAGCCAATGAGTCGGACAATGTTCAGGTAAGGAGAAGGAAGAAAGCAAAGGTTGATAATTTTAAAGATTTCTTAACATGTGTTAAAAGGGGAAGGGCAGAATACATAGATCACGAAATCCATTACTTGCAACTTAGTAACTATGAAACCTTCTGCAAGCGGAGCTACTCGAAAGTGTTAGGACTGGTTGGTAATTCAGTATTCTGGCTGGTCACACACTGGTCTGCTCTGAAGGATTGTGAAGTGGGGGAGTTTGTCTGCTTTCCTTATACTTCTTCAACCCATTAAAAATGGTAAACAGTGATTTGAGTGACAAAGATAATTATCATCACCAGAAGGCCTACTGGAGAAGAAAGGAAAAGAGAATGTACAGTTCTCTTTTCTTAGCTGCAGAGTATTCAGCCTAAGGATTTTGACAGGCAGACATTGTCATATACCATTCTGTAGGATGATCAGTTGAATGTTGAACTTATACAAGCAATGACACTATATGGCAGTGGGATAAAAGTATGAGAGAGTCCACAAGTGCAATCCATGCATTCTGTCTTGCATCTATTTTCTAATAACTATCAGAATGCTGCTGCAGTTGTTGTTGTTGTTGTTTGTGTCATCAGTCCATAGACTGGTTTGAGGCAGCCCTCCATGCCAGCCTATCCAGTACTAATCTTTTCATTTCTGCATAATTACTACATCTATTCTAATCTGTTCATTGTGTTCATATCTTGGTTTACCCGTGCCATTTTTACTGCCTACACTTCCCACCAAAACTAACCAAACTAGTCCTGGGAGTCTTAAGATGTGTCCTATCATTGTATCTCCTCTTGTGATCAAATATTGCCGAACATTCTCCTCTCACCAATTTGATTCATTATATCTTCATTCATGATTTGATCTACCCATCTCACCTTCAGCATTCTTCTGTAACACTACATTTCTAAAGCTTCTATTCTCTTTCTTTCTGAGCTAGTTAATCCATATTTCACTTCCATACAATGAAAGTCGTTGAAAACGTCTTCCTAATTCCTATATCAATATTCGAAGTGAGCAAATTTCTTTTCTTAAGAAAGGCCTTCCTTGCTTGTGCTAGCCTGCATTTTATGTCCTCCCTATTTCTGCTATCATTAGTTATTCTACTAATGTAACAATATTCATCTACTTCCTTTAAGACTTCACTTTCTAATCTAATATTACCTGCATCACCTGACTTCATTTGACTGCACTCCATTACTTTTTTTTTGGATTTGGATGGTGTAAGTACATAAAAATTGCTTTTTTATATCTCAAGAAATTTCAGATTCACTGTTTTCTCATTTATCTTGGGGCTGCGCATTTCATTCAACAAAAGAATACAAAGTTTATACATTTATAAGCCTAGCAAGGTAGCTAAGTCATGCATTCGATATTATAGAAAAAATGAATTGCTATCTGTAGATCTCTACTCAACTATACTGCTGTTGATTGTATGGCTGTATATTGCTAACTTATGTCATTTATGTTTTACTTCTGAGAAGTTTCTTTGCAGACAGTCGTAGTCAATGTGTGATTTGGACAATTTTAATGTTTGAGAGAATTATTTTTCATATGAAGTATACAAGGATGAGGTCTACAAATTTCACAAGGTACTGAAGGATGTAGTTGTGGTGGTCAGTAGTAAAGATAGTTTAGCACTAATAGGTAATTTGGGAAAATATTGGGTACAACTGAGGAAGCTATGGAAACTAATGGGAATGAGAAACTCTCATGGAATTCATACACTAGTATGGTATTAGTCATTGATATATTTCTCAAGCAAAAGGCTATTTGTTGGGCAGGAATAAAATGATTCATAGATCTGTAGGAATAATAACAATAATAACACCACAAGTAGCAACACCACCACCACCACCACCACCACCACCACCACCACCACCACCACCACCAATGCAAGCCTCGGACCTATGGGAGTAACAGTCCCACTCTCATTTGACAGGTGAGGGAGGGACTCCTTGGAAACAACTTGGCGAACAAAATGGAATTCGATGGGGAGCTATCAATATTAATGGGGCTTATGGAAGAAAGAAAGTAGAGCTGGCTGAGTCAGCAAAGAGGATGCATCTAGATGTACTAGGAGTAAGTGATATTCAGGTAAGGGGAGATAACGAGGAAGAGATGGGAGATTATAAAGTGTACTTGACAGGTGTTAAAAAGGGAACGGCAGAGTATGGGGTAGGACTGTTTATCAGGAATACTATTGCACGCAACACTGTTTCTGTTAGGCATGTAAATTAGCGAATGATGTAGGTAGATTTGGCAGTTGGAGGAATTAGGACGAGAATTGTCTCAGTGTATTCACCCTGTGTGTGCAGATGAGGATGAAGTAGACATGTTTTATGAAGCATTGAGTGACATCGTAGTCAGGGTCAACAGTAAGGATAGGGTAGTGCTAATGGGCAATTTCAATGCGAGAGTTGGAAATAGAACGAAAGGGTGATTGGTAAATGTGGGGAAGATATGGAAGCTAATAGGAATGGGGAGCGTTTGCTGGACTTTTGTGCTAGTATAGGTTTAGCAGTTACGAATACATTCTTCAGGCATCAGGTTATTCACCACTACACGTGGGAGGCTAGGGGTACCAGATCCATAATGGAAAATATCTTAACCGACTTTGAATTCAGGAAGTCTGTTAGGAATGTACGGGTTTTTCGGAGATTTTTCGATGATACAGACCATTATCTGATCTGTAGTGAACCAAGTCTCTCTAGGCCTAGGATAGAGAAAGTGAAATCTGTCTGCAAACAAATAAGGGTAGAAAATCTCCAGGACGAAGAAATTAGACAGAAATACATGGATATGATTAGTGAGAAGTTTCAAACAGTGGACAGTAAGCAGGATCAGGATATAGAAAGAGAATAGGTGGCATACAGGGATGCTGTAGTAGAAACAGCAAGGGAATGCCTAGGAACGACTGTGTGTAATGGTGGGAAAAAGCTAACATCTTGGTGGAGTGATGAAGTGAGAGCACCTTGTAAATATTAAAAGAAGGCTTATCAGAAATGGTTCCAAACAAGGGCCGGTGTAGACAGGGAATTGTACATAAATGAAAGAAACAGAGCGAAACAAATAATAGTTGAATCTAAAAAGAAGTTGTGGTAAAATTTTGGTAATAACCTGGAAAGGCTAGGTCAAGCAGCAGGGAAACCTTTCTGGACAGTAATGAAGAATCTTGGGAAGGTGGGGGGGGGGAAGAAATGAACAGTGTTTTGGGTAATTCAGGTGAACTCATAAGAGATTCCGGGGAATCACTAGACAGGTGGAGGGAAGATTTTGAAAATCTTCTTACTGTAAAAGGAAATCTTTCTGGTGGTGTCATGAACAACCAAGCTCGTGGGAAGGAAGAAAATGATGGTGGTGAAATTATGCTTGAGGAAGTGGTAAGGATGGTAAATAAACTCCATTGTCATAAAGCAGCAGCAGGAATAGATGAAATTAGATCAGAAATGGTGAAGTATTATGGGAAGGCAGGGATGAAATGGCTTCATAGAGTAGTAG
Organism: Anabrus simplex; assembly: GCF_040414725.1. Classification (NCBI taxonomy): domain Eukaryota; kingdom Metazoa; phylum Arthropoda; class Insecta; order Orthoptera; family Tettigoniidae; genus Anabrus; species Anabrus simplex. The sequence goes on along the minus strand of NC_090266.1, from coordinate 425,172,700 downwards.
GATTAGCATGGAGTGTTGGTAAGGTACCTTCAGATTGAACAAAAGCAGTAATTGCACCTATCTATAAGCATGGGAACAGGAAGGATTGCAACAACTATCGAGGTATCTCATTGATTAGTATACCAGGCAAAGTATTCACTGGCATCTTGGAAGGGAGGATGCGATCAGTGGTTGAGAGGAAGCTGGATGAAAACAAGTGTGGTTTCAGACCACAGAGGGGGCTGTCAGGATCAGATTTTCAAAATGCGCTAGGTAACTGAAAAATGTTATGAGAGGAATAGACAGTTGTGTTTATGTTTCGTTGATCTAGAGAAAACATGACAGGGTACCGAGGGAAGAGATGTTCGTCATACTGGGGGACTATGGAATTAAGGGTAGATTAATAAAAGCAATCAAAGGCATTTATGTTGACAATTGGGCTACAGTGAGAATTGATGGTAGAATGAGTTCTTGGTTCAGGGTACTTACAGGGGTTAGATAAGGCTGTAATCTTTCACCTTTGTTGTTCATTGTTTACATGGATCATCTGCTGAAAGGTGTTTTTTGCTAGTGGCTTTCGTCGCACTGAAAGATAGGTCTTAGGGCGACGATGAGATAGGTACAGCCCCAGCATTTGCTTGGTGTGAAAATGGGAAACCACAGAAAGCCATCTTCAGGGCTGCCGTCAGTAGGATTCAAACCCACTATCTCCCGGATGCAAGCTCACAGCCGCACGCCCAGTCTGAAAGGTATAAAGTGGCAGGGAGGGATTCAGTTAGGTGGAAATGTAGTAAGCAGTCTGGCCTATGCCAACGACTTGGTCTTAATGGCCGATTGTGCTGAAAGCCTGGAACTTGAAAATAGGTGCAATGAGTATTGTATGAAAATTAGCATCTTGAAGACTAAATTGATGTCAGTAGGTAAGAAATTCAACAAAATTGAATGTCAGATTGGTGATACAAAGCTGGAACAGGTAGATAATTTTAAGTATTTAGGTTGTGTGTTCTCCCAGGATGGTAATATAGTAAGTGAGATTCAATCAAGATGTAGTAAAGCTAATGCAGTGGGCTCACAGTTGTGATCAGCAGTGTTCTGTAAGAAGTAAATCAGCTCCCAGATGAAAATATCTTTACATCGGTCTATTTTCACACCAACTTTGCTTTAGGGAGCGAAAGCAGGCTGTACTCAGGATATCTTTTTCATAAGTTAGAAGTAACAGACATTAAAGTAGCGAGAATGATTGCTGGTACAAACAGGTGGGAACAATGGCAGGAGGGTACTCAGAATGAGGAGATAAAGGCTAAGTTAAGAATGAACTCGATGAAGCTGTACGCATAAACCAGCTTTGGTGGTGGGGTCATGTGAGACAAATGGAGGAGGATAGGTTACCTAGGAGAATAATGGACTGTTATGGAGAGTAAGAGGAGTAGAGCAAGACTAAGATGACAGTGGTTAGACTCAGTTTCTAACGATTTAAAGATAAGAGGTATAGTACTAAATGAGGCCACAGGACTAGTTGGAAATAGAAGATTGTGAAGACATTTAGTAAATTCACAGAGGTTTGCAGATTGAATGCTGAGGGGCGTAGCGGTCTGTAATGATAATGTATGTATGTATAAAGAACCTTGAAATAAAGGATTTTTTAAATTCCTGTAAATGTTCCAAGTTTTAATTATATTATTCTAATTTCCTTGAAATGGTAATCAACTCTTTTGGGTTTTTATCTGGAGACCTCAAGAATAGTTGAGTACTGACCATTTGTAGTACTGTTTTGATAGGCTACCTAAAGACTAATGAGCTTGGTAACAGAGGATACGAGAACCAGAGGGAAATCTGGACTTGATGACTTAACAGACTTGAAAGCTGGAGAGGCTACTGTGTTTGTTCTGATTAAAATATTATGGAAGTATTTCATTCATCCACTGGGACATGCAGACTAGCCATGGCACTCTGACTGGCCCTCAACACATTCAAGATATTCTATTATTAAGCCTTCCAGACGTGATGTTGGAGATTGCTACATTTTAATAGACAACAGTATAACCCCCATTATACTGCGAGGATGTGCCAGTTAATTGTTTTAAGCATATGGCCTCTGGAAGCGTCCTGGAGCAGCTCTTACAAGTTGACGCCTATGGCAAACTTGGTAAGAATGATGCCCTACCTAGGATGTAATCTAATGTTGAAGACAGCAAATAACATCCTGTCCCCAAGCCAGAGGATTTAGTTAGTGTAAGGCTTTCAGTTCCACTAGTCTCCGAGGTCGTGTTCAGCTTACCTGGTGCAGATCCTTTTGCTTGACATCTATGGGCAACCTGTGCATCTGGGTGTGAGATGATGATGATGATGATGATGATGATGATGATGATGATGATGATGATGATGATGATGATGATGCAGAACGATGGTGAAACTGTTTTGGCACATAACCTTCTCCTGTAGACTGACACCAGTGGGTCAGCTCAAGGCTTAATGTCTCCATCCACCAGAAGAATCAGCATCTACAATGTCACATACCCTCACTCCATATGAACTCTGCAAAGAGTTTTGTAATTGAATCTGGACTTTTGGCACTCAATCTAGTGATTAAAAATTGTGTTGATGGTGAACATGTTTTCCACCAGTGGGACTCAAACCAGATTACCATGGTGTCGGACCATACAGACTTGGCACCAGGTGGGCGAACCAGAGGAAATAACCAATGTGTGTCCTCTTTCTCATATGAAGCAATATTCATAAAAGGCATTATCATGCAAGTTAACATAATATGCTATATAATCATCTAAATATATGCTATAAAGTCTGAAATATGCATTATGTACAAGGGTTGGAACTTAAATAGTGGCAACACTGCTGTGGAGAAGCTATGCAACGGAATCTAATATTGTCGCTGATAGCACACGTTGGTTACATACCTACCTTACCTCAGAGCAAATGGACTCGCCCTTCCCACATCACCTGCGTGCGTACAAGCGAGAGAAACACAGTCACTTGTGAGCTAGCGCTCTAACATAACGTTGTCACTATGTTTTCCAAACAGGAACAACGGAGTTGGATCAAGATTGAATGTGCCAGAGGTTGTACAGCACGACATTGTAATCAAGGTCTTCAAGAGGTTTGCGGGGGATCTGTATTTCCTTACAGAACAGTGGCACGTTGGGTAAAAGCCTTCAACGATGGTCGGCAAACTGTGGCGGAGATTCATCGGGCAGGTCGTCCTACGAGCCTCAGTGAAGAAGAAGTGCAAGCTCTTGCCGCGTTACTGGACAGTGATCGAAACCAGACGATTTGTGAGCATTCGCTTCAGAACTGTTGCAGAGATTCGACAGGCAGTAGACCGCTCCATTTGCACCATCAACAGAACAGACTCTGCTAAAGGTATACTACGACTTCCACATCACTGGCAACGGGTTATACACAACTCTGGTGACTACATTGAAGGACAGTAAAGGTTGCTAGCATGTAACTCTTTTGTATCTGTTGTAAATAAATAGTTGCCACTATTTAAGTTCCAACCTTCATATAAATTTACTCTAAAATACACCAAAAGCTGTAAATATGCACAGAAAAGTACATTTATTTGGAATTGATAAGTCATGAAAGGAATTGAACCTGGAAGCCCCTTATACCAAAGGCTAGCATGCTAACCAGTTAGTCCTGGGGCTGGACAGTATGTCAGTATCCTCGAGGAAATAGCATCAGCCAGATGGACTGGCCGTTAGTGTCTCCTGCCATGAATGCAATTGGACATGCATGGGACAAACTGAATGTGGCAGTTTTTGTAACATCCAACCCTACCTTCTAGTCTTTAGGAGCTTACCAATGATGCCATAGATGATGATGATGATAATAATAATAATAATAATAATAATAATAATAATAATAATAATAATAATGCTATTTGCTTTTTGGAGATGTTGAGATGCCAGAATTTTCTCCTGTAGGAGTTCTTTTACATGCCAGTAAATCCACCAACACGAGGCTGACATATTTGAGCACCTTCAAATAACACCGGACTGAGCCGGGATTGAAGCCACCAACTTTAACTCGGAAGGCCACCACTCTACCACCTGAGTTACTCAGCCCAGCTGCTGCCATAGAGTGGGCTTGTTTACCACAAGGGAAATTTTATGGCTTCATACAGTGCATGACTGATAGGGTATAAGTACTCATTCATTCATAAGGAGGACATACTTATTTCTATTGTAGAATAATCACCATGGTGTTTTAACATTTCATAAATTTGCATTTTGAAAATTAAGAAAAGTATTTTTGATTTTGTTAGTCCATGGTGAAGATTGTTGAATTGGTTATGGGTTGATTATTTGGTTTTTGAACAGGCAGTAAAAGAAATCAAAGAGGAATTTGATATGGGAATCACAATCCAAGGAGAGGAAATCCAAACCGTGTGATTTGCTGATGATATTGTTATTTTATCTGAGACTGCAGAAGATCTGGAGAAATTGCTGAATGGTATGGACAGAGTCTTGGGTAAGAAGTACAGATGAACATAAATAAATAAATCCAAAACAACAGTAATGGAGTGTAGTCGAATGAAGTCAGGTGATGCTGGAAATATTAGATTAGGAAATGAAGTCTTAATGGAGGTAGATAAATATTGTTACTTGGGTAGTAAATAACTAACGATGGCAGAAGTAAGAAGGACATAAAATGCAGACTAATGCATGCCAGAAAAGCCTTTCTTAAGAAAAGAAATGTGCTCACTTTGAACATTGATATAGGAATTAGAAAGATGTTTTTGAAGACTATTGTCTGGAGTGAAATATGGACAATAACGATCTCAGAAAGAAAGAGAATAGATGCTTATGAAATGTAGTGCTACAGACGAATGCTGCCAGTATCCAGTATTCTGGAGATAATGGGTTCAAACCCGACTGTCGGCAGCCCTGAAGATGGTTTTTCCGTGGTTTCCCATTTTCTCACCCGGCAAATGCTGGAGCTGTACCTTAATTAAGGCCGCGGCTGTTTCCTTTGCAGTCCTGGCCCCTTCCTGCCCCATCATCGCAGTGAGACCTATCTGAATCGGTGCGACGTAATGCAACTTGTAAAAAAAAAAAAAAAAAAAAAAAAAAAAAAAACGAGAGAGAGAGAGAAGAATATGACAAGCAGATTAGAGCAAATGTAGGATGCAGCAGTTATGTAGAAATGAAAAGGTTAGCACAGGATAGGGTGGCATAAAGAGTTGCATCAAACCAGTCTATGGACTGATGGCTCAAACAACAAGAGTACATGACATTGATAAGGCCAAACTTTAGTTATTATAATCTATCAGTTTCATGTCCGTATTGATACTTTGTATTCACAATTACAAAGATGGGTTCCTTCCACCTAATCAATACTTCATTATATCTTGTTACTATACAGTACTGGTTTCGACCTTCACAGAGGTCATCTTCAGCTGGTCATTTTACATTACATTTACATTACATTTTATGTTAGTATGGATCAATATGCTAACCAAAATTTTAACTTGAATGAAATTACAGTTAGAGTTAATATCCTCTTTAATACAGTCATCCTGTTTTTAGAAAACACCTACTTAAAAATAGTTGAGAAACAGAATCCGATACACATCAAGGAACCTCCAGAAGACACGCCCCGCTCTACCTCACCTCCCCCTATCATTACCTCTCTTGCCCCTCAACTTCCCCTCTCCGTAATCACAAGTACCAGCCCTAAACGTTCACAGAGCAGTGCACGACGTGTTCCCTAACAGTACACATCGACAAACCAACAGCACAATGTAAGTAAGCCCCCATCAATCCACACGTTCAGTAGACATTCTAATTGGCAAAATTCTTATACTTCGTTTCTTTTCTGTCCTCGGGGATTACTAGCATGTCCAACAACACAACTACAAAGAGGGAGCATCTGCACCTATTTTATATCATATAAAGAGATTAGTACTAAAGAAACTAATGAGATACTACAATATTTTAATGTAAATCATTCAACATAACAAACTGTATGAATGCACAAGATGAACAATCCACATCATTGAACATTCTAGAATGCTTGGTACAAACACACCTGTAATGTATGCAACGCTTTACCAACATTAATTAAACTCCAAAGTGTATCTCAAGAATACTGTGAACGTTTTAAGTTATAGTATTTTAACAAATTATGTGTTACTAGTTTTCGTCACAGTCCACATCATTGAGTATTTTATAATCCTTGGTACAAACATGCCTGTAACGTATGCAACGCTTTACCAACATTAATTAAACTTCAAAGTGTACCTCAAGAATACTGTGAACATTTTAAGTTATAGAAATTGTGTTTTAACAAATTATGTGTTACGAACAGTACACCAGAATTTTAAGTAGCATGTACATGTCACGTAAACATCGGCGCTTATTTTTAAAAACCAGAAGATACTTAATATCATTGTATCTTTTAATATCATCACTCATATCATATGACATTCTTCATTAGACTTAGTAATGTTTTTAAATTATATGTTAAGTTAACTCTAGATCTTATGACCAGCTGAAGATGACCTCTGTGAAGGTCGAAACCGGTTCTGTTCAGAAACAAGATATAATAAAGTATTGATTCGGTGGAAGGTACCCATCTTTGTAATTGTGAAAACTTTAGTTATGTATATATAAATATATGTATGTTGACTATTACTCTGGGGGAGAAAAATAAAACAATCAGTAAAGAATGTGAACTATTTAAAAAGGAAAAAATTAATATTGTTAAGTGTTCCTGGGCATCTTAGAAGTTATATTTGTACAACATTTCTGCACATTAACTGCAGATAAGGGAGCTCATATATGAGTTTTTCCATCTCTGGATTCACATGAAGGTGGTTGTAGTTCAAATTCTGCTAGGCTGAATGGCTCAGACAGTTGAGGCGCTGGCCTTCTGACCCCGACTTAGCAGGTTCGATTTTAGCTCAGTCCAGTGGTATTTGAAGGTGCTCAAAATACAGCAGCCTCATGTCGGTGTTTGATTATATTTAATTTGTTCCATCATTATGGTGAAATGTTTGACCAAACTTCATATTTAGGGTCTATCCTTCCATGAGCAGGTCTGAAGGTACTTTTGATTTCAAAATTACTCACTGTGCTGAGGGTTTACTAGATTTTTAAAAGAATGTTTATAATGTTTTGTCATATACGGTACTATTGTTTTTCTGTAAAATCTATGCTCTCTCTGTTAAGCATCCACTTATTTTAAACAATTATTGTCTCGTAGTTTTTTTATTTACTCTTGAAATAACAGAGCAAATTTATGTTTTTTTATCGGCCTTAGGTTATGTCATTAGTGATTTGGATCCTCACAGCATGTCACTGAGTCTGTTGGATGATAAAATTACTGTCTACTTGCAACTTATCTTAAAGATCAGTGCACCAGTCATACTCGTGCACAATCTAAGCCATGTTAACTTGTGTGTAAGTTGTGCGATGGAACCAATCTTCACATTAAAGCCTACCATAAACATCTGATAGAGGCAACTGTTTTGACTGGATGTGGCCAAGGTGGTGGTACTTTTCCTGAGGATACCATGAGTACTCATTTCAATTCAAGTGCTTGCAATTTTCCCATCAACTTGTGCTTTGCAATCCATCTTCATCATCTTCTTCTTCCTCATTACTTGAGGTCAGCACTGTCTGTGGATTAAGCCCAGTTTTATAGCCTGATACATTTCCTGACACCAACCCTATCTGGAGGGATGTAGTTACTATTATGTGTTTCTATGGTGGTTGGTAGCATAGTGTGATGTGTTGTGTGTAAATGAAGATTGGTATTAAGATGAACACAAATGCCCAGTCCCTGAGTGAGAGTAATTAACCAGATGTAGCTATAATCCTCAGCCCAGTTGGTAATCAGACCTGGGGCCATCTGAACCAAAGGCCACTACACGGATCATTAGGTCAAGGATCCATACAACTTGTGCTTTTGTCGGGCTGATTGACTCAGACGGTCGATGTGACGGCCTTCTGACCTCAACTTAGCTGGTTCATTCGTGGCTCAATCTGGTGGTATTTGAAGATGCTCATATACGTCAGCCTCGTGTCAGTAGATTTACTGGCACATAAATCAACTCCTGCGGCACAGAATTCTGGCTCCTTGCATCTCTGAAAACTGTCAGAAGTGGTTAGAGGAACATAAAATCAATAACATTATAATTTGTCCTTTGCAATGACCAATAATTTAACCTCAAATTGAGCTGCTTCTCCCGCAGGCAATTCTACATAGTATGTTCCGCATCAGCAGAAGCACGTCTCTCTTTATCCATGCAAAATAAAACAGGTTCTTCAGTGAACCAACTCTTTCTCTTCTTCAACACCCAAATGGGATGCTCGAAATTTGTATTCATTTCTTCTGATTAGTGTGGACAGCTGTCCCATCTCATCAATGATGGATAACACTGCTAGTCTGAGACTGAACTGATCACAAGGGAGCTTTCTTAAATGTGTTGTTCTATGTAAAATTTGTTCAATAACTACCAAAGCTTCTTCCAACCAACCAAAATGATATGTTGTTTGATAAGGCAATACGATACAAGCACAGGAGCTACAGAATTAAGATAATGTGTGTACTGGCTTGCTTTCAGGAAATTATGGGTTTGAATCCCAACCTCAACAATGCTGAAGATGATTTTATATGGCTTCCCATTTTTACATCAGGCTGAACCTTAATTAAGGCCATACCGGGCGTGTTGGCCATGTGGTTAGGGGCGCACAGCTGTGAACTTGCATCCGGGAGATAGTGGGTTCAAGCCCCACTGTTGGCAGCCTTGAAGATGGTTTTCCATGGTTTCCTATTTTCACTCCAGGCAAATGTTGGGGCTGTATCTCAATTAAGGCCACGGCTGCTTCCGTCCCACTCCTAGGCCTTTCCTGTCCCATCGTCTCCATAAGACCTCTTTGTGTCAGTGTGGCGTAAAGCTAATTGTAAAAGAAAAAGCCATAGTCACTACTTTTCTAGTCCTGGATCCAACACTTTTCTTTCCAACTGCTAACAAAGACCTGTATGTGTTAATGTAATGTTAAATCACTAGGAAGAAGAGTTTGTGGTTTGAACATGGACCTTACTGTACTAATTTCTCTAAGCATTTGCATAAATGGACTGAAGGACATAATAGTGTGGGGCTAAAAGACTGATAGCATTTGAGCATAGAAATTGAGAATGCTGTGAGACCTAACCTGGAGCTCTATTATTTATTTTACCTCTTTTGTCCTACATTGTTCAGATCTGACAGTTCTTGTTTGTCAAACGGTAACATACAAGCCCAGACAATGAAGTTGTGGAATTAAAAAATGATCTGTCTGGGAGAGAGATGGTAGGAAAGAACAGAGAATGAGGATGTGTACCTACATGTATTTGGAGATTATTATTATTATTATTATTATTATTATTATTATTATTATTATTATTATTATTATTATTACTACTACTACTACTACTACTAACACACCTGTATCATTTCATAAGTATGGCCATTGTGTTATATCATGTGATAATGTTAGGACGTGGGAAATCCACAATATGTATTCGAAGGTCGCGGAAATGTGCATCTCCTTGCTACCATCAAATGGGGTCGGGGTACACGAGCTAACGGCAGAATTGGCAATGGAAAGATACACACGTAGAATGCAGTGTTGTAGTCTTTTATTGTGAACAAACTGAACAGAAACGTGCCTTGCAAATGGCTAACATCCTTCAAAATATATTCCCAGGACATCAGCACTGATTGCCAGTGATGGGTGGAAAGTGGTGTGAGATGCAACAATGTTTGCCACCTGTTGGCGATATGCCATTACAATGGCAGAGATGGTGTGGGTTACTGTAGCATAGTGTCCACATTCTGGAAAGTCAGGGAAAGTCAGTGAAAACAATTTTGGTCAGGGAAAGTCAGGGAAATAGACAAAAAAATCTGGAAAGTCAGGGAAATCTTTTCCAATGATGGATTTGAGGGGATATTTTTATGCTCTAGTCTGCTGTAACCCAGGCTATTGTAGCATTTCTTTTTCAGGTATTTTTTCACAAGAAGAGTTTAACAATTCTGCCAGTTTTTGTTGTGCCCTTGTGTCATTTCTTTCAACCATTTTAATGTTATTCTCTTTTTTTTTTTTTTTTTTCCAGTTCTAGGATGCTTTCTTGAAAATCATGGCAATGGCTAACAAACGGTGTACATTTAATAAACTTTGCCTAGACAGTAAAGTGTTTCCCGAAATGAGTGGTTGGTTGGACATATTGGTAAATGATGCAACTTCAGCATATTGTAAAGTGTGTTGTAAATCATTCAAACCTAGTAATATGGGTAAACAAGCAGTCACTTCTCATGCTAAAGGACCTACTCATATAAAATACATGAAAGCTAAGCCTTCCCAGTCAGCAATTTCTTTCTTTGCAAAGAATACTTCTACTCCACCTCCACTTGAAGATACGCAGCCAAGAATTAGCACTAAATCCACAGCTACAAAGGAATTAGCAGTGCCAGGAACAAGTCAAAGGAGTTTAAAGACTTTCAATGTGAATTGAGGTCATGTTACATCGGCTGCAGCCTTGTGGGCTCTCCAGGTTGTCACTAGAAAGATGTTTCTCAACTCTTGTAATGAAACCACTGCAGCATTTAAAACAATGTTCCCAGACAGTAAAATTGCTCAAAACTATACTATGGGCATTACTAAGGCTTCCTATGTTATAAATTATGGATTAGCCTAGCCCCATATTTTAAAGAAAGTTTGCAAAATATCTTAAGGCAGTGCTCTGAATACATTGTTTGTTTTGATGAATCGTTTTCACAAATTTGTTCAAAGAGGTCAAATGGACTTGTGTGTAAGGTTTTGGGATGTAAATCTTCAAAAAGTTGCAACAAGGTATTGGAACAGTGTATTTTTAGGCAGGTTAAGTGCAGATCACTTAAGAAATGAGTTTATACATGGAATCTCCTTACCTTTAGGAAATATTTTGCAAGTCTCAATGGATAGGCTGAATGTTAACTTATGTTTTATTAAAAAACTTGAAAATCATCTGCAAGTGCTAAACCCCAAGGACAAATCTCTTCTTGATATAGGCATTTGCATTTTGCGTACATTGAATGGAGCCATGAGAACTGGAATCTCTAAAATTGACTGGGACCTTTTTCATTTCTTTCAGGTCTCTGTACATTTTTTTTTTTTAAAGATAGCCCTGTTTGACATGCTAAAATGAAATGGTAGTCTTTTTGATGAGTGCAAACGTTTCTTCTTTCATTCCTGTCTTTTCTGACTGATCTTCAAATTTGAAAACTGCTTTGCATAAAGACATAGACCAATTGGAATTTGTTATATTCATCTACATTACAAACACAAGTTAATTGCTTTTGATCTCAAGAGTGCTTTAAATCCACATAAAATAGTATTGGATTGCTGTGGTAAAATAACTTTATTTTCATATTTGAATTTCTCTATTAATAAGTTAATTGTATTTTGTTCATTGGAAATAAGATAAAGGTACATGTTACCTTTAAAATATGTGTTTATATGTAAAGTGCCATCAATGTAATTGTTTTTCCATAAATAATTGAAAATAGGAAGTTGAGATGAAATTAGACCAGTTATGGGGATGGTGGAGGCTGGAATTTCCTTTCTTGTTCCTTGTAAAACATGCTGTTTGGCAAGTTAACTTGTCATTCAGTTTTCATGAGTCAGGGAAATTTTTCTTTGTAGGTCAGGGAAAATCGGGGAAACTTGAGAGAACATTTCTGTGGTCACTATGTCAAAGGTGCATGGACCAGGTTCTAGGGAATAGGGAAGGTGTTCTCTAGGACTCCCCCCACCATTGTTATACAAGGTCCCTGAGGGGAGCCGGATTGTGGACTGTAGCATTATCATGGAGGAGTATGGCATTGTACAGACGGATGGTCCTGCAGAAATATGAGGTAGTACTGGGCAATGATGATGTGACCCTTACAAACAGGACGATACTCAAGAACGCCTTGGCTATCATACACCAATGAGCATGACTCACACCCATCATGGTACAAGGTCCCCAAGGGGAACTGCATTGTTGATTATAGCGTTATCATGGAGGAGTATGGCATTGTCCACCAGACAGATGACCCTGCAGAAATATGCAACAGTTATGGACATTGAGAAAGAGGACATTTCAAATACAAAATGAGGTGGATTCTTATTGACTGAGTACTTATATAGTACTGTTGTGGTTTACAACATTGTGCTATCAATATATTGGTAACTGATTAGAATAGGATATGACACTTTGTCATAAAGTACAATGGACGCACAATAATTTTGGTCATAGTGTTTGTGGTTGCTCTGTTAACAAACCCTTGTATTTCAGTTTATTATAATAAGGCATACTTGGTAACAGGCCACATAATATAGACATTATCAATAAATGTTATATAGAAATGAAAAGAAAAATTTTTGATTACAACAGACCTTGGTATGTCAGTTACGTGCCTCAGAAAGATTTCCAAAATTGACTGTTGGAGAACTTGTAGTATCTTGGAGTTGACTTGGACCACTAACAGAAATACTAAGAGCAACAGCTACATTACTGATACGTTGCAAGTCCAGTAGGCTTAATCGTTTACAAATTTAGCTTATTCATTCCCACTATGTGGTAGTTCTGTCCGTCATTGGAGAAAAATGCACTGTACCTTATCCAAACCTGGATATTTGCGAAATAGTCACCGTCTCCAGCTAAAACAGGAGACTTTGATCAAATATCCTGAGCTAGAGTTTACTCACTTTAAGGTGGCTAGTACCTTTCTATCACTCCTTCCCCCCCCTCCCCCGCCGGGCTGAGTGGCTCAGACGGTTGAGGCGCTGGCCTTCTGACCCCATTGTGGCAGGTTCGATCCTGGCTCAGTCCAGTGGTATTTGAAGGTGCTCAAATACGTCAGCCTCGTATCGGTAGATTTACTGGCCCGTAAAAGAACTCCTGCGGGACTAAATTCCGGCACCTCGGCGTCTCCGAAAACCGTAAAAGAGTAGTTAGTGGGATGTAAAGCAAATAGCATTATTATTATATCCTCCCCCCCTCCTCCAGCTAGTGTCATGTAATCTATCATCAAAGTACTGAAGACCTTACAGGACCTACTGGTTCAATACGACTATGCCATTGGCTCTATTGGAGGTACACAATAGAAATGTTCAACAGGCAGTTACTGATCAATAACTACAATCCTGTGCAAATTTATTAAATCACAATTTGAAAAAGAATTGAAGAATAAATGAAATGTTTTTCCTGTGATTAGCAGCTGTGTTTTTCACTTTGCTTATTCTTAAATCTTGAAAATTTCTGCAAATTTCTGCACATTATTTGTGTTTCATTTGTTTGTAATACCTCTATGTGACAATTGTTTGAGTTTATATGTTCATTACTTTTTACATGTACTTGCCTTTGTAGTTTCCTTATGAAGCTCATAATTTTTATCTTCCCAGAAATGCAGTAGAGTTAAGGCATTATTGCTAAATACTTCCAGGACCTAATTGTAGATCTGTACAGAATTCTGTGTCCTTCACACTGTAAATGGATTTATTCAGCAACACTATCAATTTGGCTTCTTTTCACCCAAAAGAAGAAAGAGAACTTCACCATTTGGCTGGTTTCTGCTTGAAAAAATGCAAACTAAACCCCATGCCTAGTTTTGGGGAGTTGGTTCATTATTTATAAGAAAGGGGAGTGAATCCACTCAATGCTAATGCACTTCGTATCTTATGGATGCATGCTCTGATTGAAGTCAGAAGTACTAAGGCAGAGGGTTGAATAATGTACACTGAACAAGGGATGGGTCATCAGTTTCAGCACATTTCAGGCAAATTACAAAACACTCCATGAAGATGATTTGCATTTTTACCACTTAATGCCATGATAAAAATTCAAGGAGTCATTTACAGTACTATGATTTCCTTTTTAAATAAATGCTTAAATCTGTACTGTTCTTGCATCCTATGAAAACTGGATATTTTTCAAGAGGTAGGGAAGACTTAAAGAGTATGGATTTTATCATCACCACTACTACAACTACTAGGTACAGCCACCATCATGATCCATAAACAGACTTTGCCCAAATAGATATTCTACATTAAACTATTGAAAAATGATTTTCTCATATGCTGACTATTCTAGAAGAGTCTGTTAATGTACTCCTGGGGAGTGTGTGGATTCAGACTGAGGTACTGAAGGTGGTCACACTTTCAGATCTCTTACCATAAGTAATGCTTACTTTGAAAAAAAAAAAAAAAAAAAAACTATCTCTAAAAGGAATTTTAATATTATGAACATTTCTTTTTGTTCTAACAAGGTTGGCTGGGTATGCTAATAAATCATCATGCAGATGTCTGACTCGTCGGCTGAATGGTCAGCGTACTGGCCTTCGGTTCAGAGGGTCCTGGGTTCGATTCCTGGCTGGGTTGGGAATTTTAACCTTCATTGGTTATTTCCAGTGGCCCAGGGGCTGGGTGCTTATGCTGTCCCCAACATCCCTTCAACTCACACGCCACACATAACACTATACTCCACCACAATAACACGCAGTTACCTACACATGGCAGATGCCGCCCACCCTCATCGGAGGGTGTGCCTTAAAAGGGCTGCACTGGGCTAGAAATAGCCACACGAAATTAAAATTAAATCATCATACAGATTCACAGTAATGTGGACTGTGTCCGACAGGTCACTCCACTGGTACCTATTCAGCATCAAAAAGCTGAAATATAATTATCTTGTACAGCTATGATGATACTGTGTAGAATCATGTAAAATGCACATTTCCTCTATTACTGTGATTTGGAGGGTAAGAGATACCAGTTCAAGTCCAAAGGTCACATTTTCAGGTTTTTCACCTTAAGTAGTGAGTGCTACCTAAAGCCATTTTTAAGAATGTAATTCTTCTTTCAGGCGGCAAGTTAAGAAATCCAAATCTATGATTCAGCTATTACTGTTTGGTGAAGAAACTAGTGAAGATGATATAAAATCTAAAAATATTCGTCAAACTGGTAAGAACATTCGAACATTGGAATGTGTTTGTATTGAAATAATTGCTCCACCCAATAGAGTTCCAGTCACAAATGAATTTGTCCTCTTCTGCTTCCCTCCTCTTTAATTGAATTCTCTCTGTATGTCATGCGTGGTCTATTGGATAGCATATATTATATTCCAGAGTCCTTATTTCTCATTTAATTTTCATTCGGCATCATATTTTAATTAATATTCTTCACTTTTGCAGAAATTCTTGTGGATCTGCGTGAAGCAATACTACAAGTTGCTCGTCATTTCATGTCGATGGAGCCAAAATTGAGCAAAATTGTTCTTGTACCTGATTATACAATGGAAAGTCATGCTCGAGATCATGATAATTATGTTAATGTTTCTCGAAACCGTAAACGTCGTGCCAAGGCTCTTCTAGGTGAGTATTATTATTATTATTATTATTGATTTAAGCCCACTAAGGAGCGCTGGTGACTAGTTCTTCCTCGATGCTCTTCTTTGTTCCCAATATCTCTTGAGCCCTGCTGATAATTTCTCCTTTCTCTCCTGTGAAAGGGGCTTCCGACTTCTAGGAACTCTAGGTGGTGGGGTCCAAGACTGTACCATAGCACAAAATTAGGAACGATCTTCTATATCAATATCTGAAATCCCAGTCGAATCCAAGTCCTTCTGTACTTCATTAAGCCACAAGCTTCCAGTCTTGTAGCTTTTAACCAAAGAAAAGATCTTCTTGGTAAGCCTGTTGCTGTCCATTCGTTGTAGGTGTCCATAGAACTTAAGCCTCCTACGTCGCATGCTGGTATTGGCTGATTCTAACTGTCGATACAGCTCAGAGTTCGATTTAAGTCTGTAGGTTCTATCTGGGAGCAATCTCGGTCCATGAATTTTCCTGAGGATACGTCTTTCGGCTTTCTCTAGATCATCCATGGTGCCTTTTTTGTTCATCAGGAGGGTCTCTGAGACGTACAAAAACTGTGGTCTGACAACAGTTTTGTAATGACAGATCTTAGCATTTTTCAAAATGCACCTCTTATTATAATGGTTGTGGGATAGTTGGTACGCTGCATTGAGTTTGTTACACCTTTCTAGGTTGGATGTACCGTCTCTACCATTGGGGTGGACCCATTCACCAAGATAGCGGAAGCGATTGACTTTCCCAATCGTTCCATGTATGGTCGTCAAAGGGGGGTTACCGGGATGCCGAGTCTCAAAGTACTTAGTTTTGTCATACGATATGTGTAATCCAGCCTTCACCGCTATCTCGTGCAGGGCTTCAATAGCAATGACAGCATCCTTAGAGTTGTTGGTTAGGATTGCAATGTCATCTGCGAATGCTAGGCACCTGATCTCAATCTTTCGAGTCCCGGCTCCAATGGCAACTGGTTTGATTTCTAGATTCCTCAGTATACATTCCCAGTTCTTGATGACTTTATCAAGCACTAGATTAAACAGAATGTGTGAGAGGCCATCACCCTGCCGTACTCCAGATTTTATCTTGAAAGTCCGAGATAGTTCTCCCCTGAACTTCACCTTAGATGTTGTATCCGTAAGAGTCTGTTGGATGAGGGTGCGTGTGTTGTAATCAACACCTCGTTCTTGCAGTACAGAGAAGAGTGTCTGGCGGTCGATGGAATCATAAGCTTTTTTAAAGTCGACGAAAACCACAGCGATGTTCATACTCCTTACTTGTTTTAGTTGGAGGATGGTTTTTAGGTTGAAGATCTGCTCGGTACAAGACCGTCCCCGCCGAAATCCTCCTTGATATTCACCAATCGTTCGATCACATTGGCTTTCTACATTGTCCAGTAAAATCCTTGACAGCACTTTGTATGCTACTGACAACAGAGATATCCCTCGGTAGTTGTTGACATCACTGTGGTCACCTTTTTTATGTAAAGGGTGTATGATAGCTGATTTCCAGTCATCAGGGATCCTGCCAGTCTCCCAGCAATCGATCAAGATCTGGTGTATGGCCTCTGTGATCTTATTTCCACCTGCTTTTAGAGCTTCCGCAATGATGCCATCTTCCCCGGGTGCTTTGCAGTTCTTAAGATGTCCGATGGCATTAGCAACTTGCTGCATTATTGGTGGGTTAGATGGGAGGTGTATCTCTGGAGGATCTTCAACAGGTAATCTTTCCGTGGGCTCTTCGCAATTGAGCAGCTGCTCAAAGTAGTTTGCCAAAAGTTCCACGTTCTGGCTGTTGCAGGTGACCAACTCCCCGTCTGTATTCTTAAAGTGAAGACATTGTGGTTTATAACCTGAAAGTTCCTCTTTGAAGGCCCGATAAAAGTTTCTGGTGTTGTACATTTTGAATTCTTCATCTAACTTCTCCAGTCTTGACCGATCGTAAGATCTTTTCACACGTCTGATGGTCTTACTCGACAGTTTCCGCATCATTCTGAAATTCTCCCAATCTTCCTTTCGTTTAGTCAAGTACCACTTCGTCCACGCTGCGGCACGCTCATCAACTGCAAGATCGCATTCAGTATTCCACCATCTATGTCGTCTCTTCCTTCGAGGTTGTCCGAGGTTATTGGTCATTTCGCATATGGTGGACTTCAGTTGGTTCCAGTCTTTCATATCTTTTTGCAAGATGTCGGTTGCAAAACGTTCTTTATTCTCCGACAGGAATTGGGGATCAATCCTTGGTGGAACTGTGGTAGAAGGTATATTTCGTTTTGGCAGTAATCTGGTCTTTATTTGTGTGAAGAAATGGTCAGAATCAACATTCCATCCTTTACGAACTCTGACATTCATGATCCCTTTCCTGCATTTTACACTGATTGCAACATGATCGATTTGAAATGATCCTATAGCTGCGTTCGGTGATTGCCAGGTGGTCTGTTATTTTGGCTTTCTGGGGAAAACTGTGGACATGATCTTCAACTGATGTAATCTACACAGTTCAATTAAGCGCTTGCCGTTGGTGTTTGTTCGTATATGTGCTGTGTAAGGCCCCAGTATATCTTGGTACTGTCGTTCTTTTCCCAGTTGAGCGTTGAAGTCACCTACGAGTATTTTGACATGGTGACCGGGGATCTTACCGATCTCGTCTTCTAGCATCTGCCAGAAACTTTCGACCTTTTCAGGGTTCTTCTTATTGTCATCATTAACTGGAGCATGTGCATTTACAATAGAGTATCCTTTGTTGCCACATCTTAGAGATAACACAGAGATGCGTTCGCTAGCTGATGTAAATCCGATGACAGAATCCATTATATCACGTTGTACTAAAAAAGCTGTACCAAAAACGCTGGAGCCATGTGTGTTCTTAGATGCTGGTTTCCCCTTGATTACTCTATAACCTTCTGACTCAAAAGCCACATCATCAGTAAATCGGGTTTCTTGGACTGCTGTTATTGCAATTTTGCGTTTATGCAGGATGTCCATCAATTGCTTGAGTTTTACGATCTTACAGAGGGTTTGAATATTGATGGTTCCAAAGTGTGTGACAGTTTTGGGTCTCAATAGGTTGGTGGTATTGGGGAACTCCGACTTTGCCCGCACGATGAGGTCAGACTCCCCAGAATCCGAAGGCCTGAGTGCGCCACCATTGGTGACGGGAGATTGGATACTCCCTGGGGTAGTGACATCTGCGTCGTTGTTTATCATCGTATGCGAACTAGTAAAGAAATTTACTAGGGGTGATGACTAAACGCCTTCAGGGTTGGCCACTCCGAATCTTATTCAGGAGCGTTGATTACAATGGGGTCGCCACTCCCAAAGGCATTTTAGAGCTACTGCCAGCAATTATTTAGGCCACCCCTTACATGGGGAACAGATGTTCTAGGTGAGTAGTATTGTATGTTGCAAAGTAATTGCAGTTACAATCATTTCTGTGTGATTATTAGGGTATAAGATTATGGGGAGTTTCCCCTGTTTCAGTTGTTCAGTAAACTGGTAAAGTTGATGGGCTTTCCATAGAATATCTGGTTCATGAAATGAACTTGTAATCATGTCCTAGTTCATGACCAAGTGAGTGAGTAAGAAATCATAACTTTTGATAACAGGTTCTGAGGAAGAGGGGTAGGACATACACTATGTGATCAAAAGTATCCGGACACCCCAAAAACATATGTTTTTCATCTTAAGTGCATTGTGCTGCCACCTTCTGCTTGGTACTCCATATCAGCAACCTTAGTAGTCATTAGATGTCGTGAGAGAGCAGAATGGGGCGCTCCGCGGAACTCACGGACTTCGAACATGGTCAGGTGATTGGGTGTCGCTTGTGTCAGAAGTCTGTACGCGAGATTTCCACAGTCCTAAACACCCCTAGGTCCACTGTTTCTGATATGATAGTGAAGTGGAGACGTGAAGGGACGCGTACAGCACGAAAGCGTACAGGCCAACCTCGTCTCTTGACTGACAGAGACCGCCGACAGTTGAAGAGGGTCGTCAAGTGTAATAGGCAGGCATCTATCCAGACCATCACACAGAAATTCCATACTGCATCAGGATCCACTCCAAGTACTATGACAGTTCGGCGGCAGTTGAGAAAACTTTGATTTCATTGTCGAACGGCTGCCCATAAGCCACACATCAAACAGGTCAATGCCAAACGACGCCTCGCTTGCTGTAAAGAGTGTAAACATTGGACGATTGAACAGTGGAAAAACGTTGTGTGGAGTGACGAATCACGGTACACAACGTGGCGATCCGATGGCAGGGTGTGGGTATGGTGAATGCCTGGTGAACGTCATCTGCCAGCTTGTGTAGTGCCAACAGTAAAGTAAAATTTGGAGGCGGTGGTGTTATGGTGTGGTCATGCTTTTCATGGAGGGGGCTTGCCCCCCTTGTTGTTTTGTGTGGCACTATCACAGCACAGGCCTACATTGATGTTTTAAGCACCTTCTTGCTTCCCACTGTTGAAGAGCACTTCGAAGATGGCGATTACATCTTTCAGCACGATCGAGCACCTGTTCATAATGCATGGCCTGTGGTGGAGTGATTACACGACAATGACATCTCTCTAATGGACTGGCCTGCACAGAGTCCTGACCTGAATCCTACAGAACACCTTTGGGATGTTTGGAATGCCGACTTCGTGCCAGGCCTCACCGACCGACATCGCTACCTCTCTTCAGTGCAGCACTCCGTGAAGAATGGCCTGCCATTCCCCAAGCAGCCTTCCAGCACCTGATTGAATGTATGCCTGCGAGAGTGGAAGCTGTCATCAAGGCTAAGGGTGGGCCAACACCATACTGAATTCCAGTATTACCGATGGAGGGTGTCACGAACTTGTACATCGTGTTCAGCCAGGTGTCCGGATACTTTTGATCACATAGTGTATTTTAGTCTTGGTTATTCTTATGCTCAAGTGACTAGATTGTTAAACACACTGGTTAGTATCTGAATCTTTCAACACACAATGCACTCGTCTATATATATAAAATGAAATGAAATGAAATGAAATGAAATGAAATGAAATGAAATGAAATGAAATGGCATATGGCTTTTAGTGCCAGGATGTGTCCAAGGACTTCGGCTCGTCAGGTGCAGGTCTTTTGATTTGTCGCCTGTAGGCGACCTGTATGTTGTGATGAGAATGAAATGATGATGAAGACGACACATACACCCAGCCCCCGTGCCAGGGGAATGAACCAATTAAGGTTAAAATTCCCGACCCTTCCGGTAATCGAACCTGGGACCCCTGTGACCAAAGGCCAGGACACTAAGCATTTAGGCATGGGGCCGGGCATTTATAAAATAACATGCTCTGACTGACTGACTGACTGACTGACTGACTGACTCATCAAGTAGCGAATGTTTTTAAGATTAACTTAAATATTATATTTAAGTGGTCTGCCTATTCAATACATATATAATTTATTACATCTAGTACATGTTTCTTCCCCTAAGTGATATCATCAGCTAGAATAAACTACAATAATATATCAGAATACAAAAATGACATTGTTAAATTGGAAAGACACATTAAATACACTTTTGTATGCCAGGACATTTAAAATAAAATATTGGCAAATTTTGTTAAAGTTGCAAGTCAATCTATAAAACTGGTTGAATTGTTCATTAAACTCTTGATGATAAAGTTCGTGGGAACTAACAGTTGTATTTCTAAAATCTTAAAATGATCATTCTTGTGAATAAAAACTCTTCATTTAAAATATTTCTTGATAAAAGATCCATAAAGATCTTTGATAGACATTCCGTAATTTTGTATTTAAGATTGAACGCTTCAGGATTTTGGAATGGAAATTCTAAGTTCCCATTGAGGGAATTAGATATTTTTTCTGCCAATAGAGCAGGATTTTAGGTCAACACAGGGCCAAAGCAGTAAATTTATTTGTAGAACTGACTGATATTCTGTCTGAAATTTTAAAAAAAAGTGTAAGTAAAGAGAGATGGAAGATGAAATAATATAATATGATTTAAACTGTGCTACTTCCTTGTTATTGGCCCCAATGTGCGGAAAAGGACTCACTTCTGCTGGGGTAAGTGTCTATCTGATTCAAAGCAAGTACCGGTAGTTGCTACGTTGAGCGGGGAATGTGGGGGGGAAGTGGGTGGGCGTGTTCTGGGTGGAGAAACGACCTGAGTGTCACTGAGCATGTGACACGTTAAAGTTTGACATTTCTTTCTGACTTTCGCTCTAATCAGTTCTTTGTACAAGATGTTATACTTCTCAGAAAGATTGTTTATATTACCCGTTGGATTGTTCCTTTGGTTCAGATAAATGTAAATTTCCGTATATATGTTCAGTAAATAGCCTTTATTTATAGTTTTCAAGATTTTAAGGTTCTTTTCTACGTTTGTAAACATGTCATTGGACTCTGTCATGTGATCACTCATGGCCAAGTATCTGTTGTATTTCTTGGCCCAGGCTGCTTCTTCTTCTTCTTCTTCTTCTTCTTCTTCTTCTTCTTCTTCTTCTTCTTCTTCTTCTTCGTCGTCGTCTTCTTCTTCTTCTTCTTCTTCTTCTTCTTCTTCTTCTTCTCCTCCTTCTTCTTCTTCCTTTATTTATGGGGTCTTGTTTGGGCTCTTTATCAGTTATTTTGCAAGCCTGCATCCTGGAGCATTTTTGCAGTTTTCCATTTGTTTCTTTTGTACCATTTACCTATATAAAGTCAGGCTTGTCTGTAAGAGATCCCACATACTTGTTCTGGGCCACAAAACGTGTTTCTGACCCTTTTCTTGCCAGTTTATCTGCTTTTTCATTACCTTCTATGCCTGCATGCTCAGGTACCCATATTATTTTAACAACATTGTACTCTGAGAGCTTCAGGAGAAGTGTATGACCATACCAAACAATTTTGGATGTAATCCGGACAGCTTCAAGTGCCTTAATGGCTGCTTGGCTATCTGTAAATATGAAAATTTTCTTATCTCTGTAGTTCATTTTCAGGTTTTCCTCAAGGCTTGTAATGATGGCTGTCACTTCAGCTTGGAAAACTGTAGTGTATGTGCCTAGACTCATTTGGATTGATCTCTCTGGTCTTTCCCTGTTGATCCCTCCTCCTGTTCTCATCTCAGTCCTTGAGCCATCTGTCCACCACACCAGTTTCCCTTCTGTTAATGTCCCAGTCTCCTTTTTTTTTATTTTTTTTATTTTTATTTTTTTATCTGGGTCTCAAATGGTTTCTCAAAGATATACTTTAGAGTCATATGATCAGCTGGCATGTGTAAAACATCCTGTGTTATTACTCTGTTAATTTTACAGTGTCCAGGATTGGGCCTTTGAGCCTTCCAGCATCCACTTTGCTCCAATCTATATGAGCTCATTCTAGCCTGTCCCTCTATAAAGTTATTTGATGAAGGGAGGTCTAGTAGGGTATTCGAGGCTTCTGTCAGCGTAGTTCCCATTGCCCCAGTTTGTTTCTGAAAAATTCATTTAAGGGGGAGGATTAAAGGAAGCAAAACAGGAATCTCCTGTAGAAGTAAAGAAACAGAGATAATTTGTTTGTGGAAAATACACTTAAGGGGAACTGAAAAAGGGGGTGAATTTTTAAACTGAGCTTATCTACATTATATCTCAAAAACATGTTACAGACGTAAAAATTGGTATTTGGAGTCTCCTTTGAAAATAAAGGAACGTGTATTTTGGGGGAAATTCAACTGTGGGGGGTGGGGTGGAAAAGGAGTTGAATCCTTTTTTATGAGGATAGGCCTACAGATATCTCAAAAACTGAAGATGTTACCATCGTGGTAATTGGTATTTGGAAGCTCCTTCATAAATAAACATGCATTTTTTCTTTTCGGAAAATTAACTTGAGGGGAGAGTAAAAGGAAGTGAATAAATTGAATTTTTTTTATGGGGATACTTATATCTCAAAAACTGAAGGTTACAGATGTGAAAATTGGTATTTGGAATCTCCTTTAAAAATAAAGAAACATGCATTTTTGGGGAAAATCAACTTAACAGGGGGGGGATGCTTATCTCAAAAACTGAAGATGTTACAAACGTGAAAATTTATTTTTCAAATCCCCTTTAAAAATAAAGAAACACGTATTTTTTGTTTTATTTTTGGAAAATTGACTTACAGGAGAGAAAGTGAAAATAAGAAGTAGTTGAATTCTGTTTATGTGGATACTTCTATATCAAAAACTGAGGATGTTATAGACCTGAAAGTTGGTATTTTGAATCTCCTTTAAAAATAAAGAAACACATGTTTTATTTGGGTTTTTTTTTTTCGGCAAGTCCACTTAAGGGGAAAGAGGGGTGGAAAAAGTGAAGAAGTTGAATTCCTTTTATGAGAATAATTATATCACAAATTCTGAAGATGTTGCAGACATGAAAACTGGTATTTGGAATCTCCTTTAAAGATAAAGAAACACTTTTTTTTTCCAGAAGATTCTCGTAAGAGGCTGAAAAGAATTGAAAAAGCAGGTGAATTTTTAAAATGAGTACCGGTATATCTACAAAAAAAAAGCAAAGCAAAGCAAAGTCATCTCCATACAGGCCATGAAGGCCCTTGGAGGTGTGGAAGGTAAAGGCTTCCACCATTCATAACCTTGATGGAATCTTATGAGACTGATGTGGTGATAGGAGTGGAATCGTGGTTGAAAGAAGGGGTGGGTAATAGAGAAGTATTTCCAGAAGGGTACACAGTCTATCGTAGAGACCGAGGAGATAAAAAGGGAGGGGGGGTGTTTATTCTGGTGAAGGAAACTTACTGTTCACATGAATGGTTTACCGATGAAAGGGATGAAATATTAGGGATGAAATTAGTTTGTGATAATATGAAGGAGGTGGGAATTATAGGAACATACAGGCCTGGAAGAGAGGAAAGAGACGTGGAAATCTTTGAAAAAATAATAGATTATACTCGTAAAAACAATAATAATGATATGGTAATAATTGGGGGAGATCTAAATTTGCCTGAAGTTGAATGGAAAGGAGCTGCAAGTGAAGCCCATGAACAGAAACTGGCATATAAGTTAATTTGGGAGGGAGAATTTACACAAGTAGTACAAGAACCGACTTGTCTCAATAACTTACTAGATGTATTCTTGGTTAAACCATGGGAAATTGTTGATAAAACTTAGGTAATTGAAGGAATAGGAGACCATAAGGCTGTAATAATGGATGTAGGACTCGTACCAAAAAGGCTTAATAAGAGGGTTACACAAGACAAGAAATTGTACAGAAAAACTAAAGTTGATGAATTTGGGACTTACCTTAAATCACAATTCAGTTGTTGGATAAGTGAAGGGAGTAACGTGGATACACTTTGGGCTAAAATTAAAGGAATTATTTGGGAAGGAGAGAAGAGATTTGTACCTGTTAAGAAGGGTAAAATGACCTCAGACCCTGTTTATTATACAAGGGAAATAAGAAAATTAAAAAGAAAATGTAGAATAGTAAACAGGAAAATCAAAGAGGGTAGAAAGAGTAGAGAAACTAGAAAACAGCTAATGAGGGAACTGAATAGAGTGAAAAAGGAAGCAAAAGAGAATTATATGAATGGCATACTTCAAGAGGGTAATGACCACAATGGGAAATGGAAAAAGCTGTATTCATATATCAGGAATCAAAAAGGAAAAGGAATCCAAATTTCTACAATGGTGGGAGAAGGGGGTGAACACTATTTAACAGATACTGAGAAAGCAAACCTATTTAGTAGGGAATTTAGAGATTTTTTTTGCTATTTGCTTTACGTCGCACCGACACAGATATGTCTTACGGTGACGATGGGATAGGAAAGGGCTAGGAATTGGAAGGAAGCAGCCGTGGCCTTAATTAAGGTACAGCCCCGGCATTTGCCTGGTGTGAAAATGGGAAACCACGGAAAACCATCTTCAGGGCTGCCGACAGTGGGGCTCGAACCCACTATCTCCCGATTACTGGATACTGGCCGCACTTAAGCGACTGCAGCTATCGAGCTCGGTAATTTAGAGATTCAGTAGATGATTGTCAAGAGTTGGAAACCGAAACAGAAGATAGAGAGGGAGAGAGACAGAGGGAAACAAGAAGCTTCTCATTCACAAACGAAGATATTTTCAGAGAAATCCAACTGCTTCAGCAAGGAAAAGCAGCAGGAAGTGATCAAATTACTGGGGAGGTATTAAAGACAATGGGGTGGTACATAGTGCCTTATTTAAAATTTCTCTTTGACTATGTCATAAATAATAGTGTAATACCAAAGGAATAGAAGGAATCTATAATAATACCAATTTATAAAGGAAAGGGTGATAAAAGGAAACCAGAGAACTACAGACCAATCAGCCTGACCAGTATAGTTTGTAAAATACTGGAGAGTTTATTATCGAAGTATATCAGAGGGATATGATGATAAAAATTGGTTCATGAGGAGCCAGTATGGATTTAGAAAGAAATTTTCTTGTGAGGCACAACTGGTGGGATTTCAGCAGGACATATCAGATCAGTTGGATTCAGGAGGTCAGTTAGATTGCATAGCCATAGATCTTTCCAAAGCCTGTGATAGAGTGGAACATGGAATATTATTAAAGAAATTGGAGGGAATAGGATTGGACGTAAGGGTTACACGTTGGATAAAAGCATTTCTAAATTCAAGGGTTCAGAAAGTCAAAGTAGGAAATAATGTATCTCAGGAAGAGAAAGTTTGGAAGGGAATTGCATAGGGTAGTATAATCGGTCCGTTACTTTTCTTAATATACGCAAATGATTTAGGGAACAATATAACATCAAAAATAAGATTGTATGCAGATGACATAATTGTTTATAAAGAAATAAACAACATTGAGGATTGTTCAGAATTGCAAAGTTGACCTTGAAAGTATCCAACAATGGGTTGAAGAAATTAATATGAAGGTTAATGGAGGCAAATCAACTGTTACAACTTTTACAAACAGGAGCTTTAAAACTGAATTTGAATATACTTTGGATGAGGTAGTTATCCCAAAAGATGGCAAGTGCAAATACTTAGGTGTGAGATTTGAAAGTAATTTGCACTGGAAGGATCATATTGATGACATTGTTGGGAAAGCATACAGATCATTACATGTTATAATGAGGCTACTTAAAGGATGCAACAAAGAATTAAAAGAAAAAAGTTACTTGAGTATGGTTCGTCCATTATTGGAATATGCAAACAGTGTTTGGGATCCTCACCAAGAATACCTAATAAAAGAAATAGATAGTGTGCAGAGGAAAGCAGCAAGATTTGTAACAGGGGATTTCAGGAGAAAAAGTAGTGTATCAGAAATGTTAAAGGAACTTGGGTGGGAAACTTTAAGTAAGAGAAGGGAGAAAACTAGACTTACAGGATTATATAGAGCCTATACAGGAGAAGAAGCATGGGGAGATATCCGTGAGAGGCTTCAGTTGGAAAATAATTATATCGGCAGGACTGACCACAAATATAAAATTAGAAGGAATTTTAGCAGAAACGATTGGGGTAAATTTTCATTCATTGGGAAGGGTGTGAAGGAGTGGAACAGTTTACCAGGGGTAGTGTTTGATCCTTTTCCAACATCTGTACAGATATTCAAGAAGAGAATAAACAGCAACAGAGAAAATAAATGAAGTGTTAGAGGGCATTCGACCAGTGCAGGTTATTGTAAATAAAAAAATGTGTGTGAATAAATTAATTCCATCCCCTGGTCTAAGGAGTTTGGACAGCCAAAGTAGGGGACTGCCTGTAGGGGTGAAGTACAGTGGGGACTTCGAGGGCCCTGGGACCGCTACGGTAGCTGTGAAGGCCCTTCAGGAACTCTGAAAAGTGGTGGCAAAAGGGGCTCTGGTTAAGACGCAGCAGGTCGTTATGCTACTTAGGATCCAGAACGGTAAAAAAAAAAAAAAGAGGGTAAATAAATAAATGCTATGTAAATATTAATCTTATACCAGTTGTATAGTATCATTTGAAGTAATTCCACATACTGTATATCAGTTGACTATATTTGTAAGTAGTACAGGAGATATTATAAGTAGAATTTTGTAAACAATATAAATTTATTAAGGATGAGCTGTGTGTTTAATAGAAAACATTGTTAGCGCGTAAATTGTATAATATTGTATTATAGGAAAAATTTTCTTCTCTTGTTGATTTAATATTTAGTGCTTGACAATAATGTATTTTAGTGTACCATTTGCCACCAAGGTAGACACCTCATTTGCAAATAAAGAGATTTTGATTTGATTTTGAACCTCGGCACATGATACGGTAGAGTGGTTAGCTCTACGTCCGGTCGCCTTTGCCCCCAGGAATTAACCTGGTACTCATTTTTGTTGTAGGCTGAGTGAACCTCAGGGCCATGTGCACCTCCGGAAGTGGAAATCTTGTTTCTTAAATTTTGCGACTTCCTGACGGGGATTCGAACCCACATCCTTCCAGGCGAACTGAGCACGCCTTTACTGCCTCGGCCAGGCAGCCCCTGGTATATCTACAGCATATGTCAAAAACTTAACATGTTACAGGCAAGGAACTTGGTATTTGGAAAGTTCTTTAAAAATACAGGAACATGTATTTTTTTTCTTTCAGAAAAGGCACATAACGCAGGTGAAAGGAAGTGAAAAAAGAGCTGAATTACATTTTATAAGGATACTTGTATCTCAAAAACTGAAGATGTCACAGATGTAAAAATTGGTATTTTGAATCTCCCATAAAAATAAAGAAATATGTATTTGTTTGTTTTTGGAAAATCCACTTAGGTGGGGGTGGGGGAAAGACTGATGAAGGGGTTGATTTCTTTTTATGGGAATACTTATATCTCAAGAATTGAAGATGTTATGGGTGTGGGAATAGGCATTTGGAATCTCCTTTAAAAATAAACAAACATGTTGTGCTTGTTGTTTATTTTTTTATTTATTTTTGTTGCTTTTTAACTTGAGAGAAGGTCTGTTTGTCACATGTACAGTTCTACGTTCATGGTCATCTTAGCCCCAAAATGCAATACCACAAATGTGGTTTACAAGGAGTTTCTGGGGTAAATGAAACTCAATTTTTTGGAAAGTTTTATACTTTAGGTATTTTCTGATAATGTCTTAGTAAAGTACCGAGGAACGATTACTTTTATCAAATTACGACAGCAGTAGCTGTAAAAAATAATTTAGAAGACAATTGTAAGATCAAACTTGCCTTAACTACTATCAAATGGTACCCCAGACACCAAAGTTTTATGAGCCGATGACCAAGCAAGAAGCCCTTGATTTTAGAAAAGAACAGGAAGGCCCAACTTACGTTTTCTAAGAAATATTGTGCCTGTACGTACAAGAAAGGGAGTAAAATACTGTGGAGCAATGAGACTAAATTCAATATGTTCACCTCAGATGGAAATTCCAGTTAACACATGGAATGATGTACAGTACTCAAAACCGACAGTAAAACATGGTGGTCATGTAATGGATTGGGGCTGCTTTTCTAGAACAGGTGTTGGTTCACTGGTAAAAATTTAAGGCAATATGGATCACTTTTCATGTGGCAGGATCATTGAACAACATGTGGTACAGTATGCTGTACAAAACATGCCTCATGGGTGGTTTTATCAGCATGACAGTAATTGTAAACACACCACCAAGTATGTCAAAACTTGTCTCAACAAGAAAAGAGTCAGGGTTATTGATTGGCCAAGTTAAAGCCCTGACCTAAACTCAATTGAACATCTGTGGGAGGAACTTAAAAAGGTGTGTTAAATACAATACATACACAAACAGGGAAGCATATTTCGAAGCTTTAACTACTATGCTCCAAAATTCCTGTCTCATGCCTTGAGAAATTGGTGGACTCGATGCCAACGCGATGTGCAGCAGTTGTACAAGCAAATGGCTTCCCGACTAAACATTAGATGATACCAAGTATATATGAACTTCTGGAATGGTTTTTCTGCTGAGTTATATGTGTCATATTATTAATGGTTTCCATGTATTACTATAGTAGATATGGTCAAATTATTTGTTTTGTATGAGGCTAAGTCAAATATAAACGAGCCTTTGGTTGTAACTATTTTATTTATCAAAATTATGTACATTTTACATCCTATCTATGTACTTTTGCCATCAGATATACAATTTCTTTATCCCATTTTCAAAGAATGTAGCTGGGCATGTGTGAAGCCAATTGTGCATGGACTGTTTCACCTCCTCTTTGGTTATGAAGCGCTGTCCACCAAGAGCACCTTTCAGCAGCCCAAACACGTGGAAGTCACACGGTGACAAGTCTGGACTGTAGGATGGTTGTGGCAGGACAGTCCAGTGCATTTGTGCGAATATTTTCTGGGTTAGTCTTGCGGTGTGGGATTTGGCGTTGTCATGAAGGAGCAGTAATGATCTCATGGAATGCCGCACCTTTCTGAACTGTAGTCAGTGCGAACCTGGTGAAGAAGGTTGCCATAATAAGTTGCAGTAATGGTCCAACGTTCCTCGAGGAAATCAACCAGCAGTACAGGGTTATTACAAATGATTTGCGTGATTCCAAAGCTCTTCAATAACTTTATTATTTGATGTATTGTCACAAGGCATTCCACACACATAGAAAAACTCGAAGTTATTTTTGACATTTACAAATGTTATGATATGTGCCCCTTTTGTGATTCTGCAGACATCAAGCCTATAATCAAGTTCGTCCCACAGTCGACGCAGCATGTTCCTATCAATGGATTCGAAAGCACGGTTGATGCGAGCTCGCAGTTCTGGCAGGTTGGTTGAGAGAGAAGGTGTAAACACTGAATATTTCACGTAACCCCACACCATGGGGTTAAGTCAGGAGAGCATGGAGGCCATGACATGAATTGCTGATCATCAGCTCCACCACGACCGATCCATCGGTTTGGCAATCTCCTGTTTAAGAATTGACGAACATCACCATGGAAGTGAGGTGGAGCACCATCCTGTTGGAAGATGACGTCCGCCCTGTTCTCCAGTTTCAGCATGAGCCAATTTTCCAGCATATCCAGATACACATGTACTGTAACGGATTTTTCACAGAAGAAAAAGGGGCCGTGCACTTGAAACCATGACCCTGCACAAAACACATTAACGTTCGGTGAATTTTGAATTTGCTGCACGATAGCATGAGGATTCTCTAGCCTCCAGATTCGCACATTGTGTTTGTTCACATCACCATTAACAAAAATTGTTGCTTCATCACTGAAGACAAGTTTCGTTCTAAACTCATCCTCTTCCATACACTGTTGCAACCGCACCAAAAATTCAAGGTGTTTGACTTTGTCATTGGGAGTTAGGGCTTGCAGCAGTTGTCAGCGGTAAGGCTTCTGCTCTAGTCGTTTCTATAAGATTTTCCAAACGGTCAGCTGTGGTATGTTCAGTAATCTGATTGCTCTCTCCTTCGACTTCTGTGGGCTATTACATGTGATAACTTTATAGAACAAAACCTAAAACTAAAAACTAAAATTAACAACAATAATGTCATAGTAACAAAGGTTGATAAGGGCAATATAACAATTTTAATGAATAAACAAGACATCATCAAAAAACAGAAGATTTTTTTCTCCGATAAAACCTACACATTAATCAGTAAAGATCCCATAGTAAAAATACAACGCAATTTAAAAACACTCCTTAAAAATTCAATATTCCTACTAAATGAACAAGACTATCAAAAAATGATCACTATGAATCCGAAATTACCTACAGCAAGATCATTACCTAAAATACACAAGAAGATACCCCTATCAGACCAGTAATCAATAGCAGAGACAGTCCCACTTATAAAACTTCTCAGTTCCTCCACAAGTTCTTAAAAAACATTTTAAATTTCACAATACAAATCCCATCAAAAATTCTTTCGAACTTTGTGAAACTTTAAACAAATTCAATTTACAACCAAATCACATTTTATGTTCCTTTGATATCACAAATATGTACTCAACAGAACTATCACCATAATAAAAAACCACCTATCCAAACACAGTGCATTAAGCAGAATTGAAATAGACGAATTCATAAAGTTACTAAGTTCTGTTTTACACAATAATTACTTTACTTTCAACAACAAAATATATAAACAAGAAGGCTTAGCTATGGGAGATCCAATTTCTGGCATTTTATCAGACATCTACATGGACAATCTAGAATACAACAAAATAGTAAAAAATATTATGTCGACGACACGTTAGCAATTATCGATAAACAACTTAACAATTGTGATAACATCCTAACGTTTCTAAATAATTTGGACGATAATATAAAGTTCACAAAGGAAAACAAAAACAACAATTCAATCAATTTTCTAGACATCAAAATCACGCGAGTTGTAGACAAATTCGATTTCCAAATTTACCGCAAGCCTTCATTTACTCCAGTAACTATAAAAAATGAATCTTTGCACCTAAATTCTCATAAACAAGTGACTTATTAAAGTTTAGTATACAGGGCATTAAAAATCCCTCTTTTACCGAATAATCTAAAAAAATGAATTAGATTTCATAAAAGAAATAGCCAGATTCAACAGGTCCAGTCCAGATATGATCAACAAAATCATTAATAAAGTTAGACTAAAATTAACCACAAAACTTTCTCCAATAAAACCCAACATAAAATTTGCGAAATTCACATTTACCAACCCAAAAATCCACCAAATTACCAATCCTTTAAAAAAACTAAAAATCGCTTATACAACACAGAATACAAATCGAAATTTATTTTTTAATCATAACTCAGTCAATTCAACTAATAATAAATATTCAAGCTCATGTATGTATAGGCTCAGATGCTCAGTATGTAATTTTTCTTATGTTGGCCAAACTGGCCGCTGTTTCTCAACTAGATATGCAGAACATTATAATGCCCAAAAAACATAAGTAGTTCTCTGCAATGAGTAACCACATGAAGGAAACGGTCACAAATTTATGACAATAGATCAGGATTTACAAATCTTAAAAAGAATTGGAAAAGTTAAGCTCATGACGGAATATGAAAACTTATACATCTTCCTAGATCCGCAATTTAACGAATACAAAATTTTAAATGATGTAATAGATAACAAAAGTCCTCTTTATGAACAGATCCCAATTCTATTACAGAAACCATTCCTTCTAAATAGTAATTTTTATAAAATATTTAGCACCAAATCAGTAAACACTCCCACCAATCTAACACACACACACACCACCCCCTCCCCTTCTCCCGCTGCCGGCAACTCCTTCTCACGCGCAGCGAATGGGCCCTTAGCCATGCCTTCTCAAGCTCAACCCCCTCCAGCAAGACTTCACAAATACAACACGCGAAGTAAGAGCTCGGCGACTGCCAGTTGCTCTAAAGCCCTTAGCATAAGTTAACATCTCAGCAGTCGAAGGGGTAAGTGTCAACACTTTTCATTTAACTTCCATTATTCAGCCCCTTAATTCTAATTATGGTCCTTCATCAAATTTTCAAAATAACTCTTTAATTACAGAATTTCATCACACACTTGGCTACCCACCGATTGACAACAACATTCCCTTTCAACTAGTATGCTCACCTCAACACATCCAACCACAATGAGCCATTCCTATCACAAACTCTTCCCACAAACACTACATCAAAGAAGATGGCCTAATGACATCTACACAAACTTCAATATAGCCTACGGCACCATCATTTCAACTAATATTATCTCAAAAAGAACCACGCCATATGAAAATTCTTCAAAATTTATATACATATAAATGAAAATCAATACTTATTAACTTCAAGAACCAACGACCATTACCAATGCTCAACTTTCCTCAAGTTTTTAACAACATGCCATTTGACAATTAAATGGAATGTGCTTTCTGATTTTTATCTTTATTGCAATATCTTTTAAAATCAAGAACCTATGTCATAATCCTCAAATAATTGTCATGTTTTTAGACTCAAATATTAACACAAATATTGTTAAGTAATAGTATAGTACATTTTATATTGTAATAGTTGTTTAACGATCTCTAATCCATTTTACAAGACATAGTTTTTAACAGTATTCATAAGTCATTTCCAGTCAGGTACCTGATCTATGCTTAAGGTAAAAAAAAAAATTAAAAAATTATGGCTGATGATGCCTACTATTGATAGGCAAAACATGTACCATCCAATGTATTAATTTTATGTCAACAATTTTGACAAGGACAAAGTCATAATTTTTAAGATTGTATTGTATTGAATAGGTGGGTGAACAATAAAAACACACTAGTGTTATTTAATAATTCTGTGGGCTACGCATGAAACTTGCCCGCACGCGATCAACTGTCTCTTCAGTCACTGCCGACTGACCCGTTGATTTCCCCTTCCAGAGGCATCCTGAAGCTTTAAGCTGCACATACCATCACCAAATGGAGTTAGCAGTTGGTAGATCTTTGTGGTACTTTGTCCTGAAGTGTCGCTGCACTGTTATGACAGACTGATGTGAGTGCATTTCAAGCACAACAAAAGCTTTCTCGGCGCCTCTCGCCATCTTGTCTCACTGTGCACTGCTCACTGCTGCTACGCTCTCGTGCCAGAAATCTGAAGTGAGACTTCAGCAGACCAAAACTTTTTGAGTTTTTCTACATGACTGTTGAGTTTTGTGACCATATGTCAATGCATGGAGCTACAATGAATTTATGAAATTGCTTTGATCATTTGTAATAACCCTTTACATATGGTCGGTATTGCACATACATTCTTTATAGATTGCGATGCCTCTCAGCATTTAGTCTGTGATCCTCTGTGAATTAACTAAATGCCTCCATAATCCTCCTTTTCAAATTAGCTCTGTGGCCTTCTGTAGTTCCACACCTCTTATCATTAAAATTTAGTCTAATATTGTTGCCTTGGTCACCTAATTCTCTTACCCTCCCTGGCCAAGCCCATTATTCTCCTAGGTAACTTATCTTCCTTCATTTGCATTACAATTCTCAATCATCAAAGCTGGTTTATATGTGC
The DNA here is from genome assembly GCF_040414725.1 of Anabrus simplex. Lineage (NCBI taxonomy): Eukaryota > Metazoa > Arthropoda > Insecta > Orthoptera > Tettigoniidae > Anabrus > Anabrus simplex. The sequence continues at coordinate 425,138,457 of NC_090266.1, read as the reverse complement.
AGCTTCCCACGTCGAGTTTATTCCTAACTTGGCCTTTATCCCCACATTCTGAGTACCCTCCTGACATTGTACCCTCCTGATTTTACCAACCTTCATTCTCACTACTTTCATGTCTGTTACTTCTAACTTATGAATAACATACTACGTTCACTCAAAAAATTGTGCTGCTTTCCTTTATATCTTTGCCATTTCACATATCAAGTAATCCTGGTCTGGGTTCCAGACAACAAAGTTGGTCTAAAAGCATGTAAAGACAGTTTTATCCAAGAACGCACTTCTTTCTTGCAGAATACCGTTGATTGCAACAGTGACCTCACTGCCTTATCTTACTTACTAGCTTCACTTACTATACTACCATCGTGGGAGAATACACATCCTAAGTACTGGAAACGATCCACCTATCCCAGCATCATATTCCCTACCTGGCATATAATCCTCTTAGGTTTCTTCCCTACTGACATCACTTTTAGTCTTGGAAATGCTAATTTTCATGTCATACTTGGCTGCACATTTTTCAAACTCCAAAATCTTAGACTGCAGATTTTCAACACAGTCTGCTATGAACACCAAGTCATCAGCATAGACCAGACTGCTTATTTCCACTTAACTGAATCCCTCCCTGCCATTTTATACTCCTCACCAAATGATCCATGTATACTCTGAACAACAGAGGTGAAAGATTACAGCCTTGTCTAACCCCTGTAACTACTTTGAACCAAGAACTCTTTTTACCATCAGTTGTCACTGCAGTCTGATTCCCAAATACCAGCACCGAGGGAAAATAATTTGAAGTGATTAACAGAGTCCTATTTCAATTTGGCACTCCAAGAATTCCACAAAACAACCTTAGAAAATTTGTCAGTAAATTACAGTTCATTGTTAATATCAGTGAATTCTATGGAATGATAGCTGGACTGGGGTCCGATCCCGGCGAAGTCCAGTGGTATTTGGAGGTGCTCAAATGTGTCAGCACCATGCCGATAGATTAACAAAAATACTTAAGAGAACTCCTGACTGACAAAATTCAAGCACCTCGGCTTCTCTGAAAATCGCAAGAGAAGTTAGAGGGATAGGAATGACAGAAGGAATAAACTAGTAGAATGAGTCAGAATTTGTTAGCTATGAGCTATGTTGGTATAATAACAGAAATAGAAGAAATAGGAGGTTTTAGGGGGACTTTTGCATGAAATATTGGAAGACACTTGGGTTTGGGATTGTATATCAAGAAAATCATGTGGACATGTTAGTGAACACTTGATCAAACTAGAAGATGCAAAAATAGAGGAGGATTGACTGCAATATTTTACCTATCAGTGATGAATTTCTGCATGAAGTGAAGTGAAGCGAAGCTGAAAAGGGCCCAAGGTAGTACTGTCTTATGTTCAAATCTGGATCCGTCCTGGACTTGAGAATGAACTGGCCTGCATTCTAGTAGTCTCTCCATGTAGAAGACACTGAGGCTTTTGACTTGAAACAGTGAACCAAACCAGACCAGACCAAACCAAACCAAACCAAACCGAACCGAACCAAACCGAACCGAACCGTGCAAACGGCTTCCTTCATAACAAATTGTCACCCTTTATCATCATTTCCTCACAAAACCAGCTGTGGGATTTTCAGACTCTCTTCCTCTTCCTAAGATGTATGATGTTTAATCAATCAATCAATCAATTAATCAATCAATCAATCAATCATCATTGGTCTGCATTTAGAATTGTCACCCAAGTGGTATATTTTCAATCATATGTTTACCTGGTCATCTATTAAATGATTTCAAAGAACTTGGAAATTTATTGAACATTTCCCTTCATAAATTATTCCATTCCTTAATTCCTGTTCCTATAAATGAATATTTGCCCAAATTTATCCTCTTGAATTTCAATTTTATCTTCATATTATGATCTTTCCTGCCTTTTAAAGCTCCACTCAAGCTTATTCATCTACTAATGTCATTCCACGTCACCTCTCCACTCCTCTCTTTACTCCCAAGTCTTCCCAGCCCAAAATTTGGAACGTTTTCATAACACTGCTCTTTTGTCAGAAATCACCCAGTACAAATCATGCTGCTTTCCTTTGGATCTTTTCCATTTCACATGTCAAGTAATCCTCATGTGGATGCCATTCTCTAATTGGGCTCTTACCAGAGACTTATATGTTCTCTCCTTTACATCCTTACTACAACCCCTAATTACCCTCATAACCATGTGAAGAGATCTATAACCTTTATTTATAACCTCATTAATGTGATGCCTCAAGTTACGATCACATTTAAAATATCAATATTAACAGATGTTATATTTTATGGAACTAGTGATGCTCCTTTAAGGCAACTTCCAGGGTTGAATGGCTCCTTGAACAAGTCTGCATTAGCTAGGATTCACTTGCTATTAATAATTTAAATAATATATGTGTGCTTTTGTATAGTGTTTTTAACAGATTACATTGTATTGGACAGATTTTGAACGCCACGATGATGACGAACTTGGTTTCCGCAAGAATGACATCATTACTATTATAAGCCAGAAAGATGAGCATTGCTGGGTTGGTGAGCTGAATGGACTTCGAGGTATGTTACAGACACCTCCTTATATGTTCCTACAGTTGAATATAATTGTAAATATTTCCATTTTTTACTCACATTCACTTGAACAATGAAAAGTATTAGACTATCCTCAAGCTGGACACTGGTATTGTTAATCTATAGACCTGGGAAGACTATGTTCAGAAAATTTCAAATACTTTCCAACTACAACTCTCCATGTACTGAATTGTGGATAATGACTTGACTTGATGGACCTTTTATATGCCATAGTAAAGTAAACTCGTGTCCTTGTTCCGAGGTGGTGCAGCTCTTTTCAGGCACACCCCCATTGGAGGCGAGCTGCATGTACCATTTCAACCACATACCAGCCCTCCTGCCATACTTACATTTCTGGCAGTACCGGGAATCAAACCCGGGCCCCCGAGGACGACATCTAATAACACTAACCGTTACGCTACAGAGGCGGACTTTATATGCCATGTAGTAACAGTATATGGCACTATAAGTAAGGAGTTCTCATATTGCCAAAGCCTTCATTCTTCTTATTTCCAGCTATAGTAGATGTGTCTTACAAAGTTTGCTTAAAAGTTAAATAGCCTTTTACTTTTCCATAAGTATAAAGATTCCTTTTCATATAATGTTTTATGTCATTTGAAGTGAAGTTGTTAATGAATTATTACTTTTATTCCTTATTGCATGATTTCATATATGGATAAGGAATATTTTTATATTTGAATTGTAACATTCCACATGTTTAGTAGTTATTTCCTAGATGGCCTCTAGACCATTTAGTATGTTCAAATTCATCTTAGGTTAATTGTAATCAAATCTCAAGAAAATAGTATCTTTAAATTTGTATCTTACTTCTTATTTAGATATGCTGTGTAGGACTGACGTGAGCTGATAATACAGATTTTTTATGAACATTCAGAACTAGAATTACAACATGAAAAATAAATCATTATCATTTATTAATGCCCCTTTCCATAGGTTTAACATATACACTGTCTGACAAAAAAAGTTACGCACACAGAAGGAGTGGTTGAAAGTGAATGAAACTACATATGCTGAAAGACCGTGTGCCTTTATTGAACTGATTACAATATGGGGCGAAAGAGACAAGGTCGTTGGCAGTTGTAGGTGGAATGTTGGTGCCGGGTCAGTAGGGTGTCGCACCCCTTCTGGCTGCAATGCATGCCTTTATGCGGTTCTGAATGGTGTCAAACAGCCTTTGGATCCTCTCTTGCAAGTTCATCCACAGTTGTTGCAGCTGTACCTCCAGATTCTGCAGGTTGGTACTGGGACAGAGTCCCCTTCCAATTTCATCCCACACATGTTCAATGATGGAGACGTCTGGGATCTTGTTGGCCACAGGAGGACCTCAGCATGCTCTAGGCAGTCCATAGACACACGTGCTGTGTGTGGACGTGCATTATCTTGTTGGAACACTGTCCCAGGGGGCTGTGCCATAAGGGGTTGGACGTGCAAACGCTTAACTGTCCGACTCACAACAGTTGACTGGTAACAACTTATCAACAACAGGACGGGGCAATCACGAATGCACTCTGGTGGGCGTTCTGTGCATTACAGATCCTTATAAATGTATTCATTTACTCACACATCAATGGTATGCATGTATACCAAAATGGGATAATATTGGACCACTCCTTCTGGATGCTTAACTTTTTTGTCAGGCAGTGTATGTTCTTCCAAAGATTTCAGTTCACAAACCATGAATGACCACAAGGATCCTGAATTTTTACATTTTAGGCGATGATAACCAAAAATATTCAAATTATTGGACAGAAAGTAAACGCTAAATGATCTATCATTTACGAGTAGTGTAAGTGATGATTTAAAATTTAAAATGCCCACTATAATTTTTTCCAAAGTTGTGTGCTGAATTCCAAGCATTTTCAAGATTTCCCACGTATGCTTAGGTACACTGCCTTTGCTTCCAAATAGCAGACCCATCACGGACCAATTTTCTGGGCAAATGTTATGTCTCCCACACAGATTTAAGGTGTATGGTTCATAAATGATCTTCTTTTCCTGGTCAACTTCCTTGCCCTGGGATAAGTCTCTTTCAAACTGGATGGTTGTATCAAGAATAACAGCTGTTTGAGTTTGCTGGTGGATGGCAACAATATCTGTTCTTCTGTTGGACCCCATGGAAGAGATACAGTGTACTTCTTCATAAACTCTCCACTTCAAATATCTCAGTGCAGAGGCTAAGGTTGCTCTCACTTTTTGATGACGGGTGTTCCTTAGCACTTCTCCTTTGTGGTAGTGTCCTAACATATGACCAAGAGTTTCTTTCTCTTCACAGTTTGGATGACGGCAGTGGATTATGCCAGGACATCTGTCAGGAACTGCTCGAACCGCCGAGATGTTGCACGACATTTTGAACACGTTTGCCCATTCGCAGTCTGATGCTCTTTTCTGGTTACTTATCCAGAAGTTCGCTCTAGGGTGATGAGCATAAACTTAAATGCCTTTTCTTCTTAAAGAGCATAGTGTCCAAGTGCGGAAGCTTTGTTCTTTTGAATATCCTAACTTGATGATGATGATGATGATGATGATGATGTTTGTTGTTTAAAGGAGCCTAACATCTAGGTCATGGGCCCATGAAATGTAATGAAATGTTGTATGGCTTTTAGTGCCGGGATATCCCAGGACGGGTTCGGCTCACCAGGTGCAGGTCATTCTATTTGACGCCCGTAGACGACCTGCGCGCCAGAGATGAGGATGAAATGATGATGAAGACAACACATACACCCATTCCCCGTGCCATTGGAATTAACCAATTAAGGTTAAAATCCCCGACCCGGCCGGGAATCGAACCCGGGACCCTCTGAACCGAAGGCCAGGACTCTGACCGTTCAGCCAATGAGTCGGATATGGGCCCATTATTCTAACTTTCTGCATTAATAATCATATTTGGACAGTAATATCAGTGTTAGAAGCTAAAATGATTGTATTTATATAAAGTTCAAAACAGTAAATCATCGTATTAATAATTTACAGTACAGTCGCGCTTAATGCAGATACAAAACAAAAAAGGAATCTATTGTAGATGAAAAACTTGCTGAAAAGGTTGTGCACATCATTTTAAAATGCATATCACTGTTACATAGCCTGCTGTCATTTCCTGATGGATGCAGTACTTTTGCATTAATCTCTTGGCACAGGCCAGAGCAAAGTATAGCTTTCACCAAAGTTGTCTCATCCATAGCTGTGACAGTTTTTTTTTTTTGCTATGGGCTTTACGTCGCACCGACACAGAAAGGTCTTATGGCGACGATGGGATAGGAAAGGCCTAGGAGTTGGAAGGAAGCGGCTGTGGCCTTAATTAAGGTACAGCCCCAGCATTTGCCTGGTGTGAAAATGGGAAACCACGGAAAACCATTTTCAGGGCTGCCGATAGTGGGATTCGAACCTACTATCTCCCGGATGCAAGCTCACAGCCGCGCGCAGCTGTGACAGTATGGAAGCTGCTGGAGTATGGGTAGTGCTGAGTAATGACATTCGGAGCGCGACCAGTGCGTCTGAGTGTTATGAAAGGTGTTGCTCATAGGTCAGTCCTGCTACAATAGCACCGTCTGGCACAGTCAGGAAAGCAATGGCAAACTACCTCACTCCTCATCTTGCCTAGTAAGCCTCATTTTGGTGCTGCCATTGGTTTTTGGTTTTTTCCTATAGCTGCATAGCCTTTGGTGGTGCTAGGTGGTGCTATTTGATAATCCAAATATCCTCTGGGCCGATGACCTAACAGACAGACAGACGTCTCTCTTATATCGTGCAGGCAGTTTATTGGGTGTTTTGATACTGAATTGTATCTTGTTGAAAGTAAGAAGAACTAGGCAAGTTGGCCATGCAGTTAGGGGCATGTAGCTGCAAGCTTACATCCAGAAGATAGTGGGTTTGAACCCCACTGTTGGCAGCCCTGGAGATGGTTTTGCGTGGTTACCCATTTTCACACCAGGCAAATCCTGGGGCTGTACTTTAATTAAGGCCACAGCTGCTTCCTTCTCACTCCTAGTCCTTCCCTAGCCATAAGGCCTATCTGTGTCGGTGCGACGTAAAGGAAATTGTAAAGTAAGAAGGAAAATTTACATAGGAAGATGATTTTCCTTTGTGTCATTCTGTATCATTAAGTTCTCACTAATAAGGCATGAAGTCCATCAACTGATATTTGATTGTACAAAGAATTTAGATATTTGTTCCGGGTGAATCAGCTGCCTTTATTCTTTAACATATGCAACATGCTATGATTTGAATGTCTGTTAGTCGTATCTTATGCAATATTTTACAGCAATGTTGTGTACATATAGTCTAATGTAGGCTTTACCATACAATGTGAAAACCAAACAAGAGGAAGTAAGTTAGGGCCATCTTAAAAGCACTGTAGCTTTTTATGTAGAGCATTGTTCACTTCTCTAATCATATTCATGCAATGTTACTGTACTGTACAAACTGTTTCCACCCAAATAGCTGTTGCTGAAGAACTGCATATCTGATTGGCCCATGCAGCCATTTCTCTTTGAAAAAAAAAAAAAAATAGCAGTATCACAGAAGAAGTGATAGGTTGCAACCAATTTCAGACGTGTACTATTCACTACTATTGGACAGTCTCATCTCATCACAATTGATAGCAAAGGTTTTTTTTTAAGTTATGGTGTAAACTATGGAAATTAAATGGTATACAGCAGACACGATATTATGTCATGTAATTACTACCGTTAGAGTGTCCAGTAAAGGCTTAAAACAGGTCCATAATGTTGTGACACATAAGCAGTTTTTTGAAGTGAGAACTTTCGGTCTCCTAGTGAATACAGAGTAAGAATACATAAACCTGCATGCTTTAAATAGCTGTTTAAAATTATGCACCATATATATACCTGGCTTCTCAGAGCAGGGAGGGTTCGAATCCTCCTTTACTCATGACTTTTAAATTTTTATTTTGTACTTGAGTAGGCATTGTTTATGAAGATTTGACATTCCTGAAGTGTCAGATATACTTATAACAAAGTTATAATAAATAAAGTAGACATAATAAATATCACAACCTAAACACTGACTTCAAAAAAGCACAATGTGTATACCACTGTCAGGATTATACTGGATGTATTCATTCAAGTAAAACGTGCATACTCCACTCATTGAGAATGGTTACCATTATCAGGCTTTAAGAGGAGCATGATTATGATTCAACACACTGTAGTTGTTGCAGCAAGGCAAATTTGTCTGTACCGGGCGAGTTGGCCGTGCGCGTAGAGGCGCGCGGCTGTGAGCTTGCATCCGGGAGATAGTAGGTTCGAATCCCGCTATCGGCAGCCCTGAAGATGGTTTTCCGTGGTTTCCCATTTTCACACCAGGCAAATGCTGGGGCTGTACCTTAATTAAGGCCACGGCCGCTTCCTTCCAACTCCTAGGCCTTTCCTATCCCATCGTCGCCATAAGACCTATCTGTGTCGGTGCGACGTAAAGCCCCTAGCAAAAAAAAAAAAAAAATTTGTCTGTACATTTTTAACATTGCACTTACATATCAAATCTTTTCAGTGATGCAAGTATGGGACAGAGCTTGGGTAGTGCCTGTAAATTTCAGTCTTAGTTCTTCTACAGGCAAGCACTGTATGTAAGTTGATAAGTATGTAAACATGATAATACTGTATTATGTAACGCATGAGAAGCAGGAGAAGCAGGCAGCTTATACCAAGAACGATTTCCTGGACACAGACTACCACCTCCAGATACCTTTTGAAGGGTTTGAAGCGAGCTGCAGGAAACAATGTCCTTTAGGGATTTGTTCGGGATGTACCAGTGATGTCTGGTGGTAATGAAGAAGCTGTATGTAATACAGCTGAGATCAACCCACACACTAATGATAGCGCATGATCCGAACATCACCCAGGCGTCTGTACTGCGCACATTGTATTGCAATCAATTGTGCATTCCAAATGAGATATGTGATCGTAATTATTATTGTCTTAATTATGGTAAGTTATGTAGGATTGGAGTAAATGTATAAAAATATTCTACTAGTATCAGGTTTGCACCTTTGATCACACGACTCAACATTGGCCGATTAACACTCTTGGCCACGGAGAAGTTGCTTGTAGTTGCCCTTGTACTGTAACATTTCAGTGTCAATGCAGTTCCTGATTAAGGTGGAATGTTCATTTTATGATTCTATATGTTCATTCATTATTATATCCTTATTACTGTTATTATCAGCAACCAATACACATTTTGAGCCATATACATACACAGGAACTTATAACCGGATGACAGGGGAGATGCTTTTTATATTAGATTATAAACTGTGGGTTGCATAAATCCGAAGGCAGTTGATTCACCTGGTATACAGAAATGGCAAAATGCTGATACTAATGGCCAAGAAAGATTGTAGTATTTCATTAATTGACATTCTGAGCTCTCTCTCAGATAGCCACAGAATTCTAACTTCTCAAGAGCAGCAAAATATAGCAAATGTATATAAAACAAAGCTGTTATAATCTCTTCTTCCTTTTATCATATATTAGTACCATACCAGTATTCATGTTTATTAAAACATTTTACATTATTTTTTAGGTTGGTTTCCAGCCAAATTTGTTGAACTACTTGATGAACGCAGCAAACAGTATTCATGTGCAGGAGATGACAGTGTGTCCGAAGTTGTGACAGATTTAGTAAGAGGAACGTTATGTCCTGCCATTAAACAGGTGTTAGAACATGGGATGAAGAGACCAAACTTTCTAGGTTTGTGAAGCTAAATATTGTGTTTATAGTTATATTGATGTAATTTATTTTGTGTTCTTCCACTTGTTCACCTGCTGTCAGTTATCTATGATCATTGGATTAGCCACCCTAGATGGAGTCGAGGACCAGATGCCACAGAGTTTTTCAGCTGAAAAAACCCTGCACTCTGCCACTGGATTCTAAACCCAAGCTACCAGAAAGAATGTACTTTTACTCAAGTTATTGCTATCATTATGGCCAGGCTAGAGTAACTCAGATGGCAGCTTCAATCTCATCTCAGCCTGGTTGTATTTGAAGGTGTTCGTATACGCTAACCTTATGCTGGTACACCAGAGCATAAAAAAACTCTTGTGGGACATATATTCAGCACCTTGTCATCTCCAAAAACTATAAAAGTAAATTAGTATGATGTAAACCCATTAAAAAACATTGTTATGCTATCATGTGCTCAACAGGAGTGTGTTTTGTAAAATTGATTCTCCTGGGTTTCTTCTTGATGTGTTTTTGCACTATTATTTATTTTTTTGCAGTTTTCTATTGTGAACATATTTTATCCTTTTTTTATTATCATGAACCCATAGTTATGACCCTCCTTTGAAATTATTGTACTTTTGTTTAAAATAATTTTTGCTACTATAATTTTTGATCTGATGCTTTGTGTATTATCACTGTATTAATTGAGGAACTGCCAGAAAATATATCACAACTATAATTAACCATCCATTTGAGCCTATAAATAATATGGTATTTATACTACTTTTGAGTATGCATGACAGAAAAGCAAATGAGATAATTAAAGTACAGTAGAAGTCCGTTATAGCGAGAATTCATAACAGCGAAAATTTGACTTGCTATAACGGATTGTCGTTATATCCGATTTTTGTATGAAAGTCGGAAAACCTTTCATGCACTTTAAAATCGGTATGAAACGGCAATCAGTTTGTTTAACACTTGCGTTTCCGCAGATGATATCCACACTGCGGTTTACTTGTTTGTTATTTTTCGTAATCCGATACTATGGGAAAGTGTATGTTTAATTTCATTCTGAAGAAAATATAGTACCGTATTTCTCCGAATTCAAGATGAACCCCACTTTTTCCTTCAAAAAATTTAAAACAGGCTCAAAAAGAAGTTTGTAAAATCATATGAATGCCTACGCATTTTTAGACGCCGAACATTGACTTTCGTCACGCCGGTTTTTTTTTTTTTTTTTTTTTTTTTTTTTTTTTTTTTTTTTTTGCGGCTGCACAATTATTCTTAATTTCCGCGGGTTTAAGGACCATTAACTTAACATTGGCATCATAATACCGCTACACGCACGTCTCGTTTGTCGGGTTCGGCCAAATTCAGCGGCTAGCGATGTATAGGCCTAATCGCGAAAGTTGAAAGTCAACGAACGAGTTTATTGCGCCACGGTATGGCCATTCCGCCCTTGGGCTTTTCGTGCACATACCTCACAATTTAATCTTCGACTTCTTTAAAGCTTCCTTGTTGCGGACCGCTGAATGCATTTTTTTTTCAGTACGCATTTTTTAGCTCTTTGTCTTCACCCTAACGCCAAATATTGGCTTTAGTTAGGCCTATGCCGTATTTTCTTGTGGCTGTACAATTATTCTACATTTCCGAGTGTTTAATAAACATTAACTTAAAATTGGCATAATATCGACTAGAACCCGTTGAAATTTTGCCGGCAATACCTTTTCCACGTATCTTTACAATACGACTATCCATCACGAAAATATTCCTGCTGTCTATAAACCTTAATTTTACTAAGCGTCAAGTAGCCTACAATACAGGTAGACGCGTTATGACTGCCACTGAGTAGCCATGGCTTTTCTAAGAATTCGCATGTTTTGATGCCATTCTGCAGATTTGAGAAACACACAGGCACTGTACAACCGGTTGTCGCGGCTAGCGATGTGTGGTGAAGAGGCGGTCGTTTATTGTCAACGAGTTCTGTGCGCGTGTGAAAAGAAGCAGCGTGGTTACCGCGGTAGTTGCCAGTAGTATCCATTAACTTACTGTTAGGCCGCGAATGCAGCAACCCTTGAGTTTTCGCATGAGATTCTGAGAAAAAAAAAAGTCTTGGATTCGGAGAAATACGGCATCACTCCAGAGATTTCTGTGGCAAACACCTCAGCTTTCTTCTTCAATCAGCGTCACCTAACCTAACCGTATATGTAGCCTCTCATGAAAACATATTTGAAACGCATGTAGAGAAATAACCTCCTCGCGAAAAATTTACATGTAAATAGCCGTAAGTAGACGCGAGAAGATATGAAATATCCTCTGAAATCAGTGATGTACTCTGCCATATCTTACTTAATTTCCGTATATAACATTAAATTAAGATATCGTTTACTTCAGTCTTTATTTTTAACGAGTTAACAACTGCTATCGGCCGCGTTATTTTCGCATTTATTACGAAAACCTGTTATTCTCTTTCATTTCGAATTTTCTTTAGAGAACAGCAGTCGTCGGGTATTACTAATCAACTCCAACATCGCCTTAGAATGTCTTTTTTGCTTTACGTCGCACCGACACAGATAGGTCTTACGGCGACGATGGGACAGGAAAGGACTAGGAGTGGGAACCTTAGAATGTCAACGAGAGAGTTCGCAAATGCACAAAGTGAGAAAACTATACCGTATCGAAGATGATCGATCGCATTTTGTTGCCAACGTTTCAGTTTTCTTATTCAAACAGCGTCACGTATCCTAACTTAACCGTACTATACGTATGATGAAAACACGCTTCAAGCGCCAGTAGAGATATTATACCTTTCTCGCTATAAATTTTCATAATAGCCTTTCAGTAATTTAACCAGACGTGACAAAGTATAAACTAACCTCTGAAATCAATTAAGCACTCTGCCATATCTCGAGGTGTATCCCATTCTTATTTAATTGCAGTATTTAGCCTCAAAATTAAGCGGTCGTTTAGTCAGCCTTAATTTTTAACGAGTTAACAAGTGTTATCGGACACGTTATTTACGCATTTATTACGAAAATATGTTCTCTTGCATTTCGAATTTTCTTTGCGGAACAGCTGTCGATGGATAATATTAATCGACTCCGACATTGCCTTCGAATGTCGACGAGAGAAATCGCTAGTACACATAGCGCGGAAACGATGCCGAAGGAAATCGATCGCATACAATATCATCGCTGGGGTGCATAAATATCGGTAACGGAAAAAATCGCGCGTTTAATCGCTCGTAATAACGGATGCGCCAGTGATAGGGTTCTCGCTGTAACCGAAGGACGATACATAGTTTAACATTGGAATTTTGAAGGGACAGAAAAATGTCGTAGCTATAACGGAGTTCTCGTTATATGCCGTACTCGCTATAGCGGACTTCTACTGTACTTTGTATTCAGTAATCTGGTTGGATAAGAGAGATAGCCTAATCTTGTCCAATAAAATAAATCCAATTCATGGTGATTTAGTATCCAGGCCAGTGTAGAAAGTGGGTCAGAGTGTGAACTGAAGTTGATTGGTAATGTGATGGTAATCTTGTTTGAGGCAAAATTTGTCACTGGTGTTGCTTGTGTGTGTTGTACTGGATACATGAAGTGGTTATGTTCTAATGGTAACGAGCCAATGGCAGATGGGGATTAATACTGTTCAGTTTGTGGGAGAATGTTCTTGAGATTTGGAGGTTACATACTCATAACTATGGAGCACTTCGGAACAACATTGCAGGTATATATATATCGTATGGCTTTACAAGTACATAAAAAAAAATATATCAAATGGAAATGTCCAAATTTGACAACCAGTCCAGAGCACTCGGAGTCACTTGATGTAGAAGCATCAGATCACCGTTAAATGCTCGAAGTGGGCACTCCTTAACGATGTGTTCCATTGTCTGCTCCTCCGCTCCACAGTCGCAGTCAGCAGACGAATGGAAACCCCATTTCTTCAATATGTAGCAACACCTCCCTTGACCCGTCCTAATTCGGTTCAGCTTCGACCAGGTTTGACGCGGCAGTTGGAATCCTTCAACCTTCTTTGTTGGATGTTGAACCAAGTGAGCGTTGTTGGGTGGATGTTCATGCCAACGCTGTCGCCACTCAGAGGTCATGTCGAAAGAACTGATACTTTTAAAATCAGTCCAGGGTGGTTTGCGTGATTTCAGACGAGTTGTTGGTGGGTGTTGTAGGGCATCGTACAAGGGAGAGTTCTTATGAGAAGAGATCTTCTTGAGCAAGTTTACCCTAGCTGCTTTCCTCCTTAGATCTGGCGGGGCAATATTAGCTAAGACAGGTAACCACTGAATGGGAGTAGATCTGACAGTACCAGTGATCACTCTCATGGCTTCATTAAGCTGGACATCAATCTTTGTTGTGTGAATGCTGTTTTGCCATACAGGAGCACAGTATTCACCAGCAGAATACACAAGAGCGAGTGCAGCAGTGCGTAGGGTATTGGCGTCCGCACCCCAGCTACTTCCGGCAATCTTGCGGAGTAGATTCACTCTGGAGCCAAATTTCTTAGATAACATGATGCACTGTTGTTTAAATGTCAAGGACTGATCCAGAGTGATTCCTAGATATTTGGGATTGTAGTTATGCGGTACTTCGGTTCCGTCGAAAGTCACATGTAGCTTCCTATGGGCTTCCTTATTATTTAGATGGAATGCAGTAACCTCAGTTTTATTTGGGTTAGGTTGAAGTCTCCATTTATGGAAGTAGTCATTCAATTTCGTCAGATCACTTGTCAGTACATTCTCACAGTGCATAAGACCTTTACTCTGGAAGACTAATACTAGGTCATCTGCATACTGGATTTTCAATGAGTCAGTGTCTGGCATATCATGAATATACAAGTTAAACAGAATGGGGGCCAGAACTGATCCCTGAGGTAGGCCATTGTTTAGAGTTCTCCATCTGCTAGATTGTCCGTTCAGAAACACCTTAAAGCGTCTGTCAGAGAGCATGTTGTTCACTAGAAATGCCAGCTTTTGACGTGGGATGATTTCAGTAAACTTCGACATCAAGCCATCCCTCCACATAGTGTCATAAGCTGCTGTAAGGTCCACAAAAACTGCAGCTGATCAGAGGACCTCGTTGAAATCCAGCTTCAACTAGAGTTGTCAATGTTAAAACCTGGTCGCAGCAGCTCCAATGTTTCCTAAAGCCACCTTGTTCAACAGGGATGGTTTGATCAATGGCCTCTTGAATACGATTTAGAATAAGCCTTTCTAGTAGCTTATAGGTCATGCTGAGTAGCGATACTGGCCGGTAGTGAGAAGCATCGGTTCCGTCTTTGCCTGGTTTCAGGATGGCAATTATCTTAGCCTGCTTGAAAAGCTTTAGTAATCTTCCAGTTCGTAGAATTTCATTGAAGAATTCAATGAGCCACAATTTTGTTTTAGGTCCTATGGCTTTAAGAAACTCTGGATATACACCATCAAAGCCAACAGCTTTATTTACCTTTAGCATATTCAAGGCTATATCAAGTTCCTCAATGCTGAAGTCACCTGAGTAGTCAGGATGTGGTGTTAGATTGGATCTCTTTATGTACAATTCATTTCTCACGATTCGTGTATGTGCCTTGTCAATTTTAGCTTTCGAATTCTTCATTAGTCTGGATGCAACAGCATTGGCATTCACATGTGGGACTGTGCTTGACAGCCTTGGATCTGTACAAAGTTTTCTTATAAGGTTCCAGGCTTTGCGACTAGAATGTCTAAAGTTAAGTTCTGCCACTGTTTTATGCCATTTTTCTCTTCTGTTCTTATTGAGAGCTCTCAAAAGGTCATCAGCTGTTGTATCATCGTGAGATTCTTGATATTTAACATACAAATCATTGCATTCTTGAGACCATCCGGGGATGTATTCCTTCCGAAACCCACGTGGAATATAGTTTTTGGCATTAACTTTAATAGCACGCATAAATCGTTCATAATTGGATGGAATTGGGGGAATCCACTGAACGGTGTTATCAAGACCTTTCTGAAACAGTTCCCAGTTTGCAAGTTGAAAATTCCATCGAGGTTGTGGGATGGAGGTTACTAGTGGAATTTCTGTACCATAATAAATAATGACTGGCCTATGTTGGCTGTGTGGGAAAGACTTGATGACTTTTCGTTGTGTCATATCGTTATTTCCAGATTTAGATACGATGCACAGATCAGGGGAATAATCCTTTAACCACCTAACAGATCGGAATGTTCCTGGATCTTTAGCATTGTACACAAGCTGAAGATTGTACAGATCCATCCATTCATTTAGAACGTTGCAGGTGTGAAATAACGATAGGAGGGGCATGATAGCCAAGTGGTGATGTCACTAGCTTCTCACCTAGGGGGCATAGCTTGTGTAATGAACAATGGATGTGGAACTTTGAAATAAAGACTCTTGTCCCTGTGGTTTGTATTCTGTGTAAAACTATAAACTTGCTTTTGCAAGGATTTTGCAAGAATTTTGTGGTCATTGAATTCCGTATTTTGAGTCCTTTAGCTACTATTGGCAAAATATGAAGGTCTTTGTAAAAAGCATACAGAGGTCATACTCCATATAGCAGAGATCTCACTATTTTGTAGAGAAAAGTTGTATATGGACATTAGTGGCTGAATGATAAAATAATTGCAGTGATATTGTGTACCCCTATGGGACTCGTTTTTATTCATAAGATGTATGTCTACCACTTAGACCCGTTTCCTGACATGGGGTTGGGGATGAGGTGAGATTAAATTGTATGGCATGTCATATTTTAACAGCCGGTTGCCCTTTTTGTCACTAACCTCAGTTGAGGAGCTAATGAAGGGTCGGTCAATCAATCAATCAATCAATCAATCAATCAATCAGTAACCCCCCCTTTTACAGAAGGTAGTGCACATAATACAAGGTACATATAAAACAAGTAATGATGTAATAATCCAAAAATAACAAACCTGAAGGAACAACGTCAGCCGATGATACACAAGGAAAATCATTTTAAATCTCGACAGCATACACATGGCTACGCAGGGTCACCAACATGACAACTAGAGAAAGGATGTATGGGAAGCAGGCCGGGAAACCCTACAGAGGACGAGATCTTACATGATGTTGTAGGGAAAGAAACGTGAGAGCATTAACCCTTTAGTCTGATTTACTCACAATAAAGAATTTTAACAAGGTATAAAAACACCAATTAAAAGGATAACATTATCAATTCAGAAAAAGGTTAAATCGAACCACGAGGTTCCTATCGGTGGTTCTTCAGAAAATCAAATATCAACACAATATTACAATTACATTTAAGAAGGTGAGCATAACTTCGACAATTAAATTTACAAGGAAAATTTAACAGGGGATATGACATAATTACAACCATCTTACAAGACAAATAGAAAAGAGTTTACAAGAAAGTAACAACGGAAATCTGAATTTAGCGCAGAGGCCTTTAGAGGTGCAGTCCTCTCCTAATACACATCAGCGAGGGACGCATAGCTCAACAGGTGTACACTAAATTGACGTGGCATTACTGGAGGCAACCCGAATGGAAAAATTAAAATTTACATTTACACAAAAGGTTAATAAAAGGAATTGCCTCCAAAACAAAGAATATGCCTAGCTGACGAACTAAGGCATTACAAAACCAAAACGGTGAAAACCAAGGTCTAAGGTAAACTCCGAACAAATGAATTTACATTTTAATTTAACATTTGAGAAAAGAAAATATGTTTACCCCGGGATGACTGGAGCCACTGAGCGGACCACCTTACTAGGTGCATCTGATCGTTAAGACGTACGAAAACCAAAGATGCGGATCAGAGCCCCGCTACTACAGAGTAGCCAAAGGCCGGAAATTGATAAACACTCAAATAGCCAATCAGCCCGAAGTTTCACCAATACAATTTATCGTTATTTTTGCCAATAGGATTACAGCACCATATATGGTAATGTGAGAAACATATTCTAGAGGTTTTGATTGTGAAATCCAGTGATTTCTTGATCGAAGCCTCCACCTGGCAACTACAGGGTGATACAAATATGGGTTACAACATGTACACTACTGGAGATCTCCAAAACCCCAATCAATGTCTCTTTTTCTTTTAACACTCCATTATTAAATAAATATAATTGTCTTTTCTGTGAGTCCTGAAAATTCTTTAAATCCACAAAATTTCACAACATATAAAACACATAAAAATTTACAGAAATTTACAGCAACAAAAAAAAATAATTATTGAATTCTTCAAAAAATGTTTTAGAGTTCCTTAGTTTCCATCCACGTTATTGATTTCTCACCACCGGCGACATCCTCCACCGCCGAATCTCGAGCTCTGCTCGATAATAAATTTTTAAAACACTTTACATTAAATTGATGTTTTAACTGGAGGTCTGAATTTTGTGAAAACACACTGATACCAACACATGTCACCCACATCTTGATGCAACTTTTACTAAGAGCATCTTGGAAGCAGAATTTCCTAAGCTTGATCACAGGTATTGCTGTCCATAGGATCGCTGACATCGGCCGCCTGCCAACACGGTTTCCCTTTTCAGTCCCACCAGGGTCTCCAATGAAGCTTCATTTAGTTCACTTGAATAGTGAACTCACAGTGAACATGTAGTAAGACATGGCGCAGTACTGGGCAACTGCCACCACAAGGAATTCTGCGACACCGCACTCCCAGGTTGGATACAAACAGGTCAGGAATTCATAGTGCCCCTTCCAACAGGCACAACAGGTTCCCTGTCTGGACCAGGTTATCGTGATCACTGGAACAGAGATCAATCCGCAGCAGAAGTAATACAGGAAAAGCCATAGCCTCGGCTATGCAGAAGAGTCCTTTGAGAAACGTATACTGAAGGGTGGTTTTTCTGTTTTTTTGTTTTTTATACGACTATTACTATATAACAGGAACTGTTAATATTCCGTGCGAGGAGGATACCCTTGCCCCAAATATCTTTGGGAACTCCAAGCCCCCTCCAGGGCAAGCATTTGTAAAAATTTACCAAACATAACAGACCAAACAAAATTAGGAAAGTTTACTGGAGTTTACCTCAATACCGGAAATTTTTATAAGGGATCCCTAGTTATGACAATGAAGGAAAATCTTAACCTACGGGACATACTAAATTATACCTAACATGATCTCAAACAACCATTCTTATTACACTAAAATCTTAAATAACCTCTAAACTTGCCAATGTATCCGGTTGGATATGTACCCCACAATTTGCTTACAACTAAGTTTCGTTAAGTAACTAACAGTTTCTAAAGCATCATCTCATAACTAGGGGATCTTGACTTGCAACAAATAGACTCGACTGATCCTTTTCTTTTCAGGATTGCTGACTAACAATGACACAGGGGTTAAAAATTTCAATATTGTGCAGGGACCTCGAAATCTGGGGGCCAACTTACTAATGACATGGTACGCAGCACTACTCATAGTACAAGTCTTTACATAAACCTGGTCACCCACAGACAGATTGTGCAGTCTTCGCCCATGATTATAGTTACGTTGAACTTTAGCGTAATATATTTTCAAATTCTTATGCGCACTGTGTCAAGCAGCATGGATCGTTTCTGGATTTGCAACATCAGGTAGAAGATCGTTAATAGACCACAGATTAGAGAGTGGAGAATTGGGGGTGAACGCTAGCATCGATGAAGCAGGAGTTTGGTAATGACTTTCATGAACGGCAGTGTTGAAAGCAAATGATAACCAATTAAATGATGAATCCCACTTAGAGTGGTCAGAAGAATGGTAGGCAATAAGAGCAGATCTTAAATTTCGATTGACTCTTTCAGCATAATTAGGCCTGGGATAATAAGGGGTGGTAGTCACATGAGAAATAGATAGGAATTACGGAATTGCACAGATGTAAAAGCTCTAGCGTCACTTACCAAAAATTGACAGGGTCCAAATGAAGCAAAGTTCTGTTTTAAGCAAGAAATAGTAGTACTAGCATTAGCCATGCGAGTAGGAAACTGCCATGTAAAACTCGAGAACGCATCAACACACACAAGTATGAAATGATGGCCGGTCCGTGATCGCGGAGAAGGACCAATATAATCTGTAAACAGTCTCTCCATCGGGCGAGAAGCTTGCTCAGGTGACAACAGACCTAGTCAGGTATTAGGAGCAGGTTTACTAATATTACAGGTTTTACAAGATTTGACCATGGTGCAGATTTCACCATCTGTGAATTTCCAAATGAAATGCTTACGGATTTTCTCTCTAGTCTTGAACACACCAAGGTGCTGCGAATATTCATGGAAATATTTGAAAAGAGCAGGAACTAAATTAGCTGAAACAACAATTTTTGGGTCTCTGCGACCATGAGCAGGACACCATTATTAATGACATAGGGTTTGACATGCTCACCAGACTTAATCCTGTCGATAATAGCCTTCAATTCAAGGTCGTCCTCCTGATGTTTAGAAATATCTTTGAAAAGGAATGGGGAATTGGTCAAAACTACATTAACAAAGGCCGAAACTTGTTCAGGAGAGGGATCTGCAGGCTCTGACTGAGGATCAGAACTGCCAGGGTAGAACATCCTACTGAGACTGTCAGCAACAACATTTTGAGTTCCACGAATGTGACGAGCTTCAAATTGAAAAGCGGAGATGCGTACTGCTCATCGCGCAAGACGACCGGTCCTTCTTGGTGTAGCCAGTACCCAACTCAGCACCTGATTATCGGTTTCAAGATCAAATGGGAGGTGTTCGAGGTACATTCTAAATCTTTATCGAGAGAAAACAACAGCTAAGGCTTCTAATTAATAGATCGAATAATTATGTTCGGCAGGATTGAGACTATGGGAAGCATAAGAAATAGGACGACGTCCATCTTCAAATTCCTGAAGGAGCACACCAGATATACCAGTAGATGAGGCATCAGTCTGGAGAATGAAACGTTTAGAAAAAACTGGCATCGCCAGCACAGGAGTGTTACATAAGGCAGATTTCAAATCATAGAGAGCTTCAAGTTGAGCATCACCCCATTCAATTTTAGCATCTTTCCTCCTCAAAGCGTTTAATGGAGCTGCTCTTTCAGCAAAATTGGGGATGAATTTACGGAAGAAATTGACCATGCCAATGAACCTAGCTACAGCCTTGACATCTTTAGGGGTTGGGAAATTTTGATTCGCTGCAGTACGAAATTGGTCAGTCGAGACACCTTTTTCAGACACAATATGTCCTAAGAAGGACATCTGGGGCTGCGCAAAAGTAACCTTGCGAGCCTTAAGGGTCAGTCCTGCTTTACAGAGTCTTTCAAGGACTTCATTGAAATGAACAAGGTGCTCTTCAAATGTTTCACTAAATATAACTAAATCGTCCAAATAATTATAAACCTATTTGAATTTAATGTCTGACAAAATGATATCCAGCAACCGAGTGAAGACCGCAGCTCCTGTGGCCAGTACAAATGGTACTCTTTGAAATTCATAGAGGTTCCAGTCAGTGGCAAAAGCCGTGAGATGCTTGGATTCCTCAGCAAGAGGTATCTGATAATACGCCTGATTCAAATCGAAAGTGGTAAAAATTTTGGCATTGGCAAAGCAAGAGAAACAAGAGTGTAAGTCATGAAGAAGAACGGATTGAAGCACAACTCTCTTATTCAACATTTTATAGTCAGTTACAGGCCGAAAACCATCCTGTGGTTTAGGGACCAGAAATATGGGAGAAGAGTACGCAGATTTAGAAGGACGTATTAAACCATCAGCAAGCATTTGATCGATAATAGCCTTAAGGGCTTTCATCTTGGGAGGCGACAAATGGTACGGAGTGAGAAAGTTAATTTAGTAGTTTTATGTAGCATTGTGATAATGTGTGATCGCAACAAAATGTGTCAGGCACAGACATAGAGAAAGATATGTTAAAAACCATGAAGAGAGACTCGCCTTCATCCTGTTATGGTGCCATCATTGAATAATTCGTAAAAAAAAAAAAGAGCAGAAACCGGATGTCACAAAAAATAATTTGGTAAATTTTGAAGATTATGGAGTGTGCCCAGTGGTGTATGCATAGCATTCCTGCCTCTTACCCTGGGTTCGATTCCTGGCTAGGTCAGGGATTTTTACCTGGATCTGCGTGTCACTAACGACTGTAAAACCCTCTTGCGATAACCTAATTTGATTGCTTGAATGATTTCATGATCCAATGGCTGAAATGAGAAGTGGTACTGGGTGGTAGGAACAAAAAGTTTTGCATTTGAAAGCTGTATTTCTGGATGACACGTAGCATTATCTAGCATCAAGATCACATGACAGTTCCTGGCCTTCATCTTAGAATTCACAGCTAAGAGCCAATTCTCGAATACTGCTGACGTCATCCATGGCTTTTTATTTTCACGCCATTTAACACCAAGAACGTTTAAGCCCATGTTTTTAAAGCACCTGGGTCTCAAGGATTTACCGATTATTAGAGGGATTTCCTTTTCGTTCAACAAAACATGATGGTGATTCTTTCTTTTATCATTTCCCCATGTTTGAAACTTTCATTAGGCCAAGTTAGCAACTTCTTCAGGATAGCCCTCAAGAACAGGCCAGTCCCACCAACATTCAAAATATCTTTCAGTTCGTAACTCTTCAAGATGACTGTTAACTTATCTTTCCAATCTGCTACTTCATTTACAGACCGTCTACACTGACTGTTTTGAAAGTAACATTGTGACATTTTATAAAACAATCTAGTCACCCATTGCTAGTTACAAAATTCTCAATTTCTGGATTATTTGCGATTTCTCGAGCTTTTTCTTTCAACATTAGCCCACTCAAATAGTTTCTTCACTCCAGCACACTTGAACCACTCATATACCACAACATTCACTTCTGCAAAAACTGACTCTTGCTTTCTTTTTTACTTCTTGATTCCTATTTTCCAAGCCCTACAAATATAAGCAGACATTCTGGATGGCCATTGATGAAGAATCAAAATACATCTTGAATGTTTTACCTTATCTAGGAAGGGATGAACAACGCCCTGAAAATGTGCATTTGGGTGATTATATTGTTGAAAAGTTAATGGCCCCTTTCATAAACAAGGGTATGAATGTTACTTGCAGCAGTTTTTTTACATCACTGTGGCTAGTTGGAAAGCTTACATGCCAGGGAACTAGTCTTCTTGGTGAAATAAATCGGGAAAGAAGGGAGGTTCCAGCCGGAGGTGAAAACTTTATTACAAGAGATGTGTTGGAAAAGAGAAAATGATAGTCACCTGTGTAGAATGTCTGTAAGCTTTGAGGTTGACGATACATTCTTTCACAGACATACTGTACTTCATCGCATGCTCTTCAGGCCATTGAAGGATGTGCATAGTATGGATACATATGTTCATGAAAATAGAAAACTAATCAGGCAAGAGACTTTAATTTTGTATCCATATGTTATCTGATTGCGATTTTTAGTAGAATTGACATCCATTTAAAACTGAATTTTTGTTATGACTGTACGGTTTAGAACATAATATTTAATATAATATTCAATCAGGAAGATCATTAATATTTATTTTCATTGCAGAAAATATATCCCCACGTCTGTATTCATAAATAATATAATAAAACTTATATATCACTCAACAGTCATTTTTTACCTCACCGTCTTTCTAGGTGGTGCGAGTCATTCCATCTTTCTAGTGTTTAAGGCCACGACCACTTCTTTCTCACTCCTAGCCCTTTCCTATCCCATCATTTCTATAAGACCTATCTGTGTCAGTGTGATGTAAAGCAAATTTTAAACAAACAAAACAAAAACAACAAAAAAAAACGAAAATTGGTTGAAAAAGAAGTGCAAAGATGTTGAATGTTGTATGGTTATGGGAGAGGTAGATGCTGCATATAGCAAAATCAAGGAAACCTTTGGAGAAAGGAAAACTAGGAGTGTGAACGTTAAGAGCTCAGATAGAAGACCACTTGTAGAGAAGGAAGATAAGGCAGAAAGATGGCAGGAACATATAATACAATTGTATCAAAGGAAAGAAGTAGATGATAAGGTTCTAGAAGTGGAACAGGAACAGGCTGTTGGTGCTGATGAAATGGGAGACCCAATTTTGAGGTCAGAATTCAACACAGCTTTGAGAGACCTAAATAGGAACAAGACACCTTGAATTGATCATGTTCCCTCATAATTACTGACTCCCTTAAATTGCATTTAATGCGTAAGATGTATGATACAGGAGAAGTGCCGTCTGATTTTAGACAGAATGTTGTTATACCTATTCCCAAGAAAGCATGTGCTGACAAGAATGAAAACTTCCACACTGTTAGTTTAGTATCTCACACCTGCAAATTTTTAACTCATATTATTTAAAGAATGGATAGACAACTTGAAGCTGAGTTGGGAGAAGATCAGTTTGACTTCAGAAGCAATGTAGGAACATGTGAAGCAATCCTGACTTTATGTCAAACCTTGGAGGATCGAATTAAGGAAAAAAACAAGCTCACGTACATGGCATTCATAGATCTAGAAGAGTCATTACATTAGATGTTGTTTATTTGTTTCAATTTGTTGCTGGATAATATAAACATTTATGAATCAAAACAGACCACTGCCCCAGTTAGTTAGGATTACTTGGGTTCTGCTGTACTCTGCCAGGGTTATTCGTTGTTGTTCAAATCCCATAGTAAGTAGTGATTGGAAGGAAATAAATCTAGAAGACTTCTGTTATAGTCATCCATCATTATCAGATGTTCAAACAATGGTGACAGTCTGATAAGAGCAGATATACAGTTAAGTAAAATGCCTGGTTAAATATTCAAGTAGTAAATGTTCAGGGTGTTCCCAAACATGTGGAAAGTAATCTTGGTAGAAGGGGTGGATAGTGCACCCCAAAACAACACAAAATATCCCAGTAAACATATGCCCTACAACTGTTTTAGTTATTAGCTGAAGTGGGGGGATAGTTCATATTTAGGATGAAGTTTGAAGTCAGGCATGGTGTTATGGACGTTGAAGTACTTCAACAGCGTATGGAACAAGGTTGCCATCGAAAATATATGCAATGTCTGGAGTGTTCTAAGGTGTCCGACAATCAGTTCGGCGGCATGTTCAGGTATGCATTCAGGTGTATGATGGACAATTTGAGGACTTCTTGGATTAGAATGCAGTATCACTGCTGGTATACCAACATAGCGACAGCTACTTGACATCGGATGTGCCATATAAGGCACTTCCCATGCAGAATTGGAAAGTCTGTAACTCGTAAATGATCGGCTATTGGGCATATGTTGACAAGGACCTTTTGTGTTGTTTTGGGGTGTAAACCACCGCCTGATTACTTCCTACATGTTTAGGAACACTCTGTATAGGATATGACTGTGTGTTATATATATATATATGGTACATATTCTAAGGAAAAGGTACGCGTAACCAGATTATCAGGTACTTTTGTACATCCTCTTGTTCTGTAGGAAGTTCTATGACAGATATGCAAATGGGCTGTACCTTTGTTCCAAAAGCAGGTACACTATTTTTTTGTGTGTGTTCCATTTCATATGCAAAATCTAACTATATTTTGAATAAAATTCTTATAATACAGTATTTTAATTATGTGCCAGTTCACAGAAATGGTGATCATTCAGACTAGCATTGACCACTGTAATATTGCCATGGATCATCATATATACACTAACAAAGAAAAGAGAAAAAGAAGTCCGGGAAGTGTATTAATGTGCTTAATAGGATTCAGCAGCTTACTGGTGATTTGTGTAAATAGCCTAAACCTCAAATTTAAGGAGCATTGTTGACTGAAATTTATATTATTTAGCTTCTGTCTTCCAAGTATTCCATTTGACCATCCATTATATAATGAGTTATGACTCCAGTCATGTTAACTCCTTTATTTCCATTTTATTTCATTTTCCTGAAATCTTCCTTTCAGTACGGTGTGTGTCATTTTCTGTTTCTTTTCCTTCATCATAGAAATAAAGTTTATTTTAGTGATTCTTCAAGTTCTCAAAGATAACATTACTAAATACATGTTACTCATTCTGTAAATTTTCATCTGTATAGGTGGACCATGTCACCCCTGGTTATTCATCGAAGAAGCTGCAACAAAGGAGGTTGAAAAGGATTTTAATTCAGTGTACAGCCGTTTAGTTCTGTGCAAAACGTACCGTCTAGATGAAGATGGAAAAGTACTTACCCCAGAAGAGGTGTGTTTTGAATAAAATGTGATAATTCTCATTTGTTAGATTTTGTTTCTTTGTTATTTAATCATAAGTTACAAACAGAGAAGTTAACTAAAGGTGGGATTCCAGTGAGGCAACATTTGGGCGACATGGAGCATGCGACGACGCATGCTGCAGTCGACCTTCAATTTTAGGAAACACGGCACGACATGTGGCGTGCGGCTGTGTGGTCTGAGACATGTTGCCATCTGTCGAACACTCTCTGGAGCCGCATGCCTCAAAAATATGCTTGTCAAACGGTGTCACCCGGGATCCAACAGTGTGTGGATCGGTGCTACAATTTCTGTGCGACAAGATGAAGTGGGCTATTGAAAACACTGTGAATTTAATTAAGGATTACCACAATGCTCTGGAATTATGGAATGTAACTTTGAGTGATTATAAAAACAATAGCATTACGACAGGATACGTTAAAATGGTCCTCAGATAATTATAACGACTGTGTCCAGGAACTGAAGAAATTAGATAATTACGTTCACCTTTCCACCAAGAGCTTAGAAGAATTCAGAAAATGTGTTTCTCCATTGAGAGGAAACCTGTGGTTCGCGTATAATCTACTTACTTTTCTTCTTGACATTGATGCTCCAAGGAGAACTACTTGAACGTCAGGTTACGATGAATGAGGGATGAATTGATTTTAAGCCACTGTTTTCCTTTAATAAATAAAATAAGTTAACTGCTTATTAACTTTTGTAAGTAAGATTGTGATTTATTCAATACCTGCCCGGATGAGTGGCTCAGACGGTTGAGGCCCTGGCTTTCTGATCCCAACTTGGCAGGTTCGATCCTGGCTCAGTCCGGTGGTATTTGACGGTGCTAAAGTACGTCACCCTCATGCCGGTAGATTTACTGGTATGTAAAAGAACTCCTGCTGGACTAAATTCCGAAACCTCGGCATCTCCGAAAAACGTACAAGTGGTTTGGGACGTAAAGCCAATAACCTTATTAACATTAATATTATTCAGTGCATCGTTTTCTCGTTATTAGTACTGGCAATAGTTTGCACTAGAAATAAATAAATTAGAGGTAACAATTAAAATAGAATTTAATGACATCATAGTACTAACTACTACTACAACAACAATAATAAACTTGACAAGTTCAATCCTGGCTCAGACCGATGGTAATTGAAGGTGCTCAAGTAGGCCTACATCAGCCTCGTGTCGGTAGATTTACTGGCACGTTAAAGAACTGCTGGACTAAATTCCGGCACCTTGGCGACTCAGAAAACCGTAAAAGTAGTAATGGAACGTAAAGTCAAGAACATTATTGAATAATAATAAATAATAATAATAATAATAATAATATATTCTACATGTCAGTATCTTATGACATTTTCATGCCAATGGACATCGCTTGATAGCATAACAACAAATGGTTCTCTTTTCTACACTGTTAACACACAAAAATTAATCTCGTTTTTATTTGCATATATCCTTCGCCGCTACTCTAATTGCGCAAAGT